>NC_067401.1:123663096-123995596 GCF_016432865.1 Antechinus flavipes | reverse complement strand
ACACCCCATAAAATTCAGACTTCTCATACAAAGGAAGGGACAAACATTTTACACAGGTTTTCTAGACTATGGAGGTGCTGTACCCATAGCTCCTATGATATAGAAGAGAAACTGTCTATTCATCCAGAGCTACATTTTGGGAACAGATCTCATATAAGCAAGTCTTAGTGATGTTTATGAAGCCTTCTTGGAATTAAAGAAATTAATTCCTATCAGTTCCTATTAGGTAAATTCTATCCTTAGATAGCGACTGGAGCAAATCAGGAACCAGTCATTCTTATATTTTAAGTCCAAGTTTTGAAATCTTGATCCCATTCTCGGATCCATTTTTTTTTTTAACAATTGTTTGCTCCCAAACCAATTTCTCTCTTCTGTATCCCTTTCAAAAACTGATGATCAGCAGCGATGATGATGTGTTAATTTTGTTGTTCATTTTTCTGTGTGAGACTTTGTAACCTTTGTCAGATGCTTTTTAGCTTCCTTCAAGATGTGTGATCTGTGTCTAAGTGGATGACCAGAAATGAGTAGTAATCATTGGTTTCTGTAAGTCTTGGGCATTCTGTTATATACTGGTTACATAACCCAGGAAAACACCAGACCTCTTCATTGCTGTTATCAGGTTGACAAATAACTACCTCATTTCCCATCTCCTGGGAGTAAGTAACCAACCATTAGCAGTCCTCTTTTCTTCTTCCTCTTATGTTTACTAGACAATCTCCTATCTAATAGTACCTATAGATCTACATTGATATTCCTAGAAAGACAAGAAACTGCATTTCCCTCAAAGCAGTCTCTCCCCTTCATTTTAGAAGTGTTCTAAAATTTATTTCTTGATTACAAACATCTAATAGTCCTTATTATGGTCTTTCTTTATGCAACATTCTACCATTGTAGAGGTTCCTGAGAGATCCTCCTTGACTCTTATAATGCTGGGTGATTTTCTCTTCTTTTTTTTAACTATGCATCTTTTTCTGATTTATTTTTTAATGTCCTCAAAACTCAGAGTACAGTGAGATTTTCATTGAGTATATTCACCTCTTCTGAGAGGTATACCTGCTTGCATTTTTATAAAAAGCAATTACTTGGCCATGACAAAACAAATATGGATTGATCAATGCAAGTTATTGCAAGGTTTTCCCACTTCCATTTTTATTGAAACTTTATAACTTTTATCACTTCTTTATATATTTTCTCTCTTCAAGTTCCTATTTAGAAAGTTAAATAGCTCAGTGCCTAGTAGACCTGGAGTCAAGGTGAGTTCAAATCCAGCCTCAGACACTTATTAGTTGTGTGACCCTGCTGAAATCATTTCATCTTTCTTCCTTCAATTGTAATTCAAATGTAACTTGAGGATAATAATAAAACCAATAATATCTACTTTCTAAGGTTGTGAAAATCAGAGAAGATAAAACTTATAAAGTTCCTGGTACATAGTAGGAGCTTAATACATGTTTATTTTCTACCCTGTAAATTGGGAAACAAGAAAATTCAGATTCAAATACTATCTCTAACGCTTACAACATGTATGACCTTGGACAAATTCCTGTCCTTCACTGGACCTCAGGTTTCTTCATAACAAAATGAAAAGTTTAGAATGTCTCACAGAGCTGTTCTGAAATAAGAACTCACTATTTTATCAAAATTGCTGGGAATACTGGAAAATAATATGTTAGAAACTCAGCATAGACTTATATCTCATATTCCATACCAAAATAAAGTCAGAATGAGTATATAATTTGGTAATAAAAGATGATATCATAAACAAATTAGGAAAGCAAGGCATAATTCACCTATCAGCTCTTTGAAGAAAAGAGGAATTTATAACCAAAGAAGAGCTAGAGATCATTATGAAAGGAAAAATGGGCAATTTTTATTACATTAAATTTTTAAAAAATTTGCACAAACAAAACCAACAGAAACAAAATTAAGGGGAAGTACTAAGCTGGGGAAAAAAATCTTACAACCAGCATTTCTGATAAAAGTCTCATTTCTAAAATATATAAAGAATTGTGTCAAATTTATAAGAATACAAGTTATTCCCCAGTTGATAAATGGTCAAAGAAAATGAGCATATGATTTTCAGATGCTGAAATTAAAACCACCTATAGTTAAATGAAAAAATATTCTAAAATCACTATTGATCAGCGAAATACAAATTAAAACAACTCTGAGTTACTGCCTAACACCTTTCAGATTTAAGAGGACAGGAAAAGATAATGATAAATGTTGGAAGTGATATGGAAAAATTGGGGCACTAATACATTGTTGGTGGAATTCTGAAATGATCCAACCATTCTGAAGAACAATTTGGAACTATGCCCAAAAAGCTATAAAATTATGTGTACCCTTTGACCCAGCAATGCCATTAGTGGGTCTGTATCCCAAGAAAATCATAAAGGAGGGAAAAGGACACACGTACAAAAATGTTTGTAGCATCTCTTTTTGTGGTAGCAAAGAACTGGAAAATGAATGGATGCCCATCAATTGGGGAATGGCTGAACAAGTTGTGGTACATGAAGGTACCACATATTATTAAAATGATGAACAAGCTTGTTATAGAAAGGCCTGGAAAGAGTTACATGAACTGATGCTGAGCAAAACAAGCAGAATCAGGAATATATTGTATACAATAGCAGCAAGAATATGCAATGATCAACTATGAAAGATTTCGTTCTTCTCAGTGGTTCAGTGATCCAAAGCAATCCCAATAGACTTTGGACAGAAAATGCCATCTGCAACCAGAAAAAAAGAACTAAGGAGATTGAATGTAAATCAATATATGTTATATTCACTTCTTTTTTCTGTTTTTTTTCTTTCTCCCATGGTTTTTCCCTTTTGCTCTGATTTTTCTCTCCCAACATGATTCATAAAGCAATGTGTATTTGAAAAAAAAAAAAGATCCAATCTATCATTAGGTCCATTCGATGATGGATGAACCAGAATTTGTACCCCACCGATACCGGGATATCCATACTCTACTACCTTGGAGTACTCATGGCAACTTTAACATCACATCAAGACACTAAGAGTAAGATCTTAGTAAACAAGGTCATAAATGCATTCTCTAATTACTATGACAGCTCCCCATTAATTCATTCGTTATTCATTTATTTAATTAACAAAAATTTATTGTGTCTACTGCGTGCTAGACAGTGGGGCAGAGATGAGGATGGAAGGGCTAAATGGTAAAACAGGAGAATGCAGTTTCATAGAATTGAGCAAGCATTAGAGAAGGAAATTATATTTAAGGCTACAATTACCATCCTTAGGAAAGTTTGATAAATGGATATATGCCATGCTGCCCTCAACAGCAATACCTCAAAAGTATATGCTAAAGACAATTTCAGTGTTCAAGGATTATTCAAATGTACCACATTCATATAGTTCAGGGGAGCAAGCAAGACACATAAAATTGACACATAGGGCTTAGTAGCCAGTCTTTTGACAATGATAGCAGTCAGGTGGCTGCTACTCTCAATCTAGGGAGAAAAGATATTCCATAAAACTTTATTAAGCCATTTGTTTCTGAGTTTGTGCATTTATGTTAAGAAGATAGAAAATGACATGGCATTATAATGAAGTTTCCTTTCTACCACACTTTTCCCCCCAAAGTATTAACTGCATTGTTCAAAATTCATGCAATAACATTTTAAACATTGATTGAAACTCACACAGATTGGCCATTTTGTCAGGTTTTCAGGCTTCTGAAAATACAAAACATTTATCATCAAAATAAAATCCTGCATTTAGAGAGAGGTGGGTAGCAAGAATATCATGAGTGCTAGAAAAGATTGCTCATTTGCAGTTCAACTTGGTGAGATATCGGGTTTGAAAGCCTGGGTAAGAACATATGGTGTGATCAATTTTAGTCTCTTTGGCCTCTCTGGGAAGGCTGGACCCATTTGCCAGGCAGTGAGTGGCTCCTCGCTCTCTTGGCATTTTTTAATAAGTATATTCCAGTGTCAGACAGCCTCCTTCCTGTTTTCCTGTAAGGTATCTTGGCTAAGCTTGAGTGGATTCAAAATCATGTACGAGTAATGGAATTAGACTGCCAGCACAGTCCTTCTTAATGTGTTTTTAAGCCCGCCTTTGTTTAAAGGATTCATCTTTCTTCTATTCTCAGCACTCTTCAGCACAGTAAGAACAGAATAACATTAGCCAGGGCTTGTCATTAGATCACTAGTTAAACATATCCTTCTTTCACAGCGGAGAACCCAGAGTCAGGGTGCTCATTAACTGATTCCATTAAAACCTTGACAAAAGGCAGGTTGGACTATGAAAACTCATTTACACCTGATGTAAAAGGATCATTAGCTCCCTGAATGATTACAAAGAGGGTTAAGTCCATTCCTGGAAAGGACAAGGGTTGAAGAGGATTCCAGTCTTTGAAGTAAAGCAGTTTTTAATGTTGATTGTTCTGGGCATTTAAAAATTTAGAAACTACAGTTAGAATTTGCTCTGGGGCTGGGACTGCAAGGACTTAACCCCTGACTTGCTGCTATAATTTTCTCTTTAAGAACTACTCAAGGATGATACAGTTAGAAATTTGCCAAGATAATGGCACACACTTCCTCTCTTTTCCAATAAATGAAGGCAGAATTCTATTTTCTATGTTGGTTTTGTGAACCATTTCCAAATGGCAAAATGATACCATGCTAATAGGGTCCCAGCAACCAATTTTGTCATTACCCCTAATAGAATGTAAGTTCTATAAGGACAAGAACTAGTTTGGTGTTGCATTTATATCTCTATGAGTAATACATAATATTATATATAGTATAATACATAGCTTGGAAGCATAATACATATTAAGCACTTAAAAATTCTAAATAAAGTTATGAATGGTGAAAAATATGTTAGAAAATATGGCTCAACTGAAATATAAATATATATATATGTATATATACATACATATATATATATATATTATATATATATATATATATATATATATAAAACAAAATCTTCTGGACAATTTAGTTGAATCCAATCTAAATGTCATTAAGACTGTCTCCAAGAAAAAGTCAGATGGCACATGAAAATAAATACTGAATAATGTGATAAAAGTAACTTGATTTTAACAAACAAGAAAATTACTGATTGCTGATAAAGGAATTATATTGGAATCCATTATCTATGTGATGAGATATTGGGTAACTAGGTGGAGTTGGCAGAGAGAGCCTGAAGTACTGATAAAATTATAACTCTCCCTGAAAAAAAGCAGAGAAGGACATTGATGAGCATCTTATATCTTATATAATAAGACTATATAATCTTATAGTCTCACACTTCTGGAGGTCTTGGGAAACCCCACTTTACTGTATCCAAGCAGAAATCCAAATTATGTCCTTTGTACAAAAGTTAAATTTCCTTAAAAAAAACTGCGCATGGTCTATGCCATCTTTGCTGAATCTCTTTTGGGATTAACCCATCATGTCATTCTCTTCATCCCTTTCCTCATGCCTGTCTTTCCCCTTGTTATAGTCAATTCTTTTAGGGGGCTGAATCCCTTTTAGGGTTAGCTGGTCAATCAATGGTATAATCCCCTTCCCTCAATTACCCCTTTTGGGGTTAGCTAAATTACTTTATAGATATAGCCTGCCAGTTAATGACATACTCCCACTTCATTGCATATTCCCTTTCTCTTGGTTAATTGTTAGTTGCACAGGGGAACTTGACATTTCCATTGTTAACTGTAAAACCCCTTTCCTTGATAACTATAATCTTTTTAGTGCTCTCCTGATGCTATGTCATATTTACCACTCCTGGTGTTTATTTTACCTCTCCATTTTGATCATAATCTCCTCTCATAAATAAAGGTACTTTTTGGCAAAGAGAATGCCATTGTGAATTCCTCATATGTGTTTTGTACCTTGTACCTCATATTTGAACTAGGAATAGCTATTCCAACCTTGTCATATGTATAATAAGCTCTTCAACAGAATAAAGATCAAAATTAAAATTAAAATAGAAAGTAGAATATTTATGAGAAAACAAGTGCAAATACTTCAATTTGGCCTATTCACACAAGTTGTTTCTGAAAAATGAGAAATGGGAGAAAAAAAGGTGAAATTGACATTGATCATAATTATTTTCTATAGAAGTTTACCAATGTCAAATTGTTGCCACAATAAAGCCAAAATACCACAGAGGAAAAACTACCCAGCAAATTCTTGAACTTCTTGACAAGCAGGATGACAGAGTTGTCAGAGGCAACATCAATTTAGAATACAAACTCATCTGTAAAGCACTATATATAAAGATTTTGCACATTGTTACGTTGTAAAACAGCAAATATAAATGGAGTTAAAACCAAATTTATAGAAAATTTAGACTGAGATACAAGTCACATCATGCCTAGAATATTCATTGATGAAAAATAAAAGAGGACTACAAATAGAAGAAAAATATAACAGATTTCATATTGTTTCTATGATGACCAGTGATAGTTTTGACTCTACTGCCCCATTTCCTGATGTTTCTGTTGTAGAAGTCAAAATATCTCTTAAGATTATTCACAAGAATAGCTAAATCCAACTAAGTGCATGTTGGAGAGAAAAGATACAGAAAATTCAAATATCTTGAATTTTTTTTAAAAAATTACTTATTGAATTAAATACAAAACCAGGGAAAAAAACAAATAGAAAAAAGAAAGACAGAAAAGAAAAATACAAAAACAAAACATTGTCAACATGCTCAGCAGAACATCAGAGAGGATTCAAAACATATAATAATAAATTTCCATTTCAAGAAAGTATATATAATAACAGAATAAATTATGTTCATAAGTGTCCATCTTTTCTTTGCTTCCTTGTAGGCTATTCTTTTGTCCTCTACTGTACACTTTTTACTTTATTCTTTATTTCCTCTTTCATCCCATTACCTTTCCCAAGTAGGCTACAGTTAATCACAGATATTTATATTTACATTCACCCATGGAAGCATATATATACATGTATCTATTTATATATACACATGGATCTACATGCATACATACCCACACATACTCAAATACATACACATATGCATTTACCCATATGTAAACATTCTAAAACAACAATAATAAGGTTATATATAATGTAAATATCTCTCTTGATTAAATCTTTAAGTTTGACTTTGTCTAACATCAATGATCACTGGCCCTTTTTTTTTTTTTGTAATAAAATCAATTCCTGATGTTTGTTAGAGTGTTTCTGTATATCTCTTATTTCCTCTCCCTGCTAACTAATCTTCTACTTTAATTATGCTCCTTAATTTTCCTTGCTATTATTTACTCTCCCCCCACTCATAGATCTCTCCCTTAGATTCTTCCTTCACCTCCTCTTTATCCCTTTCCCATTAATCTACAGATTTTGTTCCACTACCATTACTCTACACATCCTTTTATACTTCACATTAACCTATACTATTCTTTTCCCACATATGCCTTTCCCACTAATCTACATAGTTTGTCCTGCTCCCATTACTCTACATATACTTTTCCCCATTTCTTCTTTTTCTTTTTTTTTATTAAAGATTTTTTATTTTCAAAACAAATGCATGGAAAATTTTTCAAAATTGGCCCTTGAAAAACCTTATGTTCCAATTTCCCTCATCCCCATTCCTAGACAGCAAGCAACTCAATATATATTAAAGATGAAAAAAACACATGTTGAATCTAATATATACATACATAAGTTGTATATATTGTACATATACTACATATATGTATATATAATAAATATACAATTATCATGCTATCATACAATTATCAAGAAAAAACAGACCAAAAAGGAAAAAAAATGAGAAAGAAAATAAAATTCAAGCAAACAATGAAAAGAGTAGAAATTCTATGTTATGATTCCGACAGTCCTCTCTCTGGGTGTAGATGACTCTCTTCATCACAAGATCATTGGAACTGGCTTGAATGAGCTCATTGTTGAAAAGAGCCACATCCATCAGAATTGATCATTGTATAATCTTGTTGCCATGTCCAGTGATCTCCTGATTCTGTTCATTTCACTTAGCATCAGTCCATATTGGTCTCTCTAGGCTTCTCTGAAATCATCCTGCTGATCATCTCTTATAAACAATAATATTCCATACATTCATATACTATGACTTATTCACCCATTCCTCAACTGATGGGCATCCTTTCAATTTCCAGTTTCTAGCCACTACAAGGAGGGCTGCCACAAATATTTTTGCATATGTGGGTCCCTTTCCCTCCTTTAAGATCTTTTTGGATATAAGCCCAATGGAAACACTACTGGATCAAAGGGTATGCACATTTTGATAGCCCTTTGGGCATAGTTCTTCCAAATTGCTCTCCAGAATGGTTGAATCAGTTCACAACTCCACCAACAATATATGTGTCCCAGTTTTCCCACATCCCTGTAATATTCTTCTCTAAAATATAATGTCCTCTGGGAGCAGGTTTCTTGGGGTCTCTGGAGGCAGCCTTCCTTTCAGTTCAGTAATCATAAGTGCAGCCAGGGATTAAAGTCCAAATCCTTTATTGTCTCCTTCAAAGTCTTATCTCCTTCACTTGGAGCTCAGCTAGTTTTCTAGAGGCCTTCCAGATCTTGGTTTCAGTGTTCTCCACAGGATAGCCTGCCACCACTTCTCTGTCTTCCTTAGTTCTGCCCGACTGCCTTCTCTAGCTTCTGAATCTCCTCAATTTCCAAAGGTCTGTGCTTGAGTCTCCAGCCACAACAAAGATGGATGATGGAATGGATCCATCTCAGCCTCAGAAAGCTTCTAGTGTGCTTGTCCTCTCTGGCCCCAACAGCTCCTCCTTTATGTTCTACACTGAGTATACACCAATCATTGTATCACTAGAAAACCATTATTCATTGTAGGATTAAATCAATGCTAAACTAGATTTAACCACTGTCTCCTCAATTCCACTTATTTAGCACCTTGTAAGAATCCTAGCATCTCCTGCTTTCTTTTGTTTTTAGAATATAGGTGGTCATGACCTCCCTGACTTCTCAAGGAGGTGAGAACCCCCCAAAAAAGGTGATCACGCCTTCCCTGACTGCTCAAAAAAAGGGTGAAAGCACCATAAAGGAGGTGGTCGTACCCTCCCTGACTTCTCAGGAAGGGAGATGAAAACACCAAAGAAAATGGAAAATCAAATCAGATTAGCAGATTTCTGAAGGAGCTCACTCTTTAAAAAGGGTATACATAAATTCATCAATATGGGAAGTATTACACATAATCACATAAATTACATAAGCACATAGTAACACAGGCTAGGAATGATGTGACAAATAACATGAATCAACATAAGGAATTATACATGTCCATAAGTCCTAGAAATAGTCCAAAAGGAATCTATTGTCCATTACTTCATGTGCCAGAAATCCAATAATTCCTGCAAGTTTTGAAGTCCTGCAATAGTTTCATCTTGTGTTAGGAAATCCAAGGATTCCTACAGATTTTGTTCTTAGGTCTTCTCCTTTGTTTCAAAGTTTTTCTCTTTTTTCTGTCTCTCTCCAAGTGCTCATTGCCACCTATCTGTTTCCTTCTCCATCTGTTTCCTTCTCCAACTATAGGAATATAAGCAAATCCTTTCTTCCAAGCAGTTAACCTAATTCCCTTCTATTTACCACTTTCTAAATCTCCCCTCATCATCTAGCAATTACATTGGAGCTGTTTACACTGGACACTGCCCTGTTGGTTTAAAAAGCCTGTATTCTCCCCAATTGTAATGTCTTTCTGCTATGTGCTTGCTTTTCTGTTGATTGATCATGTAATCCCTTTCTCCCATCTGATTGCTTTTTGGATGGTTGATTACATCAGAGCCCTGAACTTCTAAAGACTCTTTGGGTATAAACTCAGCTGTCATCATTCCCCATCTGGGTCCCTGAAGCTGGGCCCTGCCTCTCATTTTCCTGGGTC
Organism: Antechinus flavipes; assembly: GCF_016432865.1. Taxonomy (NCBI): domain Eukaryota; kingdom Metazoa; phylum Chordata; class Mammalia; order Dasyuromorphia; family Dasyuridae; genus Antechinus; species Antechinus flavipes. The sequence continues at coordinate 123,985,711 of NC_067401.1, read as the reverse complement.
AATCTTCATTCTGAGGCCCAGTGGAAACCCTTGTGGCATTTTGGACATAGGGTTTTAGGTCTTCTCTCACCCTGTCTTCTCACTCTATATCTTTGACTACACTGAGCTCTCAGATGTCCTATTTTTCCACACTGGAAACATCAACGATTTTCTCTAGAAGTCCCTTGCCAAGAGGAATCCTGTCTTTCCATGTTCATCATAGTCTGGGTATAATAAGCATTTGTGCCCACTGTGGCACAGCATCTTATGATTTCCTCTAAAGGAGCATCTTTGTGTAGTCCCCAAATAATTCTTCTGCAAACCTCATTAGCATTTTCCTTAGCCAGTTCTCTTGTCATTATTTCTGTAGCTGCATTTTTTCCAATGTTTCTTATGACAACTGTTTGCAGACGTCCCACAAAATCCACAAAGGGTTCATTGAGACCTTGCTCTATTTTTGTGAAGGCTTCTTCTTGATCTTTCCCTGGAAGGGTACCCCAAGCTTTTATATCAGCAGTAGCAATTTGTTCATACGTTCCTATGGGGTAATTAATCTGTGCTGAATTCTCTGCATATTGATCTTCACCTGCTAGTTGGTCAAAGGTGACTTGTACATTAACTCCTGTTTGCTTATTGTGTTGGGCTTGAATCCTATATAATTCACTATACTCCAAAAGTCAATACAAATTTTGTCCAAGTTCTAAACATGAGTTTACTATTGATTTCCAATCACTGGAGGTTAGGATTTCATAAGGCAAACTCTCTAGTAATGTCTTAACATAAGACGATGTAGTCCCATAAAGAGTGCATCCTTTTTTCAAATCCTTAATTTTTTCCAAATCAAAAGGAGTGTATCTTCTCCTTTTTTGACCTGAAGAGTCAAGCTCTTCAATCACAGAGTATGCATTTATTAGATACATCATGTCCTTCATTTTTTGCTTTAACCGGTGCTTTTTGTAATCTTATCATAGGCTGCTTCATAGGTGATGCTGTTTGTGTCACTGCCTCTCCCCCTCCTCCTTCTTCCTCCACCCATGAAGGGTTAATTGAGGGAAGTAGGTTGGGGGGGGGGGGGAATGCTCCTGCTGTGAAGCACCACACTCAAAATTGTACTTAACTTCATTCTTATCTGATCCTTCATCCTTTTCACCTAATTTATTTGGAACCTCTCCCTCCTGCTCTTTCGTCTTTTCCTTTATTCTATAACTTATATAATTTCCTAAAGCCAGTTGTATTAAATTGTGTGTATAAAGTGTATCTTTGGCAATGGAGTCAAGTCCATTTTCACTGCAGAATTGACATAGTTGCTCTCTTACTAATTTCCACTCCTCTAGATCCAATTCTTTTTCCTTAGAGAAACAAGGAGATGTGTACTGTACAGTTTCTAAAAGTTCAGTGACCTGCTCCCAAATTATAATCAAACCTTGGCTTTTCATAAGTCTGACCATGCTCTCTACACATTTTCCTTGAATTGGAAAAGGAGACTGTTTTCTAAACATCTGTCCCATTTTAGCAGAAATACTACTTTAGCTCTTTAACAAAGTTTTCTTGTTGTACTCACCCTAATTTCTGGGTCACAGATGAAGGTTCTTGGTCCCACATTCAGTCACCAAAATGTAATATTCTTCTCTAAAATATAATGTTCTCTGGGAGCAGATTTCTTGGGGGGCTTCTGGAGGCAGCCTTCCTTTCAGTTCAGTAATGACAAGTGCAGCCAGGAATTAAAGTCCAAATCCTTTATTGTCTCCTTCAAAATCTTATCTCCTTCACTTGGGACTCAGCTAGTTTTTCTGGAGGCCTATCTCTCTCCTTAGTTCTGAGAGACCTCCCTTCTCTGGCTTCTGAATCTCCCAGACTTCAAAGATTTCTGCTTCAGTCTCCAGCCACAATAAAGGTGAACAATGGAATGAATCTGTCTCAGCCTTAGAAAGTTTCTAGTGTGCTTGTCCTCTTTGGCCCTGACAGCTCTCCTTATATGTTCCACACTGAGTATTCACCAATCATTATGTCACTAGGAAACTACTATTTCTTGTAGGATTAAATCAATGCTAAACTAGATTTAACCATTGTCTCCTCAATTCCACTTACTTAGCACCTTGTAAGAATCCTAACACACTCCCTCCAACATTCATAACATTTTTTCCCTGTCATTTTAGCCGATCTTAGCCAAATGTGTAGTGGTACCTCAGAGCTATCTCCATTTGCACTTCTCTGATAAATAGTGATTTAGACCACCTTTTCATATGACTAGAAATGGTTTTAATTTCTTCATCTGAAAACTGTCTGTTCATAACCTTTGACCATATATCAATTAAAGAATGGCTTGAATTCTTATACATTTGTGTCAATTTTCTATATATTTTAGAAATGAGACCTTTATCAGAACCTTGAATGTAAAAAATGTTTTCCCACAATATTGCTTCCCTTCTAATCTTGTCTGCATTTGTTTTTTTTCCCCCTGGGTTTTAACTTAATATAATGAAAATTATCTATTTTGTGTTCAATAATGAACTTCAGTTCTTCTTTGGCCACAAATTCCTTCTTTCTCCAGAGATCTGAGAGATAAACTATCTAAAACTATCTATTTGTTCTTCTAATTTGCTTATGATATCATTCTTTATGTTTAAATCATGAACCCATTTTGACCTTATCTTGGTATACAATGTTAGGTGTGGGACAATGCCTACTTTCTGCCATACAATTCCCTTTGTCAAATAATGAGTTCTTATCCCAAAGGCTGGGGTCTTTGGGTTTGTAAAACACTAGATTACTATAATTATTGCCTATTATGTCTTATAAACCTAACCTATTCCATGGATCAACTACTCTATTAGCCAGTAACAAATGCTTTTGATGACCCCTGCTTTATGATATAAGTTTAGACCTGGAACATTTAGGCCACCTTCATTTGCATTTACTTTTTCTTTATTCCCTTGAAATTCTTGACCTTTTTTTCTTCCAGATGAACTTTGTTATTATTTTTTCTAGATGTGTAAAAGAATTTCTTGGGAGTTTGATTGGTATGGCACTGAATAAGTAGATCAATTTAGGTAGTATTGTCATTTTTATTATATTCCTTCAGCCTATCCATGAGTACTTGATATTTTTCTAATTGATTAATCTGACTTTATGTGGAAAGTGTTTTGTAGTTGTGTTCATATAGTTCCTGACTTGGCCTTGGCAGATAGAATCCAAAATATTTTAAATTATTTACAGTTTTTTTTTTAATGGAATTTTTGTTTGTATCTCTTGTTATTGGACTTTGCTGGCAAAATATAAAAATGTTGCTGAGTTATGTCGATTTAATTTGTATCCTGAAACTCTGCTAAAGTCATATATTGTTTCTAGTAGTTTTTTAGTTGATTCTCTAGGATTCTCTAAGTATACTATTATATCATCTGCAAAGAATAATAATTTGGTTTCCTCATTACCTATTCTAATTTCTTTAATTTATTTTTCTTCTCTTATTTCCAAAGCTGACATTTCTAATACAATATTATTATATTAGATATTGATAGTGATAGTGGGCAACCTTGTTTCACACTTGATCTTATTGGAAATGGTCCTAGTTTCCCCCCTTACATATGATGCTTGCTGATGGTTTTAAGTAGATACTACTAATTGTTTTAAGGAAAACTCCATTTATTCTTATACTCTCTAGTATTTTTTATAGGAATGGCTGTTGAATTTTTTCAAATGCTTTTTTAATCATATGATTTTTGTTAGTTTGGTTATTGATGTAGTCAATTATGCTAATAGTTCTCCTAATATTGAATTAACTATGCATCCCTGGTATAAATCCTATTGGGTCATGGTGTATTATCCTAGGGATGACTTGCTATAATCTCTTTGCTAATATTTTATTTAATATTTTTGCATCAATATTCACTATGGAAATTGGTATATAATTTTCTTTCTCTGCTTGACCCTACCTGTTTTAATTATCAGTATCACATTTGTGTCATAAAAGAAATTTGGGAGAACTTCTTTTTTCTCTATTTTTTAAATAGTTTGGATAGTATTGGAATTAATTGTTCTTTAAATTTTTGGAGCAATTCTCATGTAATCCATCTGGCCCTAGAGATTTTTTCTTAGGGAGCTGATTAATAGCTTGTTCTATTTCTTGTTCTAAAATGAGACTATTTCAGTAATGTATTTCTTATTCTGTTAAATTGGGCAATCTATATTTTTGTAGATATTCTTCCATTTCACTTATCAAATTTATTGACATATAGCTGAGCAAAATAATTCCTAATCAATGCTCTGACTTCCTCTTTATTGGTAGAAAGTTTTCCCTTTTCATTTTTGAGATTAACAATTTGATTTTTTTCTTTCTTTTTTCTAATCAACTTGACTAAAGTTTTATCTATTTTGTTGTTTTTCCCATAAAACCAAATTTTAGTTTTATTTATTAATTCAATAGTTTTCTTAGTTTCAATTTTATTAATCTTCCCTTCTATTTTCAGAATTTCAAATTTGGTATTTAACTTGGGTTTTTTAATTTGTCCTTTTTCTATCTCTTTTAGTTGCAAGCCCAATTTACTGATCTTATTTTTTCTGTGTTTTATGCAAGTAAGCACCTGGAAATATAAAATTTTCCCTAATAAACTCTTTGGATATATCCCACACATTTGGTATATTGTCTCATTATTGTTATTCTCTTGGATGAAATTATCGATTGTGCCTATGATTTGTTATATCACCCACTCATTCTTTAGGATTAGATTTGTTAGTTTCCAATTAATTTTGGTCTATTTTCCCCTGGCCTTTTTTGCATGTAATTTTTATTGCATTGTGATCTGAAAAAAATGCATTTACCATTTTTGCTTTTCTGCATTTGATTGTGAAATTTTTATGCCTTAATATATGGTGAATTTTTGTATACATTCCATGTCCTGATGCAAAAAAAAAGTATATTCCTTTCTGTCTCGATTTAATTTTTCTCCAAAGGTCTACCATCCCTAAAATTTCCAGGATTATATACACCTCCTTAGCTTTTTTCTTATTTATTTTGTGGTTTAATTTATGTAGTTCTGGAGAGCAAGGTTGAGATCCTCCCTTAATATAATTTTGCTGTTTAATTCTTCTTGCAGCTCTCGTAACTTCTCTTCTAGGAATTTGGATGCTATACCATTGGTACATGTATGTTTAGTATTGATATTACTTCATTATCTATGATGTCTTTAAGTACAATGTAATTTCCTTCCTTATCTCTTTTAGATTTCTTTTTCTTTGGTTTGATCTGAGATCAACTCCTGGGTTTTGTTTATTTGTTTGTTTTTTGCTTCAGCTGAAGCATATAGGATTGTGCTCCAGCCTTTTTTACCTTTACTCTAAATATATTACTCTGCTTTAAATGTGTTTCTTGTAAACAACGAATTGTAGGACTCTGAATTTTAATCCAGGCTGCTGTTCACTTCTGTTTTATGAGAGAGTTCATGCCATTCACATTCACAGATAAAATTATTAACTCTGTATTTCCTGCCATCTTGTTTTCCCCCAGTTACACTTTTCTCTTCCCTTTCCCCCTTTCCTTCCTGCCCAGTATTTTGTTATTGATCACTCTTTCCCTCAAACAGCTCCCCCCCTTCTATAGCCTCCCCTCCTTTCTCATACTTTTCTCCTTCTACTTCTATTAGCTTCCTCCTTTCTTTTTCCCTTTTCCCTCCTACTTCCCTAAAGGCTGAGACAAGTTATTCTGTGAAGCTAAATGTATCTGATGTTCTCTTCTTGAGACAAATCTGATAAGATTAAGATTTACATAATACTCATCCCTCCTCTCTTCTTCTCAATTGCAAGAGGTCTATTTGTACTCCTCTTGAGATGTATTTACCCCATTTTAACTCCATTTTTCTCTTCTTCCAGTAAAATCACCTTTCCTTCTTTAGTTTCTTTTTTATATCATCATAGTAAAATCACATTATACCTGCACCTTCTAAGTACATCCATAACAGAGATATAGATCTCAAGAGTTGAACATATCATCTTCCCATATAGGGACATAACTTTTTAACTTTTAAAAGAAAGTTATTTTTTCTTTTCTTTTTACCTTTTTTATGCTTCTCTTGAGTTCTACATTTGAAGATCAAATTTTCTCTTCAGTTCTGGTTTTTTTTTTTTTCATCAGAAAGAGATGAAATTCACCTGTTTCACTGAATGTCTAATTTTTTCCCCTGAAAGTTGATGCTCAGTTTTGTTGGATAGTTGATTCTTGACTGCATTACAAATTCCTTTGCCTTTAAGAATATCAGATTCCATGCCCTTCAGTTCTTTAAAGTGGAAGCTGCTAGGTCCTAGGTAATCCTGATTGTCGCTCCTCAATATTTGAATCATTTCTTTTTGGCTGCTTGCAATATTTTCTCCTGGATTTGATAATCCTGAAATTTAGCTACAATCATTTTGGAATCTCCTTCAGGTGGTGATCAGTAAATTATTTCTATTTTACCCTCTGCTTCTAGGACATCAGGGCAGTTTTCCTTGATGATTTCCTGAAAGATGATGTCTAAGCTATTTTTTTCATCATGATTTTCAGGAAGTCCAATAATTCTCAGATTATCTCTCCTAGATCTATTTTCCAGGTCAGTTGTTTTTCCAATGAAGTATTTTACTTCTTCTTCTTCTTCTTCTTCTTCTTCTTCTTCTTCTTCTTCTTCTTCTTCTTCTTCTTCTTCTTCTTCTTCTTCTTTTTGTGGGGGGGGGGGTTGTTTGACTGATTCTTGAATTCTCGAGTCATGTTCTTCCATTTGTTCAATTCTAATTTTTAGTGAATTATTTTCTTCAGTTTGTTTGTTTTTTGTATTTGGCCAATTGAACTTTTAAATGAGTGTTTTGTTCATTTATTATTTTTTTCCATTTCACAGATTTTATTTTTCAATGAATTGGTTTCTTTTTCACATCTATTTTCTAAGGAATTATATGCTTTTTTGCATTCCATCAAATCTATTTTAGTGAGTTTTCTTCAGATTTCAGTTTTCCTTTTCCATACTCTGTTGCAAAGATTTCATTTCTTTTCCCTATTTTTCTTCTAACCCTTTTTAAAAATCATTTTTAATTCTTCCAAGAGAACCTTGTAGTGAAATGGAGATCAATTCATATCACCCTTTGAGGCTTCTTCTAGAGCTGATTTGCCTTTAAAATGCTCAGGGCTTGAGGTCTGTTCTCTTTCTTTTCTGATGTAGGTAGGTTTTCAAGACTATGAGTCCTCCTTCCCCTCTATTGGTCCTCCCCCTTTATTGGTCTTTCCTCTATACCTAATTTTATAGCACAATTACAATTTCTACCTTTTAAAAAATATTATTGCTTTTTTGGAATCAGGTCACATTCAACTGTGTCCCAATTGTTCTTTTGATCTACTATTTGCTGATGTCAGTCTTAAATATATGATATACATTTCCATGCACAACAAATAAATGATTTGTCTATATCGAGTTCCTTGAAATTAATTTTTGATACTGGCTTTTGTAAGTTAAATTTTTTATTGTTTGAGTTTAATCATGACAAAGTCCTGAATATTTCCATATTCATTGAATGTCCTTTAAAAAAATTCAATATTATGGATAATTTTGCTGGATATGATATTAGACACTTCTCTTTACAGATCATTTTATGTTGATGAATCAATTCCCAGATTATCACATTGCTCTCTCTCAATAGGATCCATGAATATTCAAAATCTAATAATCCATTCAGAAAAAACCAAATGATAAAAAAATGGCTATTTTATAGAGTATATCATGCAGTAAGAAAGGTAGTTCATTGAATTAATATGTAATCATATTTATTTGGACTATCTCTACAGATTGAATTGGACCCTGAAGTTATAAAAGAACAGTCTGAGTTATATTTGTGATATTGTGCAGTACTTTTATTATTTCAGTGCTGCTACCTTGCAAATATACAAAAACCAACACAATCTTTTCTCTCATCAACATAAATCTTTTTCCCAGCGATCTTGTGTTTTCAAATCCTGGAAGACACTCTTTGAAGAATCAATGTAGTATGTGATCTAAAGGACAATTGAATAGAGGTTAAATGATAGTTCTGATAAGCCATAGCTTGTTTCCAATGATGACTCACATTAAAACAAAGTTTACCTTTGAGGAAATAAAAAAGGCAGATCACTGTTAAAGTGAGAGTAAGGAATAACAGATGAATGACTTGATTACTTTATTACAGATGAACAAAATGTAAATATGAAAAAAGACCCAGAGTATGATCTCTAGAATAGTATGTGGATATTCTATGGAGAATTCGTGAGAGAACATAGATCAGAATCCTGCAGAATGAGAAGACAAAGATGGATTGCAATCTGTTTGTTGCTGTTATTTTCCCCTTGTTCTTGAAAAGGACATGACATCAGAAAGATGATGCCATGGCTTTGCAAAATCATTAATCCCACTTTCTCCTCCTGAGCCATCCAGGTCCAGTGGTAAGATGTAGATCAGGATGATTGGACATGGCCCTGGATACAGTGGGCCTTTTTTAAGCTAAGGTCTTTCCCAGGTCTCAGTTTGACTAATGACCACTTACATTTCTACTATTTTTATTAACATTACCTCTGAGCTAATTAGGGTCCAAACAATGACCAAGTTGGGGGTTGTCCTGGGATCTTGGTCAATCAGTGAGAGAGCCAGAGTAATTTGGATTTAAGGTATGATCCTAGCCTATAAATTTCAAGATATTTTGGGATGATGTTTCAGTGATTAAAATTTATATTACACCTACAAGATCCCAGACTAAACAATGGAGGAAATATCCATACTGATAAGATTACAGAACAATTGAAATATTAAAGTGTTTTTAAATCATAATATACAATATACATATAGATGATGAATTGTACACATTTCAAAAGAATTCTTTACTTTATATGGTTATTGACCTCTGAGTTCCTTTAAACACTAAGTTCTTTTTTAAAAGGATACTATCTCTTTTCCAGTCACTCTCACAAAACTACCAAATTGATCTGAATTAAGTTTTTATCAGCAACTAACACTATACCACTCCCACCTTCCAATTCACCTCCACCCTCATTAACTCAGTCAACTCAAATTAAATTTCTAACTCTTTTCTGTCACTCAGACCCAAAAATTATTCCTAGGGATACAGGAAATTATATTCATCTTTTTTTTTAACACAAATACCTAAGTTTCTGAACCATTTAGAAACATGTATTAATAAACAAAGATGGTATTTGGCTGTTGATTAGACACCACTAGGGTAGAGTTTCAGAGAATAAAATTTGTTTGTTGTCATTCTTTTAATCACAGTTTCTAAATCTGGGGTCTAGTCCAAGGGAGTCTGTGGAAAGATTTCAAAAAGCTCATGAATTTGGATAGAGAAAACATTACATCTTTACAAGTCTCTGATATTCAACATTTTCTTCAATTAAGAATGTAGGCTAAAATATTTAGGAGTTTATAGATTTCATCAGACTGACAAAAAGATCTATGACACACCATAAATGTTAAGAATCTTCTCTATGTAGTGAACATACAAAGAGATTAATAAATATTGATCATTGGAACTTGCTCCAGATTGTTTATTTGATTAAAATAATTTCAGAAAATATAGTTCTGAAGGTCTTCAGTCTAAAAACCTAGTGATAGTTGTTCATTAAATTTTTACTTCTCATGTTATTTCTACATTTGCTTGTGTCTTATAGAAATCTGATAATCTAAATTAGTTTTCTTGTCTAAATAATTATGAATGTTTTTACATAAATTGCAAGGTAAATGCTTCAATTGTGTATTATACTATACCTCTTCACTTTATGCAGATTTTGCCGCCTATGGATAAAAAACAAAACAAAACAAAACAAAACAAAAAAAAAACCTTTAGATACAAAGAGAAACTTTTTAGAAAACCGGTCAAACCTCTAGAAGGATTATTTCTACTTTTCAGCTTTATATATTACACACACAAATAAAACAAATTGACCTTGGAATATGCTCTGTCAGCTTAACAGGTCTCCCTCAGGTAAAATCCATTTACCACTTCATTCTAGTCCATAGAGACTCATGTGAAGAATACTGATCATGTAGGCAAAACTTATGGGTGATTGGCAACATTTTTCATTGGTCATTAGAAAGACGGACTATATTGAATAATACAAATACAATTTCTAAAAAGGATTTATCCTCAGCTTTTCTAAAATAAACAGAGGCTTGTTCTCTTCAAACTCCCTAAGTATGTGAAAAGTACACTAACCAGTAGAGTGAAAGCTTCTTGAAGTAACTTATTTGAATTTGATTTTAATTTACATTAATAATAGCTTGTCTAGTGCCATGAGCATAGTAAGTTTATACTAACTACTTCACCTGGAAAGAAGCTAATGTCCCCATTATTGCTTCTGGTAGTAGTAATGGTTTGAGGCTCTCACAGGACACTAAAGGCTGTTCCTAGAGCCTAAGTTCATATTCAACATCAAAAACTTGATTCTTATGTGACCATATCACTTAATCCCAACTATAAAATAGAGATAATAACTACTTTCCAGAATTGTTGAGATTATCAAATGAATTAGTATTCACAAGGCACTAAATGCACAATTCCTGGTACATAATAGGGACTTAATAAATACTGTTTTCTGCTCTTCTTTCTCCTTCCCTCCCTTCCTTCCTTTCTGCTTTCTTTCCTCCATCCCTTTCTTCCTTTCTTCCTTTCTTCTTTTCTTCCCTATTTTCCCTCTTGCCCCTTCCCTCCTTTCATTCCTCCCTCTCTCCTTTCATCTTTCCTTTACTTTCTTTCCTTTCACTAACTCTTCCTCCTTCCCTCTCTCCTTCCTTTCTTCTTTCCTCCTTCTCAGTCTTCTTTTCCTCCTTCCCTTCTCTCCTTTCTCACTTCTTTATTCTCTCCCTTCTTCCCTCCCTCTCTTCCTTCTTGTAATAGTTGCCAGAAGTCTTCTGCTGCCTCTTTTCATCTAGTACAGTTTTTTCACACATACTGGATAATGAATAAGTATTCAATAAAATGAACTAAACTGGCCCAGGGCACTTCAGGCCTACTTTTTTGGCAACACTGCCTGGCCAGCATCTCTGAGTTTATAGAATCCTTGATGGTCTCTGACTAGACTTACTCTTAAGAATCCTCCTTGTCACAAGAACCCTGCCTTAATTTTCATTAAATTATACTGAGTTTTTTCCCAAGTCACGCACTAACTGCTTTTCAGTTGCTTCACAAAGGGATCTAATTTTAAAATGAAATATCCTCACCCAGGGTCTGTGAAGCTGTCATGTAGCTTAATGAACAGTTCTTTCCCTTTGTTGCCTTCTTTCCATTCCCAGCTTTCTTTATTAAACCAATTCAAGGCAGTGGCTCTGCACTGTTTAAGGAATGAATTGCTGTTACCATACAATTTGACCAAGGTCATAGAATCTGAAATTCTTAGAGCTGTTCTCAGAGGCACTGAGTTTAAAAATTGACTGAGTAGGAATCATTTCTACAACTTCCCTAACAGGTGGTCTTCCAGGTCTGTTTGAAGACTTCAGTGAGGGGGAACACATTAGTGTATAAAACTCACTGCCCTGAGTTCTATTCTTAGCCTGAATAGAGGCTATTGAAAAATGGTCCAGTTTCATTTAGTGGCTATTAGATATCACAGGAGGTAGAGTGCTGAACCTGGAATGAGGAAAATCTTACTTTAAATCCCATCTTAGACCATTTCTTAGCCATGTAATCCTGGGAATGCTTAACCTCTCTCAGTTTTATTTTCCCCACCTGTAAAACAGCATCATAACTACCTACTTTACAGGGTTGTAGTGAGGATTAGATGAAATATCTGTAAAGACTTTGAAAACGTAAAAGCTCAATATAAGTCATAGCTATTATATATACTTTGTGACCTTATTTTGATGCCTTTTTGTGTTTAAAAAAAAAAACCTTATTGTATAGCTAGTCAGAATTTCCTTTCTTACAGGGCAGTGTTGTCTAATCAGTATATTTTGGTAAAAGGCAAGGTATCAGTTTGTTCAGAATCATCTGGGTTATATCATGTATACCACATAAATTGGAATTTGTAAACATCAAGTCCTGTGAAAATTATTCTCACTTCTCTTGAGTTAGACATCAACTGATTATTTTTTCCACAGGCATAAAAGATAAAATCGAATGATTTTCCAATAACATATGATCATTTTGGAATGTCTTAATGGATATTCCAAACCCCAAGGTTCTCTTTCCCTGCCTTTCCTCTTCATCTTTCTTCCTTGTCCCTCATCCTTCCCTTTCCTTTTTCCTTTTGCTTCTAGCTAACTACTTTCCCCTCTCCTTTTCCTTCATTTCTTCTCTTCTCTCTATACTTCTACTTTTACTTGTCTCCCTTTCCTTCTCTACTTTTAACTTTCCCTGTTCCCTTCCCTCCTATCTTCTTTATCTACTTCTCCCTCTCTCTGTAACTTTCCTTCTTTACTTCCACCTATCTCTTCTTTCCCCAAATGCTCTTTCTTTCCCTGTTCTTTCTCTTTCCATTCTCTTTCTCTTTTTTCTTTTCCAACTTCTTTCTCTCATTGTCTTTTTCTGCATCTCTGTCTTTGTCTCTTAGCATCTCTGTCTCTCTCTCTGTGTGTGTGTGTGTGTATGTGTTTCTGTTTCTTTTTTTTTTCCCACAGAGATACTTATTCTTTTTTTTTTCTTATGTCTTTCCCATAATCCATGTGTATTCTTTATAACTTGGATATATTTTTGCTTGATAATTGACTCAGCTACCTGAGGAAAGAAGGCCAGCCTTGGAATCACAAGAAAACTAGTTTTGTACTCCTGCTCTCACTATCCTTATTGCCAGATGTATGGCCACATAGAAGTCACAACCTCCATAGATTTCAGTTTCCTCATTTGTAAGATGTAGGTGATAATATCTGAAAAATATATAACAGCATTGTGCTGAGGGACATACAGGCATCTAGACATATATATATATATATATATATATATACACACATATATACATATATATATATATATTTCTTTTCAAATCTTAAAATGCTATATAAAAATTCTTCTATAATATTTATTTAGGCCAAAGCTTCAATCATCATAGAATTATTCATGGACCAAACATGTAGGAGACTCATGAGAATATTCATACAACTGTCAGGACCTACTCTTTCCAGATCTCTGCTATTTTGGAAGCAAAAGAAATGGACCACAAGGGAGAAAAAGCTCTGAATTATTCAATCATCACGTCCAATTTTGCCTCCAGCTGACTCCATCCTTATTTACAGTTCCATCTATGTCCAGAGTTCCAGTTCAACTCAAAGAGAGAGCATGTTCAAGGAGAGTTCCATCTCCTTTAGTAACAGTAGCTGTATTTCTCAGACATTCCACAAAGAACATTCTTGTCATTCCATGAATATATATATATATATTTTTTTTTGGTGGGGCAGTAGGGGTTAAGTAAGTTGCCCAGGGGAACACAGCTAGGAAGTATTAAGTGTCTGAGGCCAGATTTGAACTCGAGTCCTCCTGACTTCAGGGCTGGTGCTCTATCCACTGAGCCACCTAGCTGCCCCCATTCCATGAATATTAATTAAGTCCACAATTCAATAAGCATTTATTAAGAATCTGCTGTATCCTAGACATAGTGCTAAGTGCTGCAGAAATAAAGATGAAAAGGCCCTGCCTCAAGAAATTTATATTAGTTGAGAGGGAAAGAATATAATTTGAACACATATGAGTGAAAGCTAGGAGTGTGCAAAGTAATTTTAAGAGGAAGAAGTTACTGACCATATGTGGAGTGGGTTAGATATAAATTAAGAAAAATCTTGTATAAAGCAGGATACCTGAACTATGCTTAGAAAGACCAGGAAAAACTATGGAATCTGCTGTCCCTAGAGCAGTGGTGTTAAATTCATATTAAAAACTAGAAGCTATTAAATCATACCTTAGATTCCCATAGGCCCTACACTGACCTAGAAAAACCATTATTAACATTATTTATATTTTATTGTATTTTATTTATTTTGTTAAATATTTCAAAATTACATTTTAATTTGTTTCAAGCTGCAGCATTGTGATGTAGCCCTGTGTTTGATATTTATGGTCCCAAACATGTGAACAAATTAGAGTGCCAGAAGGCACTGGAGCTTTCTGACTTACATGATTTTGCTATCATCATCATCATCATCATCTCTCTTTTTCTATTTCTCTCGTACATATATATATTTATCTCTCTCATATGTGTATGAGAGAGATAAATATATATATGTAAATATAGAGAAAGATTTTTTTTTTACTTTTTTACTTTTTTTAACTTTTAACTACAATTGATTCTATCATGTTAAATAATAGAATACTGAAATTAAAGAGAATTTTAGAGATCATGCAGGCCAGTTCCACTATTATACAGATAAGGAAACAGGGTCAATTATTTGCCCAAAGTCACTGCTAACTAGACTCTTAGCTTTCCTAACTCCAAGCCAGTTCTCTTACAATACACTATGCATATAGAATAACATTTGGAGATTAGTATTTGGAATTGTTTTTGGATTTATAAAAAGTCCAATTGAATTTCTTTATTGATTAAAGAAAGCTCACTTTCATATCACCCAAAAGCACCTAATCTAAATGTAGGTCCTTTAGATAAATGATACTCACAGTTATCTACTTATTCTAATAATGAAGTTATTTTTGACCCATCTCTATTTGAACTCACTATTTATACAGACTTAATCCTGCAGAAGTTTGACTTTAAAAAGAAAATGAATCTAATTTTTTTCTCTTTCCTTTAATTGACATAATATGCATAAAAGAAGGTTAAACTTGGTATGGTTTAGAAAGGGCAATGGACTTAGAGTCAGGAAAAACTGGGATTAAAATTCTGTCTCTTAGGGTATAGGATAGACATACTAATATTTTATTTGGGAAGGTGTGAATCAATCCAATCATTGTCGAAAGTGATTTGGAGTCATATCTAAAAATTTACTAAATAACAAATACCTTTAGAATACCACAGTCATGTAATCCAAGGACATCAAGTAAAAGGAAAGAGAACTTATATTTACATAGTCATTCATTCCATCAAAAAGCACTTATTACAAACTTAGTATGTGTCAGGCACAGTGCTAAGAACTGAGATTACAAAAAATGGGGGAAACAATATGTAATTACATTTTATTGCAATATATTCTACATTTACAATATATACTTATACATATAGTAAGATGGAGTATTATGTACAATTAGGACAATTAGGCTAGATCATAGAATATGGAGGGGAAGAGAGAGTCAAGTATTAGAAGACTGGAAAGGTTAGAGGGAACCAGGTTACACAGAACTTTAAAAACTAAACAAAGAATTGTGTATCCAGTTCTGTATTTCTTACCAAAACTAGATAGACATTATTCACAGCACACATTAATGTGATTTTGTTCAATCCAGGGTTACAAGCCTGAGATGTTAAAGTGAATAGTTTCAATGACCATATTATAAACATCCCTTGGATAATATATCATTTGTTATTGTTTTCAGTCATTAAGATAGAAACTGAAATATGAATTTTTGTGTTTCAATGCAACACAAGGCAATGTGAATCAACAGTTCAGCTTTTCAATAAAAGAAAGAAGGGAAGTTGCAGTGCAGAATACAAGATTCATATTAAATTCCTTTTATAACACAAATATTATGATGATACCTGAACCAGGAAGAGCCAAAACAGAGAAAGAAAAATTATAAGCAATCTCCCTAATGAATATTGATGCAAAATTTTTAAATAATATGTTAGCAAAGAGATTAGAGCAATCACCAGGATAATACACTACAACCAAGGAGGATTTATAGTAGAAATGCTGGGCTGGTTCAATATCAGGAAAACTAATGGTATAATTGACTATATCTATAACAAAACTAACAAAAAGCAGATGATCATCTCAACAGATGCAGAAAAAAGCTTTTTGACAAAACATACTACCCATTCCTATATTAAATTTGCAAGTGTTCTCACTTTTTCTAGTCTGACAGAGATAATAAGACAACGTCCCCACATATTAATGAGACACATTGACATTTCCTGCTTATTGCCTTCTATTCATTAACTTTTTATTCTTAATAAGAATATATAGGTTTGAAATAGTAAATAGTAAATAAGCTGAACATAGTCTGAGAATCTGGTCTAAGTTTTAAGTTGGATCAAAGAAAATGAAGTAATGGATAGCTGGAGATGGATAAATAGATAAAAATTAATGAATGAAAAATCATTGATTTAACACTTACTAGACAATCCTTGCTCTCAAGGAGTTGATATTCTAATACACAGGAGAGACTCACATAGGAGATTCCAATCACAGGACAGAGGAAAAGTTTGTTGATCTTTAGTTGTAGCCTGAAAGCAAATGATAAAGCTTAGTTGTTCTTATGCACTAACTCTAGGGCAAATAATAAGACTAAGTAATCAAGAGTATGTCAATATGGGAGCTGACAAGTCTCCTGCAGACTAGTATACCACTTCCCTTATATGACTGAGGTAGTGAGATGATGGATGAGCTGATGGATATCAGGAAACAAAGGGACCAGTCAGTAATTGCTGGAAGTAATTGCAGATGCAGAAGTTTTGTTGGTTAAGACTCAGTTCCTGGAGTGGTTCAAATTCTAATGTCATTATACTCATTAGTACAAGTTTATCACAAAGTTACTTATTCCCTATCTGACATAGCAACATATAATTGAGGAACCCTAAAGAACTAGAATAAAGGATTTCTTCAAGGAAAAATATGATTGAAAGAGATGGTCTTTTCATATTGCAGAAAATGGGGGCAATCACTATATCAAGAGCCTGTGTCCTCCACTTGTATACCCATGATTTTGGCAGATGAAAAGGAAGATACATTGGGTATATGCAAATCTCTTTGAGTGCACGAAAAAAAAAATAGAATAGGATGAGAAGGTATAGATAAATTATAAACTGCTTTGTTAGAAGGAACAACCATATCAGTGAGGCAATATATCCAACTAAATATTACCTTTTCAGAGATTCTAAATGAATTCAAGGTAGAAACTATCATAAAATCCTTAGTGCAAATTTAAATTTTAATAAATTAAAACTACTCCTTGTTGCTAGGTAAGAAGAATTTCAGAGTCCTTGTCTTTATTGAAGAACTCTTTCCATTCTAAGTTCAAAGCCACAGGCATTTTGAAAGTGAGTAAAAATATTCTTAGCTACTAGAGCTATTTTTTGCATCCTAAATCTCCATGGTAATGTCATCAGAAAGCAAATCCAAGGTTATATAAATATTCTTGCTGAATTTCCTCCTATTATCGCAGGCAATACATTAACATATCAAGATCTTTTAGAATCCTGACTGTCATTTATCATGTTAGTTACTGGTCCTTGATTTGTGTCAGGTGCAAATATGCAACGTATAGAATCTTTTCCTTTATTTAAGACATTAATAAGCATAATAGAAACTGAGAACAGATCACTAAGAATTCAACAAGAGACATACTGCCAAAATGACTTTAAACCATAAATGCTCTTCAATTTTGACCATTTAACCATATAACCAACTGAATTATAATCTAATCTACATTTCTCCATCTCTTCCAAAATGAGAAGTATAGACTATTTTATTAAATACATTGCTAACATGAAGGCAAATTATATTTGTATCTTTCCTTTTATTTACCAGTGTATTAACTCTATAAACAAAGAAAAAATGGCTAGTCTGGCAAGGCCTATTTTTGATGAATTGATACTGTTTCTTTGTTTGTTTTTTTTTAAATAACTTTTTATCGACAGAACCCATGCCAGGGTAATTTTTTACAACATTATCCCTTGCACTCACTTCTGTTCCTATTTTCCCCTCCCCACTTCCCCCAGATGACAAGCAATCCTATACATGTTAAATATGTCACAGTATATCTTAGATACAGAAGGTAGAATTAAGTTATTTCTACCTTGGGAAGAAAAACCAAAATGCAAACAGTTTACATTCATTTCCCAGTGTTCTTTCTTTGGGTGTAGCTGCTTCTGTCTATCATTGATCAATTGAAACTGAGTTAGATCTTCTCTTTATCAAAGAAATCCACTTCCATCAGAATACATCCTCATACAATATCATTGTTGAGGTATATAATGATCTCCTGGTCCTGCTCATTTCACTCAGCATCAATTCATGTAAGTCTCTCCAAGCTTCTCTGTATTCATCCTGCTGGTCATTTCTTACAGAAAAATAATATTCCATAACATTCATATACCACAATTTACCCAACCATTCTCCAATTGATGGGCATCCATTCATTTTCCAGTTTCTAGCCACTATAAACAGGGCTGCCACAAACATTTTGGCACATACAGGTCCCTTCCCCTTCTTTAGCATCTCTTTGGGATATAAGCCCAGTAGTGATGCTGTTTCTCTGTAATCATGGCTTTCTTTTCTGGATATTCAATGACCATTTCTCTATCAATTCTAGAATTTTTTCAAGAAATCAAGATCAAATTCACTGGCTTCAAGTTTTAATGAATTTTTTTTTTGTAGATTCTAACAAAAAAGGAGTTATGTTCATACATATATGGATAATACGGATTTAAAATTAAATGAGACCCTAGACACTATCTAATCCATTCCCCTCATTTTACAAATAAGGAAACTAAATTTTAGGAGGTAAAGTGATTTGCCCAAGATCACATAGGCAGTAAGAATAAAGACCTATGACTCCGAATTCACTTCACTGTCCACTAAACTATATAGCCTGAAAAATAATCTTGCTATTTGTGGTAGCCATCAAGAGATCTGTTTCTAAGGATTATCAAGTAGCTATGTAATATTAGGCAAATCCCATCCTGAAATCTCTTTTAATTCCTATAATCTGTGTTTCCTATAATCCAATAATATAAATGAAGCCAAAGATAATAACCATATGAGACAGATATATCGATTATTAACAGTTCAATTGTTAGATCCTAAGAAGCTCAAACTATATTTATACAAATTTCATTATCAATATCATAAAGGGTAACTCATCCAATCACCCAAAAATAACTCTTGGCAATCCTATCACAGACTGAATTCTTTATTTGATGAGTAAAAAGACATGAGACTGAAAAAGATGAAATTGTGCATATCTACATCATTTCCAAAGATCATAAGTCATTCCCATTTTCATATGCTACCTAAAAATACATTCTGTTAAAAAAAATCTGGACAATTTCATGTTTTATTTATAAGGCATTTCACGACAACTAATTCTCTTAAGCTAAATTATAATTACACTCGGGTATGATTATAGAATCCTAGAAAATCAACTAAAAAACTATTGGAAACTTTAGCAAAGTTGAAGGATACAAAATAAATCATCTGCATTTTTATACATAACTAACAAAATCCAACAGCAAGAGATACAAAGAGAAATTTCATTTAAAATAACTGTTGATAGTTTAAAATATCTGGGAATCTATCTGCCAAGGGAAAATCAGGAACTATATGAGCAAAGCTAAAAAAACACTTTCCACACAAAGTCAGATCTAAACAATTGGAAAAATATAAAGGGCTCTTGGATAAGTCGAGCAAATATAATAAAGATGACAGTACTCCCTAAACTAATCAATTTATTTAGTGCTATACCAATCAAACTTCCAAGAAACTATTTTACTGACCTAGAAAAAATAACAACAAAATTCTTCTGGCAGGACAAAAAGTCAAGAATTTCAAGGGAATTAATGAAAAAAAAAATCAAATGAAGGTGGCCTAGCTGTACCAGATCTAAAGTTATATTATAAAGCAGAGATCATCAAAACCATTTGGTACTGGCTAAGAAATACAGCAGTTGATCAGTGGAATAGCTTAGTTTCACAGAACAAAATAGTCAATGACTATAGCAATATAGTGTTTGACAAACCTAAGACTCCACCTTTTGGGACAAGAATTCACTATATGACAAAAACTGCAGGTAAAAATTGGAAACTAGTGGCAGAAACTAGGCATTGACCCACATATAACACCATAAACCAAGATAAGGTTGAAATGAATTCATGATCTAGATACAAAGTATGATATTATAAACAAATTAGAAGAACATAGAATAGTTTACCTCTCAGAATTATGGAGGAAGAAGGAATTTGTGACCAAAGAAGAACTAGAGATCATTATTGATCACAAAATAGATAATTTTGATTATATTAAGTTAAAAAGTTTTTGTACAAACAAAACTAATGCAGACAAGATTAGAAAGGAAGCAATAGGACTTTTGGCCAAGATGGTGGAGAGGACACACACAATCTACTTAAGCTCCACATTTTCTCTCAGAATTTATTTCATGACAAGCCTCGGAATCAGTGCTTGACTGAAAAAAAAAAAAAAAGAACAAATAATTACTAAGAGAAGACATCCTTGAAATTCGCCAGAAAAGATCTGTTTTTGCTTGAGAGCGGGGACGGTTTTATATCAGGTACAGGCTGAGGGCAGCGAGAGCACAGCAGGGAGGTCATAGTTGAGCAGACCGGAGTGGGGTGGGGTGTGATCTCAGCTGTCTCTGCAGGGAGAGATTTGCTATAGTATTGGATACTTTGCCTGGCAGCAAGCCAGTAGACAATCAGAGAAGTTAAAAAAACCGGGGGGTGAAGACTATAACCCCCAAAAGATAGGGTCTCTCAGGACCTGGCCACACCTACCTAGAGTGTCTCAGCACTCTCTCAGAGTCTCAGAGAGTCAGAATTGGCTAAGATGACAGGAAAAAAATAATGGTGAATGTTGGAGGGGATGTGGGAAAACTGGGACACTGATACATTGTAGATGGAATTGTGAACAAATCCAACCATTCTGGAGAGCAATCTGGAATTATGCCCAAAAAGTTATCAAACTGTTCCTACCCTTTGTTCCAGCAGTGCTACTACTGGGCTTATATCCTAAATACTAAAGAAGGGAAAGGGACCTGTATGTGCCAAAATGTTTGTGGCAGCCCTGTTTGTAGTGGCTAGAAGCTGGAAAATGAATGGATGCTCATCAATTAGAGAATGGTTGGGTAAATTGTGGTATATGAATGTTATGGAATATTATTGTTCTGTAAGGAATGACCAGCAGGATGAATACAGAGAGGCTTGGAGAGAATTACATGAACTGATGCTAAGTGAAATGAGCAGAACCAGAAGATCATTATATACCTCAACAACGATACTGTTTGAGGATGTATTCTGATGGAAGTGGATTTCTATGACAAAGAGAAGCTTTAACTCAGTTTCAATTGATCAATGATGGACAGAATCAGCTACACCCAAAGAAAGAACCTGGGAAATGAATGTAAACTGTTTGCATTTTGGTTTTTCTTCCCAGGTTATTTTTACCTTCTGAATCCAACTCTTCCTGTACAACAAGAGAACTGTTCGGTTCTGCACACATATATTGTATCTAACATATACTGTGACATATTTAACATGTATAGGACTGCTTGCCATCTGGGGGAAGGGTTAGAGAGAGGGAGAGGAAAAGCCGAAACAGAAGTGAGTGCAAGGGATAATGTTGTAAAAAATTAGCAAGGCATGGGTTCTATCAATAAAAAGTTATAATTATTAAAAAAAAGAAAGAAAGAAAAAAAGAAGGGAAACAATAAACTGGGAAAACATTTTAACATTCAAAAGTTGTGATTAAGGCCTCATTTCTAAAATATATAGAGAAATGATTAAACTTTATAAGAATTCAAGCCATTCTCCAATTGATAAATGGTTAAAGGATATGAACAATTTTCAGATGAAGAAATTGAAACTATTTGTAGTCATATGAAAAGGTGCTCTAAATTACTATTGATCAGAGAAATGCGAATTAAGACAATTCTGAAACACCACTACACACTTGTCAGATTGACTAGGATGACAGGAAAAGATAATGCTGAATGTTGGAGAGGATGTGGGAAAATTGAGACAATGATGTATTGTTGGTGGAACTGTGAACGGATCCAACTATTCTGGAGAGCAATCTGGAACGATGCTCAAAAAGCTATAAAAAGCATACCCTTTAACCCAGCAGTGTTACTACTGGGATTATATCCCAGTAAGTAGATCTTAAAGGAGGGGAAAGGATCCACATGTGCAAAAATATCATGCTGTTTGTGGTAGGCTTAAGAGATCTGTTTCTAAGGATTACCAAGTATCTGTGTAATATTTGTGGCAGTCCTTTTTGTAGTGGCAAGAAGCTGGAAACTGAGTAGATGCCCATCTGGAGAATGGCTGAATAACTTATGGTATGTGAATGTTATGTGATATTATTTTTCTATAAGAAATGATCAGAGGATGATCTCAGAGAGGTCTGGGGAGAGTTACATGAATTGATGCTGAGTGAAATGAGTAAAAGCAGGAGATCATTATACACAGCAACAATGAAACAATATGATGATTAATTCTGATGGACATGTCTCTCTTCAACAATAAAATCATTCAAAACATTTCCACTTGTTCAGTGATGAACAGAGCTGTCTACACCCAAAGAGAGAACTATGAGAGCTGAGTGTGGACCACAAAATAGCATTCTTACTCTTTCTATTGTTGTTTGCTTGCATTTTGTTTTCTTTCCCAGTTTTTTTTCCTTCTTGATCCAATTTTCTTGTGCAGCAAGATAAATGTATAAATATGTATACATATATAGGATTTAACATATATCTGAACATGTTTAACATATATTGGACTACCTGCCAGATAAGGGAGAGGTAGGAGGAAGGAGGGAAAAATTTGGAACAAAAGCTTTTGCAAGGGTCAATGTTGAAAAAATTACCCATACATATGTTTTGTAAATAAAAAGCTTTAATAAAAAAATTATAATCACACTCTAAGGCACCAATAACTAAAAAATACATGTTAAACAATGAAAAGAACAAAGTGTCATCTGCTCCTGCCCACTCTGTGAAATAACAGAATTCCACCAGCACTTTCACATTTCATGGAGCTTTTGGTGTCCATATACCATACTATCTCCTGGTCCACAATACCAATCCACTATATGGATCTAATGTAATCTTCTTATTTATTAGAAACATGTAATTAAGATGTTTGTCCTGATGCCAACAGCACTAATAGAAACCTGTTTAGAAATTGAAGCTAAAGCTCTTCTATTACCTCAAGTGTCTCATATATTGCTCATGCTGTAGTGAAATGGACTAATCAATGTTGTATGTCATCTGTGGCTGACTAAAAGGCTGTTAATGGATCAGAAAAATTTGTCATCACTAAGAACAATTCTATGAAAACCGGATGACTCATACATAATGCCTTTCTTTTGTTCCCATAACCTAACTGATTCCAGTAGCTTATGTATCATATATTATTAGCTCTTCCTAGACTTAGCAGGAGGTCAGAAATAATGCATATATCATTTAGTTTGTCCTAATAATATGCAATGTCAATACTTAATAAGCTATAAACTAGTAGAAACAACACAAGATAAGGTGGTTTTCCTGCCTTGTCAATATGCCATTGCAAAGACTGAATTGAGATGAAGGTGATGAATGTAATCTTCTAACCTGTTGCTCCTTTTTGTACTTAGTAAAGGTAATATTTTCTTCTTCATACAAGACATGAGCAGAAGTTTGGTCTTCACACATTAAGAGCATCAAAGACTCAATCCATTCCAATAGTATGCAATGGATTGAGTTGGACTGGGTTGATGTCCGTGGGACAAGACAAATAGATGTGAAGGAAGTAGGCAATTAAAGTTATAAAGGAGATCTTCAAAAAAGTAATTTCCATAAATTTGCTAAAGATATCCTTAAATATTCAGGTTTTTATTATCTGTACCTTTAATAAAATGTAAACTTAAAAGTGGTCAAACATGATGTTAGCTTTTTATCATTGTATACCCAACATTCTGCCCAATGCTCTGCCCACAATCAGAATTTAAAAAATATTTTTGACAAAATTTTATTGGAACTTTGTCAAAATATTTTGTTACTATTATTATAACACCTGTCAACTATTATTATTTAACAAAAGAACTTTTGGTCAAATGTCTAGCACCAATCTCCTTGAAAGTTTCTAAATTGATTGGTATTTTGAAATTGATTGCTGGCACATTAGAATGAATCATTCCATCAAAGTATTGGTTTTGATTCTTTTTCTCTCTTAGACACATTGATGGCTGGGGAAATCTTTTCTATTTACAATTCTTTTAATTTTCCATTTCATTCTAATGCAGCGTGCTGTTAAGAATTTCTATGATTTTTTAATCATATGAGAGTTGCTATCAATTCCTTTATTCTCTTTGAACCAAAGATCTCCTCATTTGAATCAAAGATGGTCTAACAGTTATTGCTTCTAATCAATGAGTTGCTATCAATTCCTTTATTCTCTTTGAACCAAAGATCTCCTCATTTGAATCAAAGATGGTCTAACAGTTATTGCTTCTAAAATGGGTAGCTTTCTCAAATATGGTACTTTTTATTACCCTGTCTAGGATGCTGCAGTAAGGCAAAACTCAGGAAATAATGAACATGCAATAGAAAGGTGATGATTCATTAGTAAAATGAAATGGATCAGTGAGGATCTAGTAAAAGAAGTGATCATTTTCTCATAGCCAATCAGGACCATCAGGCATAAAAGACAACAAAACTATGGCAAGAAAGTCAATCTCCCAAATCCATATTGCTCTTCTTTCACAAATCTTTAAGTCCTTCACACAAATCACAATCTCCTGTTAAGAACCAGTTAGAGAATTCCTCCAATCCAAAGCAGATAGGTTTTTGTATTAGTCTTTTATACATTGATCTCCTACATGCAATCTAACAACACTGTGAACAAAATGTCAAGAATATTGAGTCTCCAACATTCTGTCTTTGAACTACAAAAGGCATATGATTTTGTGAAAGTAATAGAATTATTGAATGTGTTACATGATGGTTGAATAAATCCAGCATATATTGACATACTCAAGGAGATTAACACTGAAATCAATTTGGAAACGAAGTCAATCCAACTCCTGAGACATGACAAATCAAAATCTGCAAAGTAATTTGAAAATGGAAGAAAAAGGAAGAAAGCAAGAAAGGAAACTGATAGGGAAGTGGGAAGTAGGAAGTAGGAAGGCAGGGATGAGGGGGGAGAGGGGAAGAGAAAGGAGAGGAGGAAAAGAAAAGGGATAAGAAGGAAGAAAGAAAGTAAGGGAGGGATGGAGGGTGAAAGGAAGCAAAGGAGAGAGAGGAGAAAGAAGGGAGGGGAGGAAGGAGGGAGAGAAGGAAAAAAGGAAGGAAGGAAGAGAAGGAGGGAGAGGGAGAGAAAGAAGAAAAGAAGGGAGGGAAGGAAGGATAAAAGGCAGGAAAGGAGAGGAGGGAAGGAAAGAGGGAAAGATGGAGAGAAGGAAGGGAGGCAGAGAAAGATAGAGGGAAGAGAAGGAGTGAAGAAAAGAAGGAAAAGAGGGAGGGAGAGAGGAAGAAAGGAAAGGAGGAAAGTGAGAAGGGAAGGAGGCAAAGGCACAGGAAGGAAGGAAGGAGGAAGGAGGAGGGAGAGAAGAAAAGAAGGAAGGAAGAAAGGGAGGGAGAAAAGGAAAGAAGGGAGGAAGGGAGGAAGGAAGGGAGGAGAGAGAGAAGAAGGAAGGAGGAAAGGAGAGAGATAGGGAAGAAAGAGGAAGAGAGGGAGGGAGGGAAGGAAGGAAAAAAAGAAGAAAGGGAGGAAGGATGGGAGGGAGAAAGGAAAGAAAAAAGGTAGGGAGAAAGAGAGAAAAGAGGGAGGGAGGAAAGAAAGGCGGGAAGGAAGGGAAAAAAGAAGAAAGGGAGAAAGAAAGAAAACAAGGGAGGAAGGGAAGAAAGGAAGAGAGGGAGGGAGAGAGAAGAGGAAGAAGGAAGGAAGGGAGGAAGGGAGGGAGGGAGGGAGAAGAGGAAAAAGGAAGGAAGAAAGTAAGGGAGGCAGGGAGAAAGAAAGGAAGGAAAGCAGGAAGAGAAGGAGGAAGATAGTAGGACTCAAGGAGTTTTTCATAAGCTACATAAGCTAAATCTTAAAAGACGTCAAGGATTCTAGAAGATTAAGATAGGTAGAAAGTATATTCCAAGGATGAGTAACTGCCTAGCACAGATGTATGTAATATAATAGCAAAGGGACAAGTTTTTGTTTGTTTGTTTGTTTGTTTATAAAGAGAATATGAAATCAGTCTGGAAGGGTAAACTAGAAATTTTAAATGGCCTTTAATGACAAACTAAGAAGTTTATGTTTTTATGTGTGGCTAATAACAAACTAGTGAAGATTCTTTAATTTCTCTAATACATTATTGAGGCAGCCAGGTGCTATAGTGAATAGAGTGCCAGGCCTGGAGTTAGAAAGATTCATCTTCTTGATTTGGAAACTGGCCTCAAACACTTACTCACTCTGTTCCCTGAGAAAGTTAACTTAATACAGTTTGCCTCAGTCTCTGTAGCTACAAAATTATCAAGAGAAAGAAATGGCAAACCACTCTCTAGTATCTTTCCTAAAAATACACACACACACACACACACACACACACACACACACACACAAACCTAGATGGCATCATAAAAGTCAAACTCTACCGAAAACAACCAAGTACATACACACAATACATTCACCATACAATAGTGTATGTTACAACCATTTATATTGGTGCTTTATCCTCCAATTTAACTCCATAATGATGAAAAAATAATTATATTTATTTTATTTTATTAATTTTGGGAAATTTATTTATTTAATTAATATTGGAAAAAATATTTTACAAATATTATCTTCCTCAAACAATCTAGGGAGTTAAGTGGCATTAAAATTCTCATTTTACAGATGAAGAAACTGAGGCAGAGGCTGTGATTTGCCCAGGGTCATGCAGCTAGTGAGTTTCTGAAGCTAAAATACAATATATGTGTAACACATTATCCACTAAATCACCTCCCTCATTTCACTGGAAAATGAAGCTCTTTAGGTATAGAATGCTGTCTGCACTATTATTTTGTTAAACAAACATAATCTTGCTACAGCTTCAGGAATGTTTTTTTTTTTCCCACAAAGTTACCACTTCCCTTTTCCTGACTACAAAGCAACAGATTTTTAAGCCCTTTGTTCTCTTTTTTAGGGGAGCTAGTCTATTTTCAGGAGTTCTCTTGAGAAGGAATCTACACCGATGACCTGGGTATAAAGTTCCCAATCCTTTAAAATATGAGGATCTTTCATTGATGTCCAAAACTTCCAAGGACACACACACAAATAAACATACAATAATTGCACAATTAGTTTCAATTAATTGAAAACTATATATAATATATATATAATTAAATAATCATATATATTAATTAAATTATGTTTATTATTAAATTATATATACATATAAAACTATATATATCATGGCAAAAATCAATTACAAATGTGGTAACATAACTAAATCTACATTTTGCTAACTACAACAGACTATTATATTTTAAAACAGTAGCACATTTGTTTGTAAAACCTATTATTTTTCAGTCTATAAGGATCGATGAACTCCTTGGCACAATTCTGTGGCTCTCACAAAGTCTATGGCCCATGGGGTGGGCAGCGACTGACCTAGATAATTCTAAATTCACTGTTCTTCATTTACCTAGTGACAAAGCATCCATAAGCAACTTTGAACAGTGTGATGATGAGTCAACAGTTCTGAAAAGGAAATGCATTTCCAACACTAGACAGCCTTTCTTCATCCTTCACTGAGAAAGTGCCTCTTCCTTTCTTCTCTAATTAAACAGTTAGAACAGATGCAGAATTGTTCAAGCAAAAGAAAAACAGACCTGTCAAATATACCCTCCCTCATTTACCTGCACCTGAGATTCATTGTGATTTCTGTGTAATAGCATCATTAGCAATAGAGCCTATCTCGGAATTCAATTTTAATATTCCAAAAGACTGAAGAGGTAGATGGAGAGGGTGGGGAAAAATCTTTTTGTTTCTTATTCAGAAATATTAGTTATAGGGAGTTGTGGTTATGATTGGTTATTCATTCCTGAAGCTGTAGCAAGATTATGTTTGTGTAGAATTTGAGAATTGGAAGTAATCATAAAGATTATTTAGTATTTCAGTTGGTCAGTCATTTTTCAGTCATGTCCAACTCTTCTTGACCCCATTTGGGGTTTTCTTAAGCAAAGATACTGGGATGGTTTACCATTTCCTTCTGCAGTTCATTTTATAGATGAGGAACTAAGGAAAACAGTATTAACTAAGTTGCCGAGAGTCACAAAGATAATAAATGTCTGAGACATTTCAGGCCCAATATTCTATCCACTGTGCCACTTAGCTGCCTTTGTTTAGTATAGCCCATCATTTTACAGATGAGGAAATGAAGGCCCATACATATTTTACAGCTTACCAAACCCTTTCTTTTTATTTTAAAAAGTCTTGCCAGAAAGACTTGGAGCTGTGTTGCCCTTGTTACTATATTTAAAGTTTTTCCAATTTGATGAGATCTATCACAGTTCATGCTACACTATAATATTCTTCATCTACTATTAAGCCATGATGAGACATAAGTAATAAAATTGTGCTGGAAGACTCTTAGGAAAAGAGAAACCTCCCCTAAGTTTCAAAATCATTCACATTTTGCTAGAAATTATTAAGGCTTAATGTTATTCTCTTGTGAAGGTGATGGGTGTGGAATTTTCAGGTGACAAGAGAAAGAGCAACTGATTTTATCATCCTGATGTTGTGGAACAGGAAAGCATAATTCAGGCTACTCTAGTGCATCATATTTGGAATGAGAATGATATGA
This sequence comes from Antechinus flavipes, assembly GCF_016432865.1. Lineage (NCBI taxonomy): Eukaryota > Metazoa > Chordata > Mammalia > Dasyuromorphia > Dasyuridae > Antechinus > Antechinus flavipes. The sequence goes on along the minus strand of NC_067401.1, from coordinate 123,957,092 downwards.
GATACTTTTTGGACATCTAACAGTTAATAAAAGTTTTACTTAGCTATATAAGAGAAAATACATTCTCCAAAGCTACAGCGTTGATTAAACTGGACACAGCTTCCATGCTTCTCTTTTGGCCATCATGGCCAATATAGGAATCTGAGAGAGAAGCTCTTGATTCCTTGTGCACTGGTTTTTGTACTTAAGCCACCAAAAAGCTATATTATTAATCCAACTCTTACCTGAGTGCTTGACATAAAATAGAGTATTTATCAATTGATTGATTTATTCATTGGGATAATCAATTATTGAGAATAATTTCAATACCTTTTAAGGAAAAACTGAACTAGCATATATAAAGATAGTGTCTTAGAGCAATGTTCTTACCATAAAGATCAAGACTCAGAGTTAGAGGAAATGTGGGAAAGAGAAGATGAAGAGACCTTCCTTAAAATTATATCCCCTAGAGATGGTAGGAGAATGGAGGGAGAAAAAAAATATAACACCAGATTTTACAAGGGTGGATGTTAAAAACTATCAATGCCCATGTTTTGAAAATAAAAAGTTTTTTAAAATTATATCCTCTACATAAGTAATCACCTTTATACTTTCATGACAAGTGATAGAAAAGAGCAGTGAAGTGTCAAATTCTAGACTAGTTAACATCTCTGATTCTTCCTTCCCACAATTCTAATGAATTATAACCACAACTGCTCAGGATGGGAATTTTTCTATTTGAACAGAAAGATGATCTGTGGTTCAACATCTAGATGCCAGGAAGTCTAAGACAGAATCATTAATTCTTTCTGAGAAACCTCTCTTTCCTGAATTTTTTTCCAAATGTTATCCAAATATACTTTTTAGGTTGGTGAATCGCAAACTAATACAAAAGTAAAGAATTTTTAATATAAAAAGCTCACAGCAAAAGCTACATCATTTGGTAGGATGTTTTAACAAATGAAAGCATCACTAGATTAAGCTAAGGATCATGAATTTGGGTCCATCCATAAAATGTTTTATATTCTTTTCTAGTAGTGATGAAAAACTATTTTACAGCCAGCATATCAGAATAAAAAGATTCCTAAATTCAGGGTACTATTTCTGTCATTTACCAGTGTCTGGGTTTAGAAAAACCACCATATTTCAGTGAATCAATTCATTCATGTAGAGCAAAGCTAATTTGTGCCTTCTCAAAATAATAAGGCACAAATAACCCTTTTAAATATGAAAAAAATTGTGAAAGAAATTTAATGAAAAGTTCTTTGTTGTAAACAATTGTGTGAGATTGGTAATGCATTTGTTAGTATTCTCATTTTTAATAGGAATGAGGCTTTGAACGATTTAAGTATTATCACACAACTAGTAAGTCTTAGAGAAGTGATTTGAACTCCCATATCTTGACTAGATGTCAGAACGCTGTTGACAACAATTCACTGAGCCTAAGTTTTGTCCACTTCAAAGTGGATATAAAAATTATATTGCCAGCCCCATAATTAATTTTAAGTTTCTAGAGAAGAAGTGTTTTATAAATATGAAAGCAGTACATAGATGTAAGGGAGCATGTCATCTTCCACACTGAAGATTCTGCTGGGCAGAACAAAGTAAGTTATGAGATCATACTAATATACTAATATACAGTGTAGCTAGGAAATAGGAGAGGAGAAGAGGGTGGAAAAGGGAAAGAGGTCTTTCTTTAAATCATACTTCTATACAATCACCTTCTTAACACTCACAAGACACAGGGCAGTAGGGGCAGGAGGAAGGAGTGTCAAAGTCAAATTTAAACTACTTAATAACATTTCTGGTTCTTTCAGAGAAAAGAGGAAATAAAGGAAGTTATTATTATTATTTCTATAAAAAAGCAATTTTATAGAATTCTTCAGCTATCTTCCCTATCATCAAAGATCATCAGAGTTCCATCTAGTCTATTTTATTTTTAAAAGCCTAAAAGAAAAACAAAAAATACTTCTAAAATTATCTTTAATTCATGTTTGTGTAGCATCTGTCTTCATGAATGTACCAAACTAATTTTAAAACTCTTGAAAGCAGGGATTCTGACTACACATAACATTTAAACATTATGCTTTGGGGGAGGAGCATATGCAATTATATAAATCAAACAACTATTTAATTCCATATTTTTTGTTCCCAAAGTACATTCTGAATGGTAATGGAAACTTTGAAAACTTACAATAAGTATCCCTGAGGTTTTAATCCAGAGGAGCAACCTTCATAAAGAAGGAATATCTCATAGGATTAATGAATTATCCTAACCAGATCAGTCAGATACTTGGAGATAGAAGTAGAAAATTAGATATGTCATTTAAGTTGACCTCTGTTTTTCCTCAAACCCAGATGCAAACAGCTTGCAGCTATGATCCCAAGAGCCCCAGGAATACCAACATGTACTTGTAAGATCCAAGAAAACCAAGCTTCCAGCTTAGTCCTCAGTTCTTACAGAGATGATAACTTTTAGATCCTGAAATCATTCCTTTTCAGCAGCCACAGTTGCTGAAGACTAGGAAAAAGGAACTTCCAACCACTGCCAAATCATAATTGGACATAGTTTTTTCAGAGGGAAATTATATCAAAGAATATAATTGGGGAGGACTTTTCCTCTATTTTATAGCTAAAAGAGATAGAGATAGTCAGAGAAGAATAGTACCTCCAGCATGAGAACTATCAAGCTTTCTAATGGGCTACTTTCCATCTTTAATGTGTCCCTGCCACCCAACTCTCACTTGTGGCCTTTCCTGCTGACCTTCCAAGTTGTCGTCGTCTGAAAAATGTTCTATTCTATCTTTTGTGTGTTATGATGCTCTACACTCATTATTTAAAGAAATTTAGAATGGTTTAGTGCAGAGTGAATCCCTACCTTTACTCTTCCATCTTGACTCGACATACCATTAAATGATATTTGTAAACTCCTCAGCATAGTATCTGCTACATAGTAAATATTTTGTAAATGCTTGCTATTATTGTTTTTATTATCTATGAAGAACTGATAGAAATGAAGATCCTGGAATAAGAACCTAATGAAAAGTTTTTCAGTAATACATGACAAAAGACAAAATTATTTTGCCTTTCTCACAGAACATATATCTCAGCCTGGTTGTTTCTACTATTACGAATTTTTGCAGCAGCAGATTTGAGAGGCAGAGATGAGACAATTGGTAATATTAAAATGTGAGTCTGCAAAACACAATTATTTGGGGAAGCTAACCTAAAAATTTTTAGGAAGAGCTCTCCTAGGGTTGTTATTCAATGTGTAATATGTGATAATACCTTTGTCCTGAATTCAAATTCTAGCACTACTTCCCACAATTCCAGCATAAGTAAAGTTGTCATTGGATAATGTTCTGAGATTTTTAAAAAAGCAACTCTCTAAGAAAACCCTACTCCTAAGGAAAGGAATATACCAGGTAGTCATGAACCTGGAAGTGAAGAGCATCCATATGAGATTAAGGAAAGCAAGTGGCACAAATTTGAAAGAAGGTTAGAAAGGAAAGGTAGAAAATAAGCATTTATATAGCAGCTGCTATTTTCCAGTTACTGTACTTTGAAAATGTCCTTGCAATAACCCAAGAAGGTAACTGCAATTATTATTCCCTCTTTATAGTTGAGAAAACTGAAATAGGCAAATTAAATTATTTACCTAGAATCATAAAAAGTTAATGTAGGAGGTCGGATTTGAACTCAGGTTTTCTTGACCTTGGACCCAATGGCCTTTCCATTACACAAGCCAGCTACCTAGAGAGAAACCAAATGGAAAGAGAGTAGAGAGAAACAAATCTCCAGGAATAAGACTTAGGTCTGCAAGCAGAAAGGAGAACCCATTAGCAAGATTAAAAGAACATAGAAAAAAATCATGGAGGAATGATTCCAAAGTTGGCATAGAGGAGAAGTTGGGCTCAAAGATACAACACAGCACAACTCACCTTCCTGAGAGATAAGGAAAAGAAATTCAAGAGTGTCTACCTCTTAGACCCTGAATTCCACTGCTAACATTATATAGCTGAAATGATTGCATTCTCACAATATGGCAGAAAAGCAGGATAGGTAAAGGAAATGTTTCATTATTACATCTCTGGAGGCAGAGATGGCTGACATTTGGAACATAGTGCCATTTACTTCTGATTCACTCCCTTGATATTTACCTTCCCAAAAGCTTTTTTTGTTGGGAATTAATATCCCCCTTTATGGTGGTCTGGCTTCAATATTGTATTGGTGGGATATTGGCCCAAAGCAGATGAGTCACAATGTCCCAATAAAGCTGAAATTAGCAAAAGACTCTAAAATCTGTAGGAACCCTTGGATTTCAATGATACTGTAATACCAAACATGTTAATTTCAAGTTGAATCTTTCACTGGGATGTTTCAAATATCCAGGATTCACATAGACAAAGCATAGTGATAACTGATTAATTATATTTTTGATTTGCTTTTTCTAACCTCTTCTCCACATATACCACATTTAAGTGAAAGCACATTATAAGAGATTTCTTCTAGCTGTCAGAAAATCAGCTTTACATACACTGATTCCTCCAAACATAATGGTAGCAGTGGAAACGATTCTCTAATACTTGATCAAAAAAGGTTACAGACTTATACTCCTTGTCACTCAGCTGCTTATCTCTACAGTGACTTAGCTTTATATCCATTGGTCTAAATTTCCTAGTACCTTTACTGTGGCTTCTGCTTTCTTATTTCCTCTATTTTTGTGTCCTGTTTGACTTGTTCTCTTCTCAGTAGCCTATTTCCAATTAACTCAATTCATATTTCATTTCTGCTTTTGCCTACTTCTTTGGATTTGACATATCCAATTCTCTACTTGATTCCTGCTTACTCCATTTGCTCTCCCATTGATGGAACTAGCAAAAAAAATTGACCTTCTACCAGGAATTTCCATAAAGCTAAGACATCTGAAATATATATATATATATATATATATATATATATATATATATAAAATTCAATGTCACCTATCCTATAAGAATACTAGTACACAGTCATGGCCCAAAGTTTCCTGGGCTTTTGACCTTGGAAGGGACTTCCTTCTACTACAAAGAAATATGCCAAAGTTGTAAAAAAGTCACACTGAAGGAAAAAAAATGAGGATTAAAAGTATACTAGTCCTTCTTTCTGAGATTTGGGAAATGGGAGAAAGTGGTATTTTTTCTTGTGAGAGAAGTCTGGGAAAGCAAAAGAAGTTGAGGAGTATTAGTATGAGTATATAGAAAAGTGGTAAGAAATAAGATAGGAAGCAGCAGTTAGGGAAACTGGTGAAATTAAAAGATTCTAGTCAAAAGCTCCTGTATGTCCCATCGCCATCACTGCCCAGCTTCTAATGAAACACTACCCAGAAAAAAGAAATCATTTCTCTTTTACCAAACTAACCACTTCACTTCTTGTTTCCTCATGATTATTGGGAAGAAAGATTGAAGGAAATAAAAGAGCTTACAGCATATCTCTGACTGGAGTTATTATGGCCTGAAATTGGGTATCTGTTCTTTTAAATGCTTATTTGCATTTCTATACTACTTGACATTGCTATTAAGGTACATAGACATTTACTCTGGTTTGTGATCAAACCTGTAAGTACTTGGTTTGAGATTGAGAAAAGGGAAGACAACCCCAAATTTTCAGCTCAGGCTGAGATAACGAACAAACCAATAAGAGAAAGAATTTTTGCAATTTTGGTAATATCTGAGATAAGACTACCTCACATTGCTTTTGGACCTAGGGGGAAATTTACTAAGGAAAGAAGACAGTGGTTTTAATCAGTGGAGGTTGGCATGTTTGTCAGGTAATTACACCCCTTGCATAGAACCCAGTCAAAATGGGTAAGTATATGATTGCTACAGGAAACATGTAAAATGAGATTTTTACTTAAAGAGGATAACTGGACTAGATCAACACAGTTTTAATCCCTTTAAATTTGTTCAAAATCTGTGACATTTTTATTTAAATACTATTTAAAAGTCCTTCAGAATTTCCTTCAGAGAAGTTGCTTGCATTATAATTGTATCTTGTTCTGGCCTCTTGACCACCACTTTCCCTTTCTACTTTGTATACTAAGTGTAACTAGCCAGTAACACTAACAGGAAGTAAGATTGTAAAAGGTCATCTACAGAAATCACTTGCAGATTGCCCCACATATCAAAAGAACATAATGGTTACTTGTAAACTATATCATACATTTACTAAAGTTTGTATCCTGAGACTATGTGATAGATCAAGGGAAGCCAGTCAAGTCTTGCTGAAAGAATCTTCTGGTGCCATTAAGTGCCATAGTTTGTAAACCTCAGATCAACTTCAGACAACAACGGAAAGACTAGCAGAACACCAGATGTTGCTGATAAAATTGAGATGTTATGAATGTTAATAAACTAACCCCAATATGGTATGGATAAATTAGTCTGCCCCGCAACAAAACACTGTAAAAATGAGACTCAAACTCCTGTCCCTCAAATCCTTTTCCATCTCAATCCATGCTGCCAAGCACTTGCAGTTCTAATCCATGATTTTTCAAGTTACTGCTCCTCTTCCCCACCTTTCTCACACTGCCTGCCCATGCCTGTTCCTATGCCATTTGCTGTTGTAACTCCTCCATCCTCAAACTTCAAACTATTCTTTCAGTTACTTTGTCCCATTCCCCTTATGCCTTATTATTTGATTGAAGCATTATACCCCATTGCCAAAGTGGTCTTTCTTGGCAAATATCCAAAAATTTAGGCCTGCCCCCATTTAGTAATTCCATAAATTAATGAACAAATCATCCAAGATCCTCTACAACCTGGCCCTTATTTACCTTTTCAACTTTAATTTCCTGCTAAGTCAATCAACACTTGTTAATCACTTGTAATATGAGAGGCACTGTGCTAAGGGCTGGGAATATAAAGAAAGGTAAAAATAGTCATTAGTCTTGAGTAGGTCACCTTATAATTCAGAAGAAAACATCTAAATAAGTACATACAAGATATAGACAAAGTAGAAGGAAGTTAATTTTTAAAAAAAGATACCAGAAGGTGTCCTACTGAAGCAAGATTTGAACTGATTCTTAGAGAAAGGCAAGAGGAAGAGGGAGAGCATTGTAGGCATGGGGGACAGTCAGTGCAAAGGTATGGAGATGGGAGATGACTGTTGTGTAAGAGGAACAGCAAGTAGACTGATATAATTAGATGAGTAGAATATATGGTAGGAAGTAAAGTATAAATTTGAAAAGGCAGGAAAGGGCCAAGATATGAAAATGTTTGCATGCCAAACTGAGGAATTTATATTGGATTATGAAGGTAATAAGAACCCATTAGAACTGAATAAGGAGGAGAAATAACATGGCTTTAGAAAAAAATTACCTTGGCAGCTGAGAATTAAGGCAGGGAGACCAATTGCAATAATTAATCACAATAATCTAGGGGGGAAATCATGCAGGCCTGAACCATAGTGGCAGCTATGTGATCTATTACAGTTTCCATCATCATAATGTTTTTTCCACTATCCCTGAAATTAGTCCTTAATGGTTTACATATAGTACAGCAATGGCATATGGACCCTCAGTGCATACCACCCCACTGGTTTAATAAAAAAAAAAAAAGTCAGTGCTATCTTCTATCTATCTGTCTGTATCTAAATATCTGTCTATCCATATGTCTATTAATCTATCTGCCTATCTGCCTGTCTTTCCATCTGTCTATCTGTATTGATCTGTATATCAAACAATCTTGTCTGTATATCTGTCTATCCACTAGCCATCTGCCTCCTGCCTGCCTCTTGATCTACCTGTGTGTTGGTCTTCCAATCTATGTCTATCTATCCATCTTTCTGTCTGTTTATCTTTCCATCTATCAGTCTATCCATCAGTTTGTCTAGCTGTTCATCTGAATATTGATCTGTCTGCCTATCTATCCATCTGTTAGTCTATCTTTCCATCTGTCTATTGATCTGTATTTGTCTATCCGTCCATCTTCTATCACTTTATCTGTCTACCTATCTTTTTATCTGACTTACATATAACATGTGCATATATATATATATATATATATATGAATGTGTGGATGTGGGTTGTGGATATATAGTATATTTACCTAACTGTAGATATATAGGCTACTTTATTTGATTGAGAGTCTGCACAAGAGCTTCAAGCAAAGGCTAAAAGCAAGCAACTAAGAGAGGATGTTGAAGCTCTAACTGGTCAGCAAATAGTGACAGAAGTAGCTGCCAGAAGAGCTAAGTATAAAAAAGGAGAGGTGAATCTGCAGCCATACCAGCAGTTTTTTCAAGGAGAAAAATTTCTCATTCCTTCCAAAACATAGGAAAGAGAGAATATTTTCAGACAGGCAGATTTTGCAATAAGAAAAGGTAGTACCCTTTCTATCTTTTTTGGAGAGAACACAGTCAATTATTGGACTATTTTGTAAAATGGTTGTTAAATGTAGTGTTTTTTATTTACATTTAATCTTTTCCCATTTGTAAGTCGCCTAGACCTGTTTAACAAGAAGTTATCTTCTACCTGGTACATTTAGAAAATCATTTAAAGTGCTATTTTTTTAATCAGTAAGGAATCCACTGTTAACTAAAGCTTCTTCTTTCTCCTTCTTAATTTGACTAATTACACAAGGGAAAAGAAAGAAGCAAGCAAAAAAAATAAATTGGAGGGATCTCTCCCATTTCCAGGCTTTATTTCATTGGAGGAAGGAGCAAAGGAAGGCTTAAATTAATGACTCAAAAGCATATCAGGCACAGTTTTTTTAATGTGAATTTTCAAATTGTGCTAAGAATAGTTTTTTTTTGCTTTTTTCTGTGTTGAATTATTTTGGTAAGATTCCCCAGATTAATAAAGCTTTTGTAGAGTTCCTACACAAATGCACCTAAATAAGGAGAAACCCATCCTCACTTTTATCTCTCTTCCTAAGAAATGGCCATTATGAAAAAATAATGACTTTGTAGACACAAGAGTTTTATTAAGCCCTTAACTGATTATAATTATATTCTAATCAGTCAAAAAAAAAAAAAACAAATCATTAACAAGTATCAGTGTCATGTGCCAGGCCTAATAGAAAAGTGTTTGTATTTTCAATACATAGCTCTGTATTTCAGATCAATATTGAAAAGGGTATTTTATTGTTTTAATTGCACTGGGATATGATTTATGATTAAAAGCTTTGTCTTTAAGTTCAGAGTAACTTCTTACTATAATAATTTCCAACTTATTCAGAATCACACTGCTACAAGAGATTTGGGAAACATATGATCATCTTTTATTCTGAATCTCACAGATGTTAGAATACTAAACCCCATTATGTTAAAATTTGACTTGGTTTGCAGGAAAATATGAAAGACTTATGGCAGTCACACTATCTTTGAGAAATTCTATAAGAAATGATATTTTTTGTCCTTGATAGATTATCAAAGTGGGCAAAATATCAGTATTTGTTGGAGCAAATGTGTGGAAAATAGCTTTTCTAAAAAAAATTGAATCTAAACCTTAATTAGGAAAATAAGTTTGGGGATTTTAAAAGTTTATGTTAGAGTAAGTCAAAGCCTACAGAGAAATTTTAAATTGATGTATTTTAAATATGAGACTGGCTGTACAATTTCTCTTCCTATAGGGAGGAGGGGGTAATGTCTTATTCATAGTTTACTCCTCTTATGCCTGCAAAGTGTTGGATAATGATTAGGAATTACTGACTATAATGAAATATGTGGAATAACTGAAAAATGATTACAAATTTATTACTATTTTTGTTGTTTTTTATTATTTTTTTCAAATTGATTACTATTGCTAATATTTCTAGAAATAAAAATTATAGAAATCTTTGCCTTGATTCTATTCTTATTGAAAGGGCTTCTAGTGTTGGTTTTTTTTTAATATATGGTTAACTATTGGTTTTATATTGATATATTTATTATAATAAGGAATGGTTACTTTATTCATCTGCTTTTTAATGCCTTTCCTATAAATGTGTATCATATTTTGGCAAACTATTTCCATATCTATTGATACAGAATATAATATATGAACTTAGATACGTTATTGATTTATTATTAATATGTTCTATTACTTTTGTTTTTTCCTTATTGAGCCAATCTTTTATTCTTGATATAAATCAAAGCCATAGTATATAATCTTTAAATATATTATAGCACATTCTAATAATATTTTTAAATTTTTAATAATTTTAACTTCTATTTTAAAAATATTTAATTCAATAAATATTTATCTAAAATAATTTTTTCTCTTATTTTATCACCCCACCCCCCAAACCATCCTCTTTTTCTAACTTTCCTATTACTTTTAAAGTTACCATTATCCTACCCCTTATCCAGGGTTTAAAACCAAAAGATCATCCTCCATTCCTCACTCTCTCCCTGCTTCTATCTAGTTGGTTGCCAGAGAAACCAAGGAAGCCAGGAGGTGGAAATTAGGAGGGGAAAAAATTCCAGGAATGAGGGACAAACATTGAAGTTGCTCAAAACTGACAGATAGAAGATATTGTGGAAGGAATTAAGAAACTCCCTTTGGGGTTTTCTTAGCAAAGATATTGAAATGTCTTGCCATGTCCTTTCCCAGCTCATTTTACAGATGAGGAAACTAAGGAAAATGAAGTTAAGTAAATTGCTCAGGATTACACAGCTAGTAAGTGTCTGAAGTCAGATTTGAACCCAGAAGATGAGACTCCAGACCTTGCTATCTCTGTACTATAATGTAACTTCATTGTCCTCGTAATATCAGTCTTGAACAGAAATATCCTTATAGGTTGTATACTAGTTTTTAAAACTACAAATTAACATTATACATGTTTAATTTCATTTTTATTAATTTTATTGAACATTTCTCAATTACATCTTAATCTGATTCAGCTGAGCTCAGTAGTTTATGAGTCATGAGTTTGACACTTCTAGTCTAACCTTTTTTTATAAATGAGAAACTTGAAGGCAAGAAAGGGTAAGTGGTTTACCCAGAATTATATATCTATTAAGATTAAGCAGTATGATCTTGTTGACTACAACACAATACATTTATAAGTCATTTTACTATTTGGGGGAAGGTTAGGGGTACCATAGTGAATAGAAAACCAGGCCTGGAGTCAACAAGAGTCATCTTCCTGAATTCAGATCTGACTTCAGACACTTCCTAGCTTTATGATTCTGGGACAAATCGCTTCACCCTATTTGCTTCATTTTCCTGCTCTGCAAAAATGAGGTGAATAAGGAAATGGTAAACCATTCCAGTATCTTTGCCAAGAAAATCCCAAATGAGGTCATGAGAGTTGAAAAAACAATCAAATAATAATGGCTTACAAGGTTTTTTACATTCATTATTTCATTTAATCACAAAACCCATGTAAGACAATTTATACAAGTATTATTCTATTTTGTAGAATGAAAACTGAGATTCATAAGGTTTAATGGCTTACCATCAGACAGTTACTAAATGATAGAACCAAGTCTTGAACCAAGGTTGTTCAGTGGAAAGGATTCTGCATTTAAAGTTAGAGAACCAGCTTTTGAATCCTGATGCCATTACTTCCTATTTTCATTGCCCAGAACTAATTGATTAATCTCTACAGGTCTCATTTTATTTATGTGCAAAATGAGGGAGGTCAACTATATTTCTTTACCAATTCTAAATCTATGAAAAATACATTACAATCATGTAAATGTGAATTGTCTTTGTTATCACTTTTCTTCTAATTGAAAACAATGGGTTCAATGGATAAAGAGCTTCTGAGAGTATAGTATAGCCTATTCAATAAGCTTCCCCTGAAACCATGCTATAGATAATCAATAGGCATTGATGAGAAAGGGTTGAACTTTTAATATTACTTTTAACTACCTCATTTCCAACTCTCATCTCCTCAGAATGCTTCCCCTTTATTATCTGTTCTCTATATTGATTTTATAGGAGAGAAAACTTGAAATACTCACTTTGATATTTTCATCTGTTGGATGTAATGATCTCCTAAATAATCTTTATCTACTCTCTTTAAAAATCCTGTAAACTTTACTAAAGGCTAATGATTATGTGTAATATTTTTCCCTTGGCTTTGTATGTTTGATTTGTTTTTTTTAAACAACCATTAATTCTATTTTTACATCCTAAAATGTTATATTTCCCTATTTGATGAATATATTACATAATGCATTAAACTAGCCAGGGCACTTTAACACAGTGAATTGTTATCCATGTAATAGAGTCATTATTCTACTTGGTGCTTTTGCTAACATTTTAAATATGTCAATTCTATGGTGGAGGATTCTATAACAATATCCTAAAACTCTACTCCAAGAAAATTAGGCTAGTTTTTTTCCTTAAAAGGTTAAATAAACCATCCTCAAGACTTAATTGTCTCAGGTTACTAAAAGACTGTGGCAATTGTAGTAAATTCCTAGTGAGCCTAGATACAAAAAAGTCATAACATCATTATTACATTCCTATACACTTCAAGTTTTGAAAAATGTTTTATAAAGCACTTTGAGAAATAAGTGCTATTTTATCCCATGTTACACATGATGAAACCAAGGCATAGTGAGGTTTAGGGACTGGTCCAGAGTTGCACAGTTACCAACTGCCTGAGGCCCCATCTAAACACAGGTTTTCCTTACTCTTAAGTCCAGAATTCTAGCTTCTGTGCTTCCTCAACACCAGGAGTTAGCACCTAAACTCAGGTTTCCCTGACTCTAAATTCAGAAGTCTAGCTTCCTATCTTTCTCAACACCAGGAGTTAGCATTACTTTCTCACTCAAGGATTCTGACCTTTAAACCACTGAAGTCCATAAAGAGGAAATGAAATAATGCCTGAATTAGTCTTGTATTTTTTCTTTAAAAAAAAAAAGAAAAGGATGACAAAAAGGAAAAAAGAAAGATTTTTTTGTTGTCATTTTTAGTTATGTCTAATTCTTTTGTGACACCAATTGGAGATTTCTGGACAAATATATTGGAATGTCTTGCCATTTTCTTTTCCATATTATTTTACAAATGATGAAACTGAGGCAAACAAGGGTAAGTGCTTTGCCCAGGATACCACAGCTAATAAATGTCTGACAGGGGATTTAAACTCAGGAAGATGACTCTTCCTTATTCCAGGGTCAATGCTCTATCAACTGCACCACCAAGCTACCAAAGTTAGTTGCTCAGTACACTTCCTTTCATGGCCACACGATTAATGTCTCATTCCACCTTGAACCTGAACTACCAGAAGGGCCTGCATCAGATCTAATCTCCTACCCCCTTTTTTTTGACAAATTTATGTCACTGATGTATTTGGAATAGAAAGTTTGTTCATGTAGGCTCAATGTTTTCCTGTTACATAAAATTACTCCCTTTGAGGAAGCACTAAGTTCTTCTCTGAGAATATTATGTAGGTACATTATTGTCTAGGTTTATAGTGGTATTCATTATTTCATACAATTATTTCATACAATTGCTAATGTAGGTGTTGAGTAAAGTCTTTTCCCCCCATTCCTGGGAATACTTTGTCTCATTTCCCTAATAATTTCACTCATTCCTTTCTGTTTATAATCTCACAACTGTAGAAGAATAAACAGTGCATTCTCATTTTGAAGCCCAAGTGATGACAAAATATATTCTGAAAGGACAGAATATCTATTTTTAACCATTTATCTCATATTTTCTGGAAACCAACTGACAGATTTTATGTTTTACCTAAATGGTATATGTTTATTTTAAAAGTTACATAGAAAGTGAACTATAACTTAAATGGCATAGACAACCTAGCATGATTTTGCTGATGAACCATTTTTTTAAGAGAAGGAAGCATTAGCAAAAAATTATTTATAGATACATCAGAAATGATTCTTAACACAGACTGGAAACAGTATCCTTTCCAAAGCTTGACTGGATTTATATTGTTGCTTAACATTTGTATCTGAATTTTTTCCTATATTGGATTTAAATACATTGAAGAGATTTGGTTTGCAGCTTTTTGTTTCATTCATTTATTTTCCCCAGTTACATCCAAAACAATTTTTTTACCTTTGTTTCTAAACTTTTTGAGTTCTAGGTTTACTCCCTTATCCTCACCAATAATTAAGAAACCACTTGTGAACTTATACAAAACATTTACATAAAAATCTTGTTGTAAATAAAAACATAGATCTCCCACCCTAATGAAAATAAAAACCCTCAAGAAAAATTAAGTTGGAGAAAGAGAGAGAAAATGAGAGAGACAGAGAGACAGAGACAGAGATAGATGGGGGGGGGAAGAAAATTAATTTAATTCAATAAATATTTATCTAAAATAATTTTTTCTCTTATTTTATCACCCCACCCCCCAAACCATCCTCTTTTTCTAACTTTCCTATTACTTTTAAAGTTACCATTATCCTACCCCTTATCCAGGGTTTAAAACCAAAAGATCATCCTCCATTCCTCACTCTCTCCCTGCTTCTATCTAGTTGGTTGCCAGAGAAACCAAGGAAGCCAGGAGGTGGAAATTAGGAGGGGAAAAAATTCCAGGAATGAGGGACAAACATTGAAGTTGCTCAAAACTGACAGATAGAAGATATTGTGGAAGGAATTAAGAAACTCCCTTTGGGGTTTTCTTAGCAAAGATATTGAAATGTCTTGCCATGTCCTTTCCCAGCTCATTTTACAGATGAGGAAACTAAGGAAAATGAAGTTAAGTAAATTGCTCAGGATTACACAGCTAGTAAGTGTCTGAAGTCAGATTTGAACCCAGAAGATGAGACTCCAGACCTTGCTATCTCTGTACTATAATGTAACTTCATTGTCCTCGTAATATCAGTCTGGAATAGTCAGTTCTGGAATTTGACTGTAATATTCCTGGGCATTTTCATTTTAAGATCTCTTTCATTAGGTGATTGTTGGAGTCTTTCGATTTCTATTTTACTCCTTGGTTCTAGAATATCAGAAAGTTTTCCTTAATAATTTCTGGAAAGATGATGTCAAGTTTCTTTTTTTGATCATACCTTTCAGGCAGACCAATAATTTTTAAATTATCTCTACTAAATCTATTTTTTCAGATCAGTTGTTTTCACAAGGAGATATTTCACAATTTTTTCTATATTTTCTTGTTGTTTTGTTTTGTTTTGTTTTATTGTATTTGATTTCTCCTAAAGTCATTAGCCTCCATTTGCTCAATTCTAGTTTTTAAGGAATTATTTTCCTCAGTGAGCTTTTGTACCTTTCCAAATTGGCCAATTTTGCTTTTTAAAACATCCTTCTCCTCATTAGCTTTATGCATTTCCTTTTGTACCACTTTCAATTCTTTTCCTAATTTTTCCTCTAATTCTCTTAACTGACTGTCAAAAGCCCTTTTGAGATCTTCCATGACCTGAACCCAATTTTTATTTTCCATGAAGGATTTAGATATAGGAGCTTTGACTTTGTTATAATCTCCTGAATGTGTGTTTTGATCTTCCTTGTTACTATAATAGCTTTTAATGGTCAGAAATCTTTTCTATTGTTTGCTCTTTGCCCCAGCTTATTATTTGGTTTTTAACTCTGTCAAAGTAGAATTCTGCTTCCAGGGTGAAGAATACACTGTTCTAAACTTCAGGAGTTTTATACTGCTGAGTTCAGAGATCCTTCTAGGAACTGATCACAAGCACTATTTTTGATCCTGATGCTGTTAATCATGGCCCTGCCCCACTGTAGCTGTAAGATCTAGTGTGCTTTTCCAATTGTTCAGTGATAAAGAGAGCCATCTACACCCAGAGAAAGGACTATGGGAACTGAGTGTGGACCACAACATAACACTTTCATTCTTTCTGTTGTTGTTTGCTTGCAGTTTGTTTTCTTTTTCAGTTTTTTTTTCCTTCTTGATCCGATTTCTCTTGTGCAGCAAGATGACTGTATAACTATGTGTGTGTGTGTATATATATATATATATATATATATATATATATATATATATATAGGATTTAACATAGAGTGTAACATATTTAAGATGTATCGGACTACCTGCCATCTAGGGGAGAGGGTGGGGGAAGAAAGGGAAAATTTGGAACAGAAGGTTTTGCAAGGATCAATGTTGAAAAATTATCCATGAATATGTTTTGTTTTTGTTTTTGTTTTTTTCTTTTTTTTTTAAATTTTATTTTATTTAATAATAACTTTGTATTGACAGAATCCATGCTAGGATAATTTTTATACAACATTATCCCTTGCAATCGCTTATGTTTCGTTTTTTCCCCTCCCTTTCTCCACCCCCCCCAAGATGGCAAGCAGTCCTATATATGTTAAATATGTTGCAGTATATCCTAGATACAATATATATTTGCAGAACCGAACAGTTCTCCCACTGCACAGGGAGAATTGGATTCAGAAGGTAAAAATAACTCGGGAAGAAAATCAAAAATGCAAATAGTTCACATTCATTTCCCAGTATTCCTTCTTTGGGTGTAGCTGTTTCGGTCCATCATTTATCCATTGAAACTCAGTTAAGTCTCTTTGTCATAGAAATCCACTTCCATCAGAATACATCCTCATACAATATCATTGTCGAAGTGTATAATGATCTCCTGGTTCTGCTCATCTCACTTAGTATCAGTCCATGTAGGTCTCTCCAAGCCTCTCTGTATTCATCCTGCTGGTCATTCCTTACAGAGCAATAATATTCCATAACACATGAATATGTTTTGTAAATAAAAAGCTTTAATAATAATGAAAAAAAGATCTAGTGTCCTAAAGCAATGGAATTCTGCTTTGCTGATGCTTGGAGAATGGAACCTGGACTTCCACCCTTGTTGCCACAGATCCTCTCCAATAACCTCCCTGCTGTTCACAGGGCCAAGAAGTCCAGAAGCCTCTAGTAGTGCTGCTGATTCAGAGGTCCCCTTCTCTGATGCTGGAGTCCAACCAAGGCTAGGGCCAGGGCCAAGGCTGGAGCAGGGATGTGCAGAGTGGAAAGGGGCCCAGGCTGAGCTGGGATTGTGTTCTAAGCTCCCATCTTGGTTCCACTGATCTTTTCTGCTACCCTTCTAGCTCCTCTTTGGTGTCTCTAGACTAAGAGTTCTGGAAGCTACCAGTATTGATACTGATTCAGAGGTCTGGCTGGGGCCAGAGCTGGGTCTGGGGCTGGGGCTGTGCTGGTGTGATCTGCATGGAACTGCATGTTGGACTCCCACCCTGGTGTCATAGATCTTTCCTGCTGATCTTTATATTCTTTTCAGCTGGAAATGTTTTAGTCTGTCTTTTGGGATGTTCTGACAGCCTAAAATTTGTTTAGAGTCAAGAATTTGGAGTGTTTTGGAGGAGAGTTTGGTAAATTCTTGCCTTTACTTTGCCATCTTGGTTCTGCCTCCTATTTTGTTATTTTTTTAATAAACAATGTGTAAGTGTGTGTGTGTGTGTGTGTGTGTGTGTGTGTGTGTGTGTATGCATGCGTGAGCTTTTTCCTTATTTTTTCCTTACAAGGAATTTCTGTGAAGTTAAAGATCTAACAACCCTTCAACACTCTCCAATCTGCTTTGAACCTCTAAAATTGAATTGAAAAATCTCATGCAAACAGTATTGCCCAAGGTAAGTGTTTATCTCAGTTACAATATAGCATGCAGAGTAATAGAGTAATGAAAACTATTTTAAAAGAGAATTCAATATTTTTAAACTTTGGAAAAATTTGTCATGTTGGAACTAGAAAAATTGGGTTGTTATCCCATCTCCAACCATAACCCTGGCTTAAAAACAGTCCATGATTCATAATTGCCTTCTGGAAACATCCTCAATTCCTAATTGATGATGATGATGATGATGATGATGATAACGATGATGATAATGGTATCTAGTGTTTTATATAGTAGATTAACGTTTGTGAAACACCTTGAATTTGTTATCTTATTTGATTCTCACAACAGACTAACTTACAGGTGAAGAAACAGCTAATAGAATTTGACTTGTTCAACTTCTTAAGTAGCAAGTACCAACACAGAATTTAAACCCAGAGCTTAATTCCAATCCAATGCTTTTTTTCTGCATGATAAGCTAGTCCTCCATAATTTCTTTTTACATTTCCTTTTTGATTATGAGTTTAACTAATATCTATAAAAATGAAAATATAATATATAAAGAAAACAGATTATATATGAAAGTAAAATTCTAATTATAATTTTCAATGTACATTAAATTCAATACAAGTGACAAAATTGCCTTTCTTATTGGTGCCTACTTCCAAAATCTCCCTATAGTCTCTTCTGTATTTTAAATGTTTCATTGATGCTACTTACTTTTTTTTTTCATCACTATTACTACTGACCCATTCCCACCACCAAAGACATTTAAAGGCTTCCTTTGTAATAAATAAGTAATAGTCAAGCAAAATAAATCTACTCATTGGCCATGAGTGAAAATGTATGCATTATATTAGTCCTCTAGTCCATTAACCCTCTATCAAGAAGGGAAAATATGTGCTTTCTCATCAGTATTATGGAGGTATAACTGATCATCTCATCAAAGTTTTTTAATGTTTCAGAGCTATTTTCCTTCCCATCATTGTAGACATTCTCAAGATTGTTCTCCTGGATCTACTCACTTTACAATTCATACATGTCTTTGGCGTTCTGCCTACTTTTTGACCGTATTTCCCTACATAAACTGTAATGGAAAAAGTTTACTCAGTATGGTGGGACTATGCCATAGCTATTCCTTTCCATGTTGTTACCCTTTCCTAGAATGCCTTCACTACTTCTTGTGTCTAATCCTATAGTTCCTTCAAGGACCATTTCATATCCTTCAAAAAACCTTTCCCACATGCACCTACCTCTTCTTTTTCTGACTTTCTAAACCAATTAATCCTGTATGACTCATTTGACCTAAAGCATTGGATTCTTATTTATGTTTTCATGTGTAGTTCATGTCTACCTAGCAAGGTTCTAAGATCCTTGACTGTGAATTGAATTTGGAGTAAGTATAGACTTAGGTTCAAACCTTAACTTTCATAATTATTGTGTCTAAAGGCAAATCAATTCAACTCTCTGGGCTTTAGTTTCTTCATCTATAAATTGTTATAGTAGAACATAGCCTCAGTGTCAGGAAGACCTCAGCTTAAAATCTGTCTTTGACAATTACAGAATGGGTTGGAAGAGGGAAAGGAAGAAAATAATAATAAGTTTCCTAAGGGCAGAGACAAGAATCCTATAACCTTTCTCGGTGTCCCACACAACTCAGTCTATGCATTTTAGAGGTATTTGTCAAACTGATAATCAAATGAGATAAAGTACTTTCAAGCCTTACAGTGATAAATAAATGTTATTTTCATTACTATTATTTTATTCTTTTCATTTCTTTCTATAGAATTCAGATGGGTATAATCTTGAGACAGAGCTATTCTGTACTGTTCTTTTTAAAGATAATATTCTAGACTATTGAATAGGTACCTTAAGGTATAACTTTATCCTCTATAGAATCTCTCAGTACATCTGTGAGTGGCAGAATCCTCAATACAACTTCAATAGTAGACTAAGCCACAGGATGATATTGATCTCATCTTGGTGCCTTATAATTTCAAACTATCCTGTTAAGTCTCTATGTTTTGTTGAAAATTATTATTATTAATAATATGCTGTTGTTTTTTGAAATTATCATTGTTATATTTCTTCACACGTCAAGTATTAGGTAGTAAGTGCCCTTGTACAAAGTAGGTACTCAGTATATGTTATTGATAATCAAACTTGGTTGCTGCTCCTTTTTTATTCACATATTATTCCCTAATAACAGATCTGGTTCTTGTTTTAGAATATATAAGTCAAATAAGAAGTCTGAAATGTGAAGGTTTTTTTTATTAGAGTTTTTGCTGAAATATTAATGCACATCCAATGGACATTTCCATAAATTCTACTAATACTAGGACTCTTAGAGAGAATAAACAGATTAAAATCCAGTTCAAGTGGTATTTAATATTCACCAAGTGGTTTTTCTGGGAGAATTTCAGTTATGAATTATATCGAAGGATCAAAGCTTTTCTTAGAGGCTTTCAAAAATAGGAAGTAGTGGGATTGGGTAATAATCATAGAAAAAAATAGAAACCTCTCTATGTTAGATTTTATACTGTCAGAAAATAATTTGTCTATTAGTATCCCACATTGAATACTTTTATCCACAAGACTATGGTCCATCAGAAAAGCTTTAAGTGGCCCAGAGGTTAACAATCAGCCAAAGGACATAGGGGAAAGTGATTTTCTTAGATGTCCCTAAAATTTCCTTAAGTCAGTTCAAAATATGAGGCTAACAATGAGTTTTATTATTATGGCAACAAGTTAGGGAAGGAAAACAAAAGAAAATAATATTAAGCTTTCAAAGGGAAGAGACTAGGCCATTCTTGGTTTTTGCATCATCACTGTTGTGTCTAACACACAAACACATTGCATATAGACTAGTGACTGATAAGGACCTGGACAGGTGATTTTGTTAATACAGGAAATCACTAAATGACAAAGCTCCTTTATCAATACTAACTAACAATTTCTAGTTCTAGAGAGCAATTTTCTGCAATGTTTAGTTCTACAGAGCACTAATCTAGAGCACTGACAAATTAAGTGACTTGCCAAAGATCTCATGGCCAGAATATGTTAGAGGTAGAAATTGAAACCAAGTCTTCCTTGTTCAAAAATTGATTCTCTATACATTACATCACACTGCTTAACAGTAATTGTTGGAATGAATTAAAGTACCATGGTTCATGCTTTCAACAAGATTGTTTTCTAGTTGGAGGAACACAGACATGAAGTAGCATGAAAAGCCACTGTCAAAGGACTCTGATTCAAAAGGGCCATAGATTTAGAGACAGTCAGTTTATTTTAAAATTGATTAAATTAAACAAATAAATAAAAATGGCTAGTCCCACTAGGGTTGGAAAATGAAATCTATATTCAGAAAGAGGATTATGAAGACTGAATATAGATCGAAGCATAGTATTTTCAACTTTGTTTCTTTTTCTTTATCATGTTTTTCCCTTTCTTGGACTGATTTTTCTTGTACAACATGACAAATATGAAAATAGGCTTAAAAGAATTGCAAATATTTAATCTACATCAGATTCTTGTTGTCTTGGGAAGGGAAGAGGTAAGGAAGGGAGGGAGAAAAATCTGGAAAACAAAGGCTTACAAAAATGAATGTTGAAAAGTATCTTTACACATGTTTGAAAATAAAATACTATTGAAAATAAAAATTTAAAAATAAGATTGTTTAGTTTCAACTTCTTTCTTTATGAATAAGGAAACAGAGTCCAAGACACTCTTGCCCAAAGTCACCCAGAGAGTAACAGTTTTCTTTACAACAGGAAGACATTTCTTTGTTTATCTGAGATAATATCATGAATGTACAAATATATGACATATTTTGAAGAATTAACTTAGACAGCTTTCTCGTCTTTGTAGTTATAAATTTTTTACAAAGATCTTAGAGCCCGAAATGAACAATTTATTTTTTGACTCATATCTTTATCCTCTTGGGTAACTAAATCAATGGAACTGATTCACTGATCCTCATTATTAGACTTGGATTCTGGAGCCAGTTAGTCATAACCTGATTCTCTTATAAGTTTTGTAGCAGTGAGTTAATGTGAACATATGCCTTCCTTTTTACAAGCATTGCATATCATAGGCATTGCTTTCTTTTCCCCCTCTAAAATTCTATAAATACTGTGAGACTAAAACTTGCTGATTTTTTTCTCATCTTGAACACCTACAGGCAAAATAATACTTGCTTAATTTACTTAAAGTTACTTTTAACCTCTCTATTTCAGATGTTAGCAGGAAATAAATAGCAATATTTTGCTTTCCACTTGGCATAAGTAGAACTTGTCATGAACACATTTGCATTTTGTCTCTATCAATTTTATATAATTCTATTAACTTTTTTTCTCCTTACATCTACTTTTTTCTGTCTCTCAATTTCACTTTTCCTCAAGAAGAAGTGATTTCAAATAACAAGTCCAATCACTCAGATTTTCAACCTCAGAGTCATTAACTAATCCTTACTCTCCCTCAGCCCCATTGATTAATCAATTTATGAGAGCAACTATGTAATACAATATATAAAACATCACATATGGAGCAAAAACTACATGAGTTCAAATCCCACCTTAGATGATTACTTAATGTGTGATGCTAAGCATGTCACTTAACCACTATCTATTTAAATATCTTCATCTCTAAGACGGAAATAATCAGAGCACTTATCCATAAAATGAGTTTTCAAAAGCTCTTTGAAAAATTGCAAATATTATATAAATGTTCATTATTATTAGCTATACATTTTTATTTATTGCCAAGTCTTGCCAATTCTATTTAACAGCCACCAACGCAATTCATACCCTCATCAGTTTTCACTAAGAATTTCCCAATTGGGGGGCAGAGCCAAGATGGCATAGAGTAAATACATCTTTATCTGAACTCCTACCTCAGATTAATATCAGATAAAATCTCTAAACAGGTTTTGGAGTGACTGAATCCATGAATATTTGGAGTGTAACAAATTTTCAGTAGAAATTACTTTGAAAGAACTTCAGAAAAGATTTATTTCAATCAGGCAGGGGGAGAGGCTGCTGAGTACAGATTCAGCACAAGAATTGGGGGAGGAGGGAAGGTGAGAGATGGGGGGACTTAGCAGAAAGGGAGCCAAGGCATTGTGGCTTTGGCACACCAGGGAATCTACTCTGAGGTTCTCAGGCTATTCTTTCCTGATTACAAGCCAATGGATCAACAGATTAGGTGTAAGATACCTAAAGCAAATATAAAAAGCAAATGGTGAGGCTCGGAACCCCAGAACCCCAGAAAAAGGCCAAATGTGGCCACGCCAGCACCAGAACTCAATCAGCAGCACTAGTCCCTGCGCAAACTAAAGCAACTATTGCCTTAAAGAGCAGATCTCAACATTTTTTTTAAATGAGCAAAAAAGCAAAAAGAACTCTGACTGTGAAGACTGAGTTAGCACCCTGGACATCTTAGAATCATCCGGAGTCAGGATAAGCAAAAGTCCTTGGTCTTTATTTTTGGTCTTTAGAGATAAAAGTGTATAGGATCTCCTCGACCTTCCTTCTCTTCCTCTACTGCCAAAGTGACCCAGGCTTGTCTTACTCCACCCCCTAATCCTTCCCACAATTCTCTATCTATACCAAAGATTGAACTAGCACAGAATAGTGGGAAGGGTCATTTTACAAGCATATGCTAACAGAGTATTGTCCAATTGGTAGTTAGCCTTAAGTGCTCGGTTGTCTGACCTCAGTGTATCAACTCAGAGTTTCAGACCTTTATATCTCCTGCTTTCTTTTGTTTTAGAACACAGGTGGTCACACCATTCCTGACTTCTCAGGAAACTCCTGATGATGAGAGTTATGATGCAAACATCATAAAGGAGGTGATCACCCCCCCCCCCGACTTCTCAGGAAGGGAGATGAAAAGCACCAAAGGGAAGTGGGGATTACTAGCAGGTTTCTGAGCTGAAGGGTCTTATTGGAAATAGGCATGCACAAACCTATCAGCATGGGAGGCATTACACAAGCACATAGCAATAAAACACAGGCTATTAGTGATGTCACAGCCAGTGCAGGCTCAATGTGGTATAACAAACATGAATTTTACATGCAAGTAGTGGTATAACAAACAATATAAATCAACATGGTGCTGTAAAAGATTTCCAGAAATCCTAGAAGGAGGATATGCAAACAACATCTGATTATAAATAGCTTTTTATAGAGAAAAAGAAGAAAGGAAAATCATTGCTAGATTATCACCCGAAAGAGTGATATGAGTTGGTTCCCATTTCACAAGGCTCTCATGGAAGAATTCAAAAAATATCCTAAAAGAGAGTTAGAAGAAAAATAGGAAAATGAAATGAGAAATTGGCAAGAGAGTTTGGAAGAGGAAAAAACAGAAATTATCTGAAGAAAACTTCTTAAAAATAGATTTGATGAAATGAAAAAAGTATATAACGCCTTACAAAATAGATGTGATGAAATGGAAAAATCATATAACTCCCTACAAAACAGATATGAAAAAGCAACTAATTTGTTGAAAAACAGAATTTGTGAAATGGGAGGGAAAAATGAATTGAAAAAACACCTTAAAAGTTCAACTGGTCAAATGCAAAAAGAGATAAAAAAAACTAACTAAAGAAAATAATTCACTAAAAATTAGAATTGAACAAATGAAAGTGAATCACTCAATGAGACTTCAAGAATCAGTCAAACAAAACCAAAAATATTAAGAAATAGAAGAAAATGTACAACACCTCTTTGAAAAAACAACTGACCTGGAAAAGAGATCTAAGAGAGAAAAATCTAAAAATTATTGGACTTCCTGAAAATTATAGTAAAAAAAAAGAGCTTAGACATTATTTTTCAGGAAATTTTCAAGGAAAACTGTCTTGATGTCCTAGAAGCAGAGGGTAAAATATCCATTGAAAGAATCATCAGTCACGTCCTGAAAGAGACCCCAAAACCAAAACTCCAAGGAATATCATAGATAAATTTCAGAATTTTCAAATCAAGGAGAAAATATTGCAAGCAGCCAGAAGGAAACAATTCAAATATCAAGGAAGCCCAAATAAGATTTATCCAGGACCTAGCAGCTTCCACTTTAAAGGATTGAAGAGCATAGAATATGATATTCCCAAAGACAAATAAACTTGGATTGCAGCCTAGAATCACTTATCTGGTGAAATTGAGCAGTCTCTTTCACAGAAAAAAAGATGAAACAGAATAAATTTCATTTATTTCTGATGGAAAAGACCAGAGCTTAATAGAAAATTTGATCTTCAAATGCAGAACACAAGAGAAGCATAAAAAAGGAAAAAGAAAAGGAAAAAAAAAACTTTCTTTTAAAAGCTAAAAAGTTTATATCCCTATATGGGAATATGATAAGTTTAACTCTTGAAATCTATATTTCTGCTATGAGTATACTTAGAGTGTACAGGTATAATTTGATTTTATTGTGATGATGTAGAAAAGAAACTAGAGGAGGAAAAGTGATTCTACTGGAAGAAGATGAACTTAAAATAGAATGAATTACATCTTATGAAGAGGGGGAAAATACCTATTACAATTGAGGAAAAGAAGCAAGGGGATTGAATATTGTGTGAATCTTACTCTCATCAGATTTGGCTCAAAGAGAGAATACCAAACACATTTAGCTTCATAGAGAAGCTTGTCTCACCCTTTAGGGAAATAGGAGGGAAAAAGGAAAAGGAAAGAAAAGGGGGAAGCTACTAGAAGGGAGAATAGAAGTAGAAGGGGAAAGGTTTAAGAAAGGGAGAGGGGCTGTAAAAGAGTAGAGCTATTTGGAGGAAGGGGTAGTCAGAAACAAAATACAGGGGAGAAGGTAAAGGGGGTAAGTATAACATGAGGAAAAACAAGATGGCATAAAAATACAAAATTAGTCATTTTAATTATGATTGTAAATGGGATGAATTCTCCCATAAAATGAAAATGGATAGTACACGCCAGCCTGCCAGAATCCTACAATTTGTTGTTTACAAGAGTGATACATTTAAATTAAAGTAAAAAGGCTGGTGCAGAATTTTTATGCTTCAGCTGAAGTAAAAAAAAAAAAAAAGCAGGGGTAGCAACCCTGATCTCAGATCAAGCAAAAGCAAAAAAGTCTAATTAAAAGATATAATGAAGGAAACTACATCCTACTAAAAGGTACCATAGATAATGAAATAATATCAATACTAAACATATATGCACCAAGTAATATAGCATCCAGATTCCTAGAAGAGAAGTTAAGAGAGCTGCAAGAAGAATTAGACAGCAAAATTTTACTAGCGAGAGATATCAACCTTGCTCTCTCAGAATTAGATAAATGGAAACACAAAATAAAAGTTAAGGAGGTAAATAGAATCCTAGACAAGTTAGGGATGATAGACATTTGGAGAAAATTAAATAGAAACAGAAAGGAATATACTTTTTTCTCAGCAGTATGTGGAACCTATACAAAAATTGATCATATATTAGGGCATAAAAACCTCAAAATTAAGTGCAGAAAGGCAGAAAGAGTAAATGCATTTTTTTCAGATCATGATGCAATAAAAATTACATGCAATAAAAAAGCCAGGGGGAAATAGGCCAAAAATTCATTGGAGACTAAATAATCCTAAAAAATGAATGGCCAACACAATAAATCATAAACACAATCAATAATTTCATCCAAGAGAATGACAATAATGAGACAATATACCAAAATGTGTGGGATGCAGCCAAAGTGATTATTAGGGGAAATTTTATATTTCTAGATGCTTATTTATGTAAAACAGAGAATTGAAGATCAATGAATTGGGCTTATAACTAAAAAAGCTAAAAAAAGAGCAAATTAAAAAATCCCAATTAAATGCCAAATTCAAAATTCTGTAGATAGAAGGGACATTAATAAAATTGAAAGTAAAAAATCTTTTGAAATAATAAATTTAACTAAGAGTTGGTTTTATGAAAAACAATAAAACAGATAAAATATTAGTAAATTTGAGTAGAAAAAAGAAGAAAATCAAATTGTTAATCTCAAAAATGAAGAGGGAATTAGAGCAATCATTAGGAACTATTTTGCCCAACTATATATCAATAAATCTGATAATCTAAGTGAAATGGAGGAATGCTTACAAAAATATAGGCTGCCCAGATTAACAGAAGAGAAAATTGCTTAAACAATCCCATTTTAGAAAAAAAGAAAAAGAACAATCTATTAATCAACTTCCATGGAAAAAATCTACAGAGCCAGATGAAATTACATGTGAATTTCTACCAAACATTTAAAGAACAATTAATTCCAATACTATTCAAACTATTTGAAAAAACATTGAAAGAAGGACGTCCACCAAATTCCTTTTGTGACACAGGTATAGTGCTGAGAGCTAAGTCAGGTAGAGTGAAAACAGAGAAAGAAAATTATAGACCAATTTCCCTAATGAATATTGATGCAAAAATCTTAAATATTAGCAACGAGATTACAGAATGTCATTGCCAAGATACTACACTATGACCAAATAAGATTTATACCAGGAATGCAAGGCTGGTTCAATATTAGGAAACTATCAGGATAATCAACTATATCAATAAACAAAGTAACAAAAATAATATGATTATCTCAATAGATGCAGGAAAAGCATTTGCTAAATTCCAACATCCATTCCTATTAAAAAACACTTGAGAGTATAGGAATAAATAAACTTTTCCTAAAAATGATCAGTAGCATCTATTTAAAATTATCATATGTAATGGGGGCAAATTAGAATCATTCCCAGTAAGATCATGGGTGAAACAAGACTGCCCACTATAACGATTACTATTAAGTATTTTATTAGAAATGTTAGTTTTGGCAGTAAGAGAAGAAAAAGAGATTAGAGGTAGAGTAAGTCATGAGAAAATCAAATTATCAGTCTTTTCAGATAATATGATGGTATACTTACAGAATCCTAGAGAATCAACTAAAAAACTACTAGAAATAATTTGCAACTTTAGCAGTTTCAGGAAACAAAATAAATCTACATAAATCATCAGCATTTCTATATGTTACCCACAAAGTCCAACCACAAGAAATACATAGAGAAATTCCATTTAAAATAACTGTAGATAATATAAAATATTTGGGGTTCTATCTGCCAAGGCTAAGTTAGGAACTATATGAACATAACTACAAAACACTTTCTGTTCAAATAAGGTAAGATAAAATCAATTGGAAAAAATCTAAGTACTCAAGGGTAGGCCAAGCTAATATAATAAAAGTGACAGTACTACCTAAATTAATTTACTTATTCAGTGCCATGGCAATCAAACTCCCAAGAAATTATTTTATAAATCTAGAAAAAATAATAACAAAGTTCAATTGGAAGAATAAAAGGTCAAGAATCTTAAAGGAATTAATGGAAAAATGCAAATGAAGGTAGCCTAGCTGTACCAGACCTAAAACTATATTATAAAGTAGTGCTCATCAAAACCATTTGGTACTGGAGAAGAAACAGAGTAGTCAATCAGTGGAATAGGTTAGGTTCACAAGACAATGACTATAGCAATATAGTGTTTGACAAACCCAAAGACTCCAGCTTTGGGGATAACAACTCACTATTTGACAAAAACTATTGGGAAAATTGGAAATTAGTATGACAGAAACTAGACACTGACCCACACTTAACATCGTATACCAAAATAAGGTCCAAATGGGTTCATGATTTAAACCTAAAAAGTGACATTATAAGTAAATTAGAAGACCAAAGGATAGTTTACCTCTCAGATCTGTGGAGAAAGAAGGAATTCATGACCAAAGAAGAACTGGAATTCATTATTGAACACAAAATAATTTTGATTATTTCAAATTAAAATGGTTTTGTACAAACAAAACCAATGCAGACAAGATTAAAATGGAAGCAATAATCTGAAAAACATTTTTATATTCAAGGATTCTGGCAAAGGACTCATTTCTAAAATAAATAGAGAATCAACTCAAATTTATTAAAATTCAAGACATTCTTCAATTGATAAATGGTGAAAGGATATGAGAAAACAGTTTTCAGATGAATAAATTAAAACCATTTCTAGCCATATGAAAAGGTGCTCTAAATCACTATTGATCAGGAAAATGCAAATTAAGACAACTCTGAAACATCACTACATACCTCTCAGGTTGGCTAAGATGACAGGAAAAGATAATGATGAATGTTGGAGAGGGTGTAGAAAAACTGAGGAGTTGTGAACTGATCCAACCGTTCTGGGGAGCAATTGGAACCATGCTCAAAGGGCTACCAAACTATGTGCATACTCTTTGATCTAGCAACTGGGCTTATAAACCAAAGAGATTACAAAGGATAGGAAAAGGATCACATATGCTAAAAATGTTTGTAGCAGCCGTTTTTATAGTGGCAAGAAACTGGAATCTGAGTGGAAGCCTATTAGCTGGAAAATGGCTAAATAAGTTATGGTATGGAATATGGAATATTATTGTTCTATAAGAAAATGATCAGCAGGATAATTTCAGAGAGGCCTGGAGAAACCTACATGAACTGATGCTGAACAAAATGAACAGAACTATGAGATCATTGCACACAGCAACAAGATTATACAATGATAATTCTGATGGACATGGCTCTTTTCAACAGCGAGATGATTCAGACCAGTTCCAAAAATTGTGTGATGAAGAGAGCCATCTACACCCAGAGAGAGGACTGAGGGAACTAAGTGTGGATCATAACATAGCATTTCCATTTTTTTTTTGTTGTCGTTTGCTTGCATTTTATTGTCTCTCATTTTTAACCTAATTTTTCTTGTGCAGCAAGTAATTGTATAAATATGTATACATATTAGATTTAACATATATTTTCACATGTTTAACATATATTGGATTGTTTGCCATCTAGAAAAGGATGTGGAGGAAAGGAGGGGAAATTTAGAACACAAGGTTTTTTAGGGCCAATGTTGAAAAATTATCCATGCATATGTTTTGAAAATAAAAAGCTTTAATAAAAAATAAAGAAAAAGAAAAAAAATTTCTAATCAGGTTTCATACATTTATTCTCCCCTCTTTCTAATGTCGTGTCCATTTTATTATTCATTATTTCAGTCATATCTGATTCTTCATGACCCCATTTAGAATTTTCTTGGTAAAGATAGTAAAGTTCCATTTCTTTCTCCACCTTATTTTACAGATGAGGAAATCAAGGCAAAAAAAAGTTAAATGACTTGCCCAGGATCACACAGATAGTGTCTAAGGATGGATTTGAACTTAGACCTTCTTGACTCTAGGCCTAGTTCTCTATCCAGTAACACTGGATAGAAACCAGAAGCTGCTTGGCATTCTCTATACCACTTGCCATATTTGTATTCTTACAGTTCAGAGCTAAGCATCCTAGTCCCCTGGTCAAAAAGCTTCAGTATTTGTTTGATGTCTTTAAGATAAAATAGAATCTATCTGGCATTTAAATGGTTTCATCTTTACCGTAAGAAAATTAGGAGAGCATGGAATAGCTCACCTGTCAGATCTATGGATAAAGAAAGAATTTAGGATCAAATAAGATATAGAAAATATTATGGACTATAAAATGGATAGTTTTGATGATATAAAATTTAAAAGTTGTTATACAAACCAAATCAATGCAACTAAAGTTAGAAGAAAAGTAGAAAATTAGGGGGTGGGGTTGGAGGAATTTACAGCAAGTACCTCTGATAAAAGTTTAATTTCTCAAACTTATGGAGAGAACTGGATCAAATTTATAAAAATGCAAGCCATTGATAAATGATTAATATCCAAATGATAAATATCCAAAGTATATAAACAGGTGGTTTTCAGATAAAGAAATCAAAGTTGTATGAAAAAATTCTTTAAATCACTATTGATTAGAGAAATGCAAATTTAGACTTCCGGCCAAGATGGCGGAGAGGAGGCACACTGCTGTGTAACCTCCACGTTTTTCTCTCACTATCCATTTCATTCCATGCCTCTGAATTAATGCTCGACTGAAAAAAAAAACATACAATTACTTACCAAGAGAAACCATCCTTGAGACTCGTCAAGAAAGGTCTGTTTTTGCGTGAGGGCGGGGACAGTTATTAGATCAGAAGCAGGTTGCAGGCAGCAGCTGCAGCAAGAGCACGGAAGCCGGCTCAAAGCCGAGCAGAGCGGAGAGGGGGTGGGGCGTGATCGTAGCAGTCTCTGCGGGGAGAGCTTTGCTACAGGATTAGATACTTTGCTCTGGCAGCAAGTCAGCAGCCCAGCAGAGAAGCTAAAAACACCAAGGGTGAAGAATACAACCCCAAATAGCTGGAGTCTCTCGGGACCTGGCCACCCCTCCCCCACAGTGTCTCAGCACGCTCTCGGGATCTCAGAGCGCAGATGCAGCATAGCCATCGCTGTCCTGTTAGGGCCTCACTACTGCCCACAGTCTGTAGAAAAAGCTCGGTAACACCACCCAACCCCTCCCCCAAAGAAAGCAGCCTCCATTCAAGGGTTTTTTTTTTTCTTCTGTTTCTTTGATAGTTTGTCTTTGATTATTAGACAGAATGAGCAAGAAACTGAAAAAGACTTTAAACCTTGACAGCTTCTATACAGATAAAGAGCAGACTCCAAATCCTTTTTTTTTTTTTTTAATAATTTTTTATTGATAGAACGCATGCCAGGGTAATTTTTTACAGCATTATCCCTTGCATTCATTTCTGTTCTGATATTTCCCCTCCCTCCCTCCACCCCTTCCCCCAGATGGCAAGAGTCCTTTATATGTTGAATGGGTTGCAGTATATCCTAGATACAATATATGTGTGCAGTTTTCTTGT
Organism: Antechinus flavipes; assembly: GCF_016432865.1. Classification (NCBI taxonomy): domain Eukaryota; kingdom Metazoa; phylum Chordata; class Mammalia; order Dasyuromorphia; family Dasyuridae; genus Antechinus; species Antechinus flavipes. The sequence continues at coordinate 123,925,884 of NC_067401.1, read as the reverse complement.
TGCACAGGGAGAATTGAATTCAGAAGGTATAAATAATCCGGGAGGAAAAACATAAATGCAAGCAGTTTATGTTCATTTCCAGTGTTCTTTCTCTGGGTGTAGCTGCTTCTGTCCATCTTTGATCAATTAAGGCTCTCTTTATCAAAGAGATCCACTTCCATCAGAATACATCCTCAAACAGTATCATTGTTGAGGTATATAATGATCTCCTGGTTCTGCTCATTTCACTCAGCATCAGTTCATGTAAGTCTCGCCAGTCCTCTCTGTATTCATCCTGCTGGTCGTTCCTTACAGAACAATAATATTCCATAACGTTCATATACCACAATTTACTCAACCATTCTCCAATTGATGGACATCCTTTCATTTTCCAGCTTCTAGCCACTACAAACAGGGCTGCCACAAACATTTTGGCACATACAGGTCCCTTTCCTTTCTTTAGTATCTCTTTGGGGTATAAGCCCAGTAGAAACACTGCTGGATCAAAGGGTATGCACAGCTTGATAACTTTTTGAGCATAGTTCCAAATTGTTAGAGTTCAAATGTTGGAGTTAGTTCTTCTCAAAGGCACAGCCGGTTTAGAGGCTTGGAGCCCTTCGGATGTCTACAAATCCAAAGGTTCTATCCTTCAGCCTCTGCCTCTGCTTTCTTCTGCCTCCAACCAAGACAGAGATGGAAGGTCTCTCTTATCTCCTTCTGGGGAGCCCAGCCACCAACTTGCCGCGGAGAAAGGGCTTCTGGCGTAGCTCCACTGAAGTCCGTCAAAAGTGTTCTCTGCAGCAGAGTCGTTCCTCTTGAGTTCAGCGCGATCAGCCAGCCAAGAGGAAAAAAGTGTATTCTGGAATGGCTGTCTCGCCTTATATGTGAACCTTCTGAGAGAATGGGATTATGGGTTTTCTCCCATAGTGCTCTCTGGCTCAAAGAGCTTTAAGGTGTGGTGTAGAAAGTGTACTTTTTGAAGCTAGCATACTTGTGGAGTCCAATGAGTAAAGGTGGGAACACAAGCCTTGTCTTGATTAGTTCTACTTAGTACCTTGTTTCAGGTTCTGGCCAAAACAACTTCTTGTAAGATTAGATCAACTCTAATAACTTAGCAGTTAGTAAGGATTCCAACACCAAATTGCTCTCCAGAATGGCTGGATGTGTTCACAGTTCCACCAACAATGTATCACAGACTCCAAATCCTGAGGAGACTAAAAACAAACAGTCCCCAGGTGAATCCCCAAAGGAGGAGATCATATGTTCCTCAGCACAGATGAATCTCATGGAGGAAATTAAAAAGGCTCTCACAAGGGAGCTAGAAGAAAAATGGGAAAAGGAGAGGGAGGCTTTGCAAAAGGAGAGGGAGACTTGGCAAAAGCAGAGTGAGGCTTTGCAAAAGGAGAGGGAGACTTGGCAAAAGGAGAGGGAGGCTTGGCAAAAGAGTCTGGAGAAGTCATCCCACTCAGTTAAAGAGAGAGTGGATAAAGAAATCAAATCTTTGAAAAATAGGATTGGTGAACTGGAAACAGAAAATAGCTCTCTAAAAAACAAAATTGGCAAAATGGAAAAAAATTCCACAGAACAAAAGAACTCAATTGGACAATTAGAAAAAGATCTTTAAAAAGTGAGTGAAGAAAATACTTCACTGAAAATCAGGGTCGAACAAATGGAATTGAATGACTCGAGGAGACAAGAAGAATCAGTCAAGCAAATCCAAAAAAATCAAACAATGGAAAAGAATGTGAAATACCTTCTGGGGAAGACAACAGACCTGGAAAACAGATCCAGGAGAGACAACCTGAGAATCATCGGACTCCCAGAAAAGTATGATGAAAAAAAGAGCCTGGACACTATTTTCAAGGAAATTATCAAAGAGAATTGCCCAGAAGTCATAGAAACAGAGGGTAAAATAGACATTGAAAGAATTCATTGATCCCCTACTGAAAGGGATCCTAAAATCAAAACACCAAGAAATATAGTGGCCAAATGTCAGAACCCTCAATGAAGGAAAAAATACTGCAAGCAGCTAGAAAAACCCAATTCAAGTATCAAGGAGCCACAATAAGGATCACCCAGGATCTGGCAGCATCCACATTAAAGGATCGAAGGGCCTGGAATATGATATTCTGAAAGGCTAAGGAACTTGGTATGCAACCAAAAATAACTTACCCAGCGAGAATGAACATCTTTTTTCCAGGGAAGAAGATGGACATTCAACAAAGTAAGCGAATTTCACCTATTTTTGATGAAAAAGCCAGAACTTAACAAAAAATTTGATCTACAAGTACAGAACTCAAGAGAAATCTAAAAAGGTAAAGATTAATCTTGGGAACTATATTTCGGCTATAAAGATGTATAAAGAATACATGTATACCTTGTTCTAGAAACTAGATGTGGAAAGGACATTGTACCAGAAAAAGGGGAAAGTGGGGGTACTACATTTCATGACAAGGCAAAGAAAACCTATTATATCTGAGAGAAAGAATGGAGAGGGATGAATATAGTGAGTATTTTACTGCTTTCAGAATTGGCATTAAGAGAAAAATTTTAGACATATTCAATCTATGGTGAAACTTCTCCCATCTCATTGAAAAGTGAGAAGGGAAAAGTGAAAAGGGAAGGAATAAGCTAAGTGGAAGGGAATACGGTAACTGGGAGGGAAAGGGGTAAGATAGGAGGAGAAACTCTAAGGGGGGGAGGGATACTAAAAAAGGGAGGGCTATGAGAAGCAAGTGGTGCTCACAAGCTTAATACTGGGAAGGGGGGTAAGGGAGTAAGAAGAGAGAAAAGCATAAACCGGGGTTAACAAGATGGCAAGTAATACAGAATTGGTCATTTTAACTATAAATGTGAACGGGGTAAACTCCTCTATAAAGAGGAAGCGGTTAGCAGAATGGATTAAAAGCCAGAATCCTACAATATGTTATTTACAGGAAACACACCTGAAGCGGGGTGATACATGCAGGTTAAAGGTAAAAGGTTGGAGCAAAATCTACTATGCTTCAGGTGAAGTCAAAAAAGCGGGGGTAGCCATCCTGATCTCAGATCAAGCTAAAGCAAAAATTGATCTAATCAAAAGAGATAAGGAAGGGCACTATATATTGCTAAAGGGTAGAATGAATAATGAAGCAGTATCTATATTAAACATATATGCACCAAGTAGTGTAGCATCTAAATTCTTAAAAGAGAAATTAAGAGAGCTGCAAGAAGAAATAGACAGTAAAACTATAATAGTGGGAGATCTTAACCTTGCACTCTCAGAATTAGATAAATCAAACCACAAAATAAATAAGAAAGAAGTCAAAGAGATAAATAGAATACTAGAAAAATTAGATATAATAGATCTCTGGAGAAAATGTAATGGGGACAGAAAGGAGTACACCTTCTTTTCAGCAGTTCATGGAACTTATACAAAAATTGACTATATATTAGGACATAAAAACCTCAAACTCAAATGCAGTAAGGCAGAAATAGTGAATGCATCCTTTTCAGACCACGATGCATTGAAAATTACATTCAATAAAAAGCCACGGGAAAGTAGACCAAAAAATAATTGGAAACCAAATAATCTCATACTAAAGAATGATTGGGTGAAACAGCAAATTATAGACATAATTAATAACTTCATCCAAGAAAATGATAATAATGAGACATCATACCAAAATGTATGGGATGCAGCCAAAGCAGTAATAAGGGGAAATCTCATATCTCTAGAGGCCTATTTGTATAAAATAGAGAAAGAGAAGGTCAATGAATTGGGCTTGCAACTAAAAATGCTAGAAAAGGAACAAATTAAAAACCCTCAGTCAAACACTAAACTTGAAATTCTAAAAATAAAAGGAGAGATCAATAAAATTGAAAGTAAAAAAACTATTGAATTAATTAATAAAACTAAGAGTTGGTTCTATGAAAAAACCAACAAAATAGACAAACCCTTAGTAAATCTGATTAAAAAAAGGAAAGAGGAAAATCAAATTGTTAGTCTTAAAAATGAAAAGGGAGAACTCACCACTAACGAAGAGGAAATTAGAACAATAATTAGGAGTTACTTTGCCCAACTTTATGCCAATAAATTCGACAACTTAAATGAAATAGAAGAATACCTCCAAAAATATAGCTTGCCTAAACTAACAGAGGAAGAAGTAAATATCCTAAACACTCCTATCTCAGAAAAAGAAATAGAACAAACTATCAATCAATTCCCTAAGAAAAAATCCCCAGGACCAGATGGATTTACATCTGAATTCTATCAAACATTTAAAGATCAATTAACTCCAATGCTAAATAAACTATTTGAAAAAGTAGGGATTGAAGGAGTCCTACCAAACTCCTTTTATGACACAGACATGGTACTGATACCTAAACCAAGTAGGCTGAAAACAGAGAAAGAAAATTATAGACCAATCTCCCTAATGAATATTGATGCTAAAATCTTAAATAAAATATTAGCAAAAAGATTACAGAAAATCATCCCCAGGATAATACACTATGACCAAGTAGGATTTATACCAGGAATGCAGGGCTGGTTCAATATTAGGAAAACTATTAACATAATTGACTATATCAACAACCAACCAAACAAAAACCATATGATCATCTCAATAGATGCAAAAAAAGCATTTGATAAAATCCAACAGCCATTCCTAACAAAAACACTTGAGAGCATAGGAATAAAAGGACTTTTCCTTAAAATAGTTAGGAGCATATATTTAAAACCTTCAGTAAGCATCATATGCAATGGGGGAAAACTGGAACCTTTTCCAGTAAGATCTGGAGAGAAATGCAAATTTACCATATCCATCAGATTGACTAATATGATTTAAAATAAAAATGGATATAGTAAATATTTAAGGGAGTGTAGGAAAACTGGGTAATTAATGCACTGTTTGGTGCAGTTATGAATTGATCTAACTATTCTGGGAGGCAATTTGGAACTATGTGCAAAGAGCTACAAAGCTGTGGATTCTCTTTGATCCAACAATACCACCACTACCTCTGTATCCCAAAGTGATAAAAAAAAAAAAAGACAGGAAAAAACTTATTTGTACTAAAATATTTACAGCCAGTCTTTTTGTGGTGGCTGAGAATTAGAAATTGAGAGGATACCCTTAATTGGAAAAAGCCTGAACAAGTTGTGGTATGTAATTTTAATAGAACATCATTATGTTATGAGAAATTACAAGCATCATGATTTCAAGAAAAACATAGAAAGAGTTACATGAACAGATACAAAGCAAAGTGAAATGAACCCCGAAAACATTGAATATAACTACAATATGTATAATGAAGAACTCTGAATGACTTAGCTTCTATCAGTAATATAATGATCCAAGAGAATCCCAAAGGAATCATGATGAAATTAAAAAATAAAGTGCTTTTGATTCCCACCTATTGCTTCATACTTCCCTGCCTCCCTGTCTTTCCTTTACTTTTCTTTCTACCTCAATCACTCTATAATCCAGACAAAGTGATCTACTAGGTGTGCTCTGCATTTAAAATTCCAACTCTTGACTTCATGCTACTGTACAACCAGTGTCCCATTCATGGAAAACTCTCCCTTTTTGTGTTTACTTCTTATAATCACAAGTTTTTTTTTTTCAGGACCCTAGCAAAAGTGTCCCTTTTTATAAGACCTATCCCGATTCTTTCAAATTTAACTTACTTGTAGCCAACATAGAAAATATATAGCCTCACTTGAAAAGAAATAATACTGCCAAGGTGGAACCAGTATGCTAGAGAGAAGTCATGACATTGGCTGAGATCTCCCCAGTTTCCATCATATTCAACACTAGATCCAACCTCTGAATGTATTCTGGAATGACAGGCCCCACAAATGTTCTGAGTGAAACAATTTTCCAACCTAAAATATCTTGGAAGTTCTTCATGAAAAGTCTGTATCACTTGGGCAAGAGAAAATGAGGCCCAGTACAGGTACCGGTGAATGTAGTGAAAGATTCTTAGCCAAAATACAGAGTGGCAGTATTGGGCCCTTTATCATGATTCTGAGAAATAGTGATTCAGCAAGTTTGCTATGAGACCTCCAACACAATCACAGAAGGCAAATTGTGAGCCCCTAAACCTCAGCATAACAGGCAGGGCTAGACCAGACCAACTCAGCTTAGTGGGAAAATTGACAGCACCATCAACCCTAGTGAAGAAAATCAGTTATAGGCCCCTCTTCTCCTGCAAAAGAAGTGTGTGAAAATCTCCCCTTTGCTTTAGGAGCAGAGCTTAATTTTTTTAATTAGCAAAAAAGCAAAAAAGAGCCCTGACCACAGAAAGACAGAGAAAATCATAGCACAAATCCAGAAGAAAACAGCAATGGCAAAATGCCTACATATGAAAGCATAAAGAAAGCATAAATGTGAGCTGATTTTATTAAGCTCAAAAGGCTCACTAGGAAGAACTCAAAAAGAATTTTTTAAAAAGAGAGGGAAAAAATTGAGAGAATAAATTAGTATGCAGGAAAATAATGAAAAAAGTCAATAGTTTTGGGGTGAAAGCCAACAGCTTGAAAAAAAAAGCCCAGAAATTGGCTGAAGAAAACAATGCCTTAAAAATAGATCTGGCAAAATGGGAAGACATATGTATACTAAAGAAAACAGCTCCTTTAAAATGGATTTGGGGAAATGGAAATATGTGTGTGTTTGTGTATGTGTGTGTGTGTGTATAAAATTAAAAAGTGGGAAAAAATTATACTGAGAAAAGAGGAAACAATAGGTAAAATTTGCATTTATTGTGCAAAAAAACCGGGGGGGGGGGTAAAATATATCACATGAAGAGGCACAAAAAACCTATTACAATAGAGAGGGTAAAGCTAAAAGAGGGAATTATACATAACTTAGTTTTGTATAGATAGTTTTCTCACCCTCTAGGAAAGTAGGGGGGAAGAGAAGAAAGAAACGGGGAAAGATTGATAAAATTATGGGCAAATTGAAGGAGGTGGGAATAAGAAGCAAAATATTGATGAGGAGGAAAAGATTAAAAGGAGAAAAAACTATAAATGGGGGGAAATAGAATGGAGGTAAACACAGTAATCACACTTGTGAATGAAAATGGGATGACTCTCCCACAAAATGGAAGCAGATACCAGAATGATTTAAAAGCCAAAATCCTACAATATGCTATTTACAGGAAACACACTTGAAGCAGAGAAATATAGATATAGGGAAAAAAGATAAAAGAAGAAGCAGAATGTATTATACTTCAGCTGAAGTTTAAAAAGCAGGATCAGGGACCTGATCCTGAGGTCAGACCAAGCAAAAGCAAAAATAGATCTAATTTTAAAAGATAAGAAAGGAAACTACATCTTGTTAAAGGATACCATAGATAATTAGGTAATATAAATACTAAACATATATGTACTAAGTGGAATACCATCCATATTCTAAGAGGAGATGGTAAGTGAGTTGCAGGAAAAATTAAACCACACTGGTGGGGAAATCTCAACCTTCCTATCTGGGGTCTAGACAACACAAAATAAGAAAGAAATTAGAAAAGTTAGGTATGATATACCACTGAAGAAAATTGAATGGGAATAGAAAGGATGTACTGCAGCATATGGCACCTACACAAAGATTGACCATATATTTGGGCAAAAATTAAAAAACCCTCACAATTGAACAAGCCATTGATGAACTCCCCAAGAAAGAATTTATAGTGCCATATGGATTTACAAGTGAATTCTACTAAACAGCTAAAGAACAGTGAATTCCAATACTATATAAATTTTGAGGGAAAATTTTTTATTTCATTTCTCTAATTAATATTATATGCATTTTCATTTTCAATAATATTTTATTTTTCAACATGTAAATACACTTAAACCAAGAAGAGCAAAAACAGAGAAAGAAAATTATAAACCAATCTCCCTAATGAATATTGGCGTAAAAATCTTAACTATAGCAATAGGACACTACATTATGAGCAAGTTGGATTTCAAGAAAAAATGGAGTTTTCCTTAAAATGATAAAACCATTAACAAACATTATATGTAGTGGGGAGAAGCTAGAAGCATTCCCAATAAGATCAGGGTGAAATAAAGTTGGCCATTATCACAACTATTGTTAAATATTATAATGAACCATTAGAAAGCATCATATGTAATATACTATATCAAAGTGGGATTTCAGGAATGCAGAATTGGTTCAATATAAGGAAAACTATCAGCATAATTGACCATATCAATAACAAAACCAGCAGAAATCACATTATTATCTCAATAGATGCAGAAAAAGCATTTGAAAAAATGCAACATCCATTCCTAATTAAAAAAGAAAAAACCTGTTAGCTTTAGACATAAGAAAAGAAAAAGAAATTGAAGGAATCAGAGTAGGCAATGAGGAAACAAAACTATCATTCTTTGCAAATAAAATGATTGCATTTTTAGAGAATCCTAGAAAATCAATTTAAAATTACTAGAAACAATTAACAACTTTAGCACTTAAGATATAAGATAAACCTACATAAATAATTGGTATTTCTATATGTTACCAACAAAGTCCAGCAATGAGAGATAGAAAGAGAAATTTAAAATAACTATAGACAATATAAACTATATGGAAATCTGCCTGCCAAGAGAAAGCCAGGAATTATATGAACACAATTGAAAAACACTTTTCAAACAAATAAAGTGAGATCTAAATAATTGGGGAAAATGTCAAATGTTTATGGGTAGACTGAGCTCATAAAATAAAAATAATCATTCTACTTAAATTGATCTATTTATTCAGTGCCATACCAAAAAATTGACAAAATTTACTTTATAGACCTAGAAAAAATAATCAGATTTCATCTGGAAAAATAAAGGTCAATAATATTAAAGGAATTAGGGAATTAGTAGAAAAATGCTAAGGAAGGTGACCTAGTTGTTCCAAACCTAAAACTATATTATAAAGCAGTGATCATAAGAACTGGTTAAGAAATACAGTAGTGAATCAGTGTAATAGGTTAAGTAGCCAAAAAACAATAGTCAATGACTATAGTGATCTATTATTTGATAAACCCAAAGATTGCAGTTTCTGGGATAAGAACTCACCATTTGACAAAAATTGCTGAGAAAATTGGAAAATATTATGCCAGAAACTAGGCATAGACCAATATTTCACACCCTATACCAAGTTAAGGTCAAAGTAAGTTAAAATGATTAGGATTTAAAATTAGGAGAGCAAGAAATAGTTTACCTGCTAAATCTTTGGAAAAGGGAGGAATTTATGACCAAAGAAGAACTAGAGAACATGAAGTGGAAAAAATATAATTTTGATTATATTAAATTTAAATTTTTTTCACAAATAAAACCAATGCAGCCAAATTTAGAAGAGAAGAAGAAAGATGTGAAACAATTTTTACAGCTGGTATTTCTGATAAAGGTCTCATTTTAAAGATAGAGAATTGAATCCAATTTGTAAAAAATACAAGTCAATCCTCAATTGATAAATGGTCAAAAGATAAAGTTTATTTTCAGATGAAGAAATTAAAGCCATTTCAAATCATATGAAAAAATTTTCTAAATCCTTCTTGATTAAAGAAATGAAAATTAAAACAACTCAAAAATATCACCTTACACTTGACAAATGTTGAAGGAGATGTAGGAAAACAGGAACACTAATGCATGGGTGGTGGAGTTGTGAACTGATCTAACCATTTTGGAAAGCAGTATGGAAATATGCCCAATTCTCTATCCTTTGATTTAGCTGTCTCGCCACTGGTTCTGTATCCCAAAAAGATAATAAAAGAAAAAGGACGACATATGGCAAAAATGTTTGTAGCAATTCTTCTTGTAGTTGCAAGGTACTGGAATTTGAGTGAATGCCCATCAATTGGAAAATAGCTGATTACGTTTCAATATATGAATGCCATGGTATATTATTGCTCTATAAGATTAATGTGTAGGCTATTTCAGAAAAGCCTGGAAAGACTTACATGAACTGATGCTGAGTGAAGTGAGCAGAACCAGGAAAACATTGTACATAATAACAGCAAGATTATGTGATGATCAACTGTGATGGACTTGGCTCTTCTCAACAATGCAGTGATTCAAGGCAATTTCAATAGACTTGGGATGGAAAATAGCATCCTCATCCAGAGAGAGACTTATGGAGACTGAATATGGATAGAAGCATTATATTTTTATCTTTTTGTTTGTTCTCATTTTTTCCTTTTTGATGTGATTTTTCTTACGCAATGTGACAAATATGGAAATATGTTTAAAAGTATTGTACTTGTATAAACTTTATTAGATTGTTTGCTATCTTGGGAAGGGGGAAGTTAAAGGCAGAAGGGAAAAAAATTGGAGCACAAAATCTTTTAAAAATGACTGTTGAAAACTATCTTTACGTGTATTTGGGAAAATAAAATACTATCATTGAGAAAAACAATATACATAAGCAAGCAAAAAAAAAAAAGAACAACACTATAAATTTTCATCTAAGGAATGATATCCTCATGGAATATCAACACTCCATGTAATTTCATGATACCATTTGCCTTAGTAAGATATATGTATGTGTGTATATTTGTTTGGTTATATAATTATAATAACTATGTGTTATGTTCTCTTGTTTATAGGAAACTTGTGTTTGCATGGAGTAAATGATCATGATTTATCTCTCTTGTTTGTGGGAAATTCAAACACAATCAGTATCTACTCCTTTCCCCAGACATCTGCAATATACTGTTCAAGCTGAAAGTGGGATAATGTCTCTCATCTTTTTAAATTAGGGACCAAACACCTTTCCAAGGATTCTTGTTACGACTATTATTAAGTCCATCTGACCAGGAATTAGCATCCACCAGATTTATTTTTATATTAAGGGGAGAGCAGATTCATAAATAATAACAATAATGGTAAACAATGAAGAGATAACTTATTTGCATGGAAAAGAGCTTTGTGAGCTGCCTTCAAGGAACTTCTTTCTATCAGCTTCATCTCCAGGAAAAGAGGAATAGAAAAAAGTTTGCAGAAAGAAATTGTGCTTTTAACTATGCTCCTTTTGAGGGAGGAGTACAGGAAAAAGATCATTAGTTAGCTTCTAACCCCAATTCTCCCCACCAGAATTCACTGTGTCCTAAAAAAAAAGGGGAAACTATGAAGCTAGCAGATAAAATGTATGTCAACTATGCCTGTTTTCCTTTCTCTTTCCCTGACCAAATGAGAAGGAAAATCTTTTAGCTTCCTTTCCCCAGAAGCCTTCAGTGCCAAGATCAAAAAGAAATCATTAAGATGATCAATTCTGTCATAGTCTGTTCTCCAGAGTCTGACATTCCTATGGCAGTGTTCTCCTAAAGAGTCTAGAAGTCAAGAGTTATATTAATGCTTCCTACCTGTCATCATTCCAAATTAATATGTATTTATTTTGTATACATTTCTTATTTACTTATATCAGTTTTTTTGAAGACATGGACTTAACATTTTTGTCTTTGTAACTCCAAAACCTAGCATAGTATCAACACATGTTGAATACTTAATAAATGCTTTTATGATGGTTGAATAGCTGTACTCCTCTGCCCATGGAAATTTTTCTATGAGAAAATAAATATGAAAGAACTATATATGAATGAATGGCAATGTATTATATATTATTTTTAAAGGCCTAATTTATCTTGCCCTTGAATTATATTCTTTTCTTAATTCTCTCAAAAAGCATCATTTTTAACAATACAATCTGAAATGAGAAAGTAGCTATGATTACCCATTTGAGGTGAACAACATAAATAGTAAAACAAAGATGAATGATTCATTTAGAGGGAGGTAAACTCTTGATCCTTCTAAAATATTCAAGATCCAGTTTTCTTATTCCATCTCATTAAAATTAACTAAATAATTTCAAAGTATTGATTTTATTCCATGGACATCATCACTAGATATCTGAGAAGTATAGAGGATTGGCCAACTATGAAAGATATAGCACCTCCCTTACTTGTTTAACTTCAATGTATCCATATGTCAGTGATCCAGAACCTTGGGATTTAACAAGACTAGTTCAGACACCAGCTGAGTTTACATGACATCAACCATCTGGGTAAAACTAAAACATGAATTTAAAAGTCTAGATTTTTTTTTGGTGAGTAGCACAAAACATCTGGGCATTTGGAATCTTCCCAATTTCAAATGTCCAGATGAAAACTGAAAGAGCTCATTCTAAAGCATGGGTGTTTCCAAATACCCAGATGCTTAGTGTCTTTTAGATGAAGTCAAATGAAACCAGGGCCCATAACTAGACTGGAATGGCTTTAGGGGAAAGAAAATGAATGAGATTCATTTTTCCATTTCATGGATTCTTTTCCAATGTTCTACCCAAGAGGGAAGAACAATAATAATATTAAATAGCTGACACTTCAAACATCTGTGATTTCATAAGCATAGGTACCCCCTTTGTTAACACATTTCACAGCCCCTCTGTGACTTAGTAAATGATCTTCCAGAGTGCTGTGACTGAAAATATCATCACCCTCAAGTCAACCTGGTGATGAAATTCTCTGAATTTAATCAGACAACCAACTGGTCCTATATTTAAAGCTTTTCCAGATTGCTAAAATCTGTCAAAGTTTATAATCAATTGATAACGCCTATAAGAAACCAAAGATATTTCTATGTTTTGATAAGCAAGAATAAAGTTTTAATTAATAAATAAGAGCATGGATTATTTTTTGTCTTATAACTTCAGAATGTATTAAAGTGTTTAGTATATAGTAGGTATTAATAAATGCTTGTTAATTGAGATCATCATGAAAGTTATTTTATCAATACTAAGGTAAAGTCATAGATAACATGCTTCTTGTATTTTAATATGATATGGGAGACAGCTTATTGGACAGTGGGATTAGTATCCAAAAAGATTCTGGTGGGTTGAAATGATTTGCTGAACCTAATATGAAATTTTCAAGAGACTACATATAGTTCTTTAGTTGGACTAAAAATTAACTTTGCAAATATGAGTTGGAAGAGATGATTATATAATGGTTCATATAAAAACTATTTAGAGATATTGGTGGAGTACCAATGAAAACGCAAAAGTGTCAGTTCAAGCATTATTTTCATTTTCTTTATACCCTGGTACTTAGCACAGTTATAAGTACATTGCAAGCATTTAATCAGTGTTTGTTAATTTATTAATTAAATCAAGTGCCTTAGCAAAAAGAAGTGTTTAATAAAAGTGCTCTGCCTTGGTCACATTACATATCTTCAGTTCTGGAAGATACATTTTAATTTTTAATACTGTTGATACATGTTTTTCTTTATATTACATTGATTTTCAATTTTATTTCTCTCCACGTAAGGAGCCATCCTTTGTAACACAGAATAAAAGAACAAAAAGAAAAAAGCTAGCTGAGTAAAAACAATAATATATCATCTAATCTAACAGTATTCTATATCCATAGTCCTCCAATTCTTCAAAGAAAGGACAAAATTGCATTTTCTCATCTTTTATTAGGGGACAAGTTTAAACATGCTACACAATATTCTCTTTTCTTAATTGTTGCTTCCATCTGTAATAGCACATTGTATTCCACGAAGTAGATGCTTAATAAATGTTTATTGATTGATAGTATTCATACTATCAATATAGTGTATATTCTCTTATTGATACTGCTTAGTTCACTGCATCAGTTCATATAAATCTTCCCATGCTTCTCTGAATTCTTCATTTCTTATGGTACATTAGAATCTTGTTACAGTCCCATGATTTTAACATGCAGTCCCATGATGCTACTGCAAAAGAATATGAAAACTTCATTAGAAGGATTCAATGGAATTTTTCTTTATATCTTTTCACTTCCTTGGAAAAATATATGTAGCAGTGGGATCTCTCAGTCAAATGATACAGACATTTTGATTACCTAATTTTGTTCCAATTCCAAAAGACTTTCTACAAAGGTTAGGCCAATTCACCAATAATATATTGGTGTGGGGGTGAGGGGTAGGAGGATGTGTCTTTCCAAATCCCTGACATGCTTGATAACGTTGAAGATATATGGAGTTGTTTTGAGCTACATTTAGCTTCTTATTAGTGATTCACAGCAATTTTCCTTTTGATTAATAGTTTGCTATTCTTCTTTTGAAAAACATTTGTAAAAAATAAAAATAAAAATTTAAATTTTTTTTAAAAAAATGCAACTATTTTAGGTGACTCATTTTTCAAAAAAGAAATACATTCATAAACTGCTTGTCTACAGAGGCTGACCAAGGTGTTCCATGGGTTTTAACATCTTTTCCAACAAGAATCAATTAAAGGAACGGGGCTATTTTATTAGAAGATAGAACTTTAAGGAGGGATAGAATAGCTATCTCTAAAAATGTGAAAAGTTGTCATGTAAACAACTCACTGTATATTTAATTAAATAACTTGCCAAAAAAAACTAAGTATAGGTACATAATTTCCCTAATATATACACATACATATATATGTATGTATGCATATATATATACACATATATCCCATATACTCCTAAATATTTATATATAGGAGATTTTTTATGTATTAGATATAGTCACATAGAGAAGGTACCTACAGGAATCAGGAAAGATTTCTTACAGAAAATGACACTTGAGTAAAGTCAGGAGAACCAGGGAGCAGTGAAGAAGAGAGTGGGAGTTCCAAGTATGGGAGAAGAATTAGTGGAGAGTTAAGAAGGAAGTTCTCCAATCACCTTGCAATCTTGACAAATTTATGTAAATTCTGGTCATAATTTCTTCTCCATAGGATTCAGTTAGTAGTATAGAATTTTATGATAAATAAAGCTTCTGGTCTGGGTATTCAATACAAATTCCCCACTTGGGGGAAAAAAGAAAAGAATACAAAAATTCCACCTTGCATCATGTCTCCTTCCTCTCTTATCTGCTTAAGAGTATCTAGTACAAGATATTAAAGCAGTCATTCTTGATAGTCTTCCAAGAACTCAGGTCAGAGGCAAATCTGCACCGTCGCTTTTGATCAAGCCAGATGGACTCTAATCCTGAGAGGAGCTTATCATTTTTGTTTTCAGTGAAGACCCCTAGGAATCGAGAAGGCCTGGCAACAAATAAGCAATTCATGTTCTCATTTCCACCCAGGTGCTTTCTCTACGCTAGAGAAATTATAGTGATGTGGAGCTCAAGAAGCAGATGGACTTTTATTTTATTTAATTTCAATAGGTTGGTAGCTGCATTTGCTACTGCTGCTGCTGTTGTTGTTGTTTTCTTTTCTTTTTCTTATTTTTTAAATAAGCTACTTTTTTATAGCTACATTTTAAATTTCCTATATCTGTCTCCTTAGTGGGATGTAATGAATATAGACCTGAATTCTAATCATCCTCTGTCACATATTAGTTGTGTGAGCTTGGACGCATTACAACTTTTCAATGCCTCAGACAAATCTCTAAGACTATAAATTATGTTAAAGGTGCTGATCTTCACTTATAGAGGGAGTTTCCCTATGTGGGAAATTCTTGCCTTAGCATTTAACTCCCATGTAGTTATCAATAAAATTACACTTTTTATTGTTAACCTTATTTTTCTCTTAAGTTCCCTACAGAATATTTTCATTTTGGAAAGAAGCAAATGATTTTTGTTATTATTATTATAAAAATTTTTAATTAGAAGCAAATGCATGACCCTTTAGAATAAAATAGGACCAAAATTTCTGAGTTGGAAAGGACCCTAAAGGTAATCAAATTCAACTTCATTTTTCAGTTATTTCTGACTATGTGATTCCACAGTATTGTTACAAGTTCGATTGTGTATGTCTAATATGAAAGACGATTTTTTTTCCTAAGCAGTATCTCATCCCAAATTATTTTTACCTGCCGAGTGGTATCTAGTGTCAAGAGTGAATTGAATGTTTTCTATTTTGATGTTTGTAAACTTCCATGAGTCTTCTTCATCTATTCTTCATCAGTTGCATTTCTCTTAGTATTAATTATTATCTAAAAGGGTCAATTATGAGTAAGAACAACACCTATTATTTCATGGATATAGGCAATTATATTACATGACCAACAATTGCAATGCACAATAAGAAGGTCTTGGCTTCTTTCCATGATGGGGGAAATGAAGATTATCTCTCTAAATATCTAAAATGTATTCTGAGTGCTATTGTGAATATTTGGGAGATAGAGACCATGTCATTAATAAGATTAAATATAGGCAGAATTAATAACTAAACTTATTAGTAGAAATTTCCTTGGAGTTTCTCTTCAAGGTAAGGGAATTTCTCTCGCACAAAGAAAGAAATGACTCTCAAGATCTTATGACAGGATCAAATCTATGTGAACTTATAATATTTTACAAGTTTGAGATCCAAAATAAGACAATTGAAGAGCCTGAAAATACTATATGAATGTGATGAAGAATTATATAGTTGATAAGATATGAGGTGAACTACTTTTGAACAAGCTTTTGAAAATATATTCTCAGTCTCTCTTTTTACCATATCTGTTACCTTATTTTTTCCTCTTATCTTCTTATTCCTTATTTTAACCACTCCTCTAAAAGTCCCTCCCTTATCTATTAACCATTCCTTTCTAATATTAACTCTTATTCTTGGATATAGTCATAGCTCCTCTTGTTACTTGCCATATTTTCTCTCTAACCTGGTAATTTTTAACTTGGCCATGACATTCTTGTAAGTTTTCTTCCTATGATTTCTTTCAGATGGTGATCAATGGATTCTTTAAATTTTTTTACTTTCTTGTTTGAGAATAGATTATACATGCCATTTACAGCACCAAATAAATATAATAATCTTGTGTTTAACAAGTCTAAATGCCTAATATTTGGGGGAAAGAATTCATTATTTGGCAAAAAAAAATTATTGTGAAAATCTGGTAAACAGTGTGGCAGAAACTGGCATAAATCAATAAATTAAATCATATACCAAAATGATATACAGTATATAATAATAGCAACATTATTTTAAATACAACTTTGAGTGAATGTTATTTTGATTATTAATACCCAAATTAACTATAAAAGACATATGAAGAAAGAAAGAAAGTCATATGAAAAAGGAACTGATAAACAGATATATAGAAAAATTTTACATATATACATACATACATACATTTGTCTCTAATATAATTATCTCTAGGGCAATGGGGTGGAGGAGGAAAAAATGCACATAATAATTTTGTTGTATATTTGAAAGAATAGTAAGTCATGCAAAGTAATTTTGCAGTTTCATGGGCAATTATCTTATTACTGTGTTGTGGAAATGCTTATTTTATTCCATAAACTAAAAATAAAATTTAAAAAAATGAATTTTTTCTCTTGGTTCTGCTTACCTCACTCAGCATCACTTCATGTAACTCTTTCCAGACTTTTCTGAAATCAGCCTGTTCATCATTTCTTATAGAACAATAACATTCCATTACATTTATATACCATAACTTATTCAGTCATTTCTCAACTGATGGACAAGCACTCAACCTCCATTTCCTTGCCTCTACAAAAAGCACTGCAACAAAAATGTTTTTCCAACTGTGGTTCCTTTTCTCTCTTTTGTGATCTCTTTGTGATGCACAATTTTATAGACCTTTGGACATAGTTCCAAGTTGCTGTATAGAGAATGTTTAAAGTATGGAAGAGAACTATCCTGTAGATAGTGAAACTCTTCAACTTACGCTATTTGTGGATTTCATTGTTCCAGTTACATAAAGCCCTGAAATAAAGTAAAACTTTCTAAGTTATAATTGTAATTAATCATATGAGTTTCATAAGAAAAACCAAATAGATAAAGAATATCTATTGTGTGATTTGAATGGATCACCTGTAGAAGTAGTCCAATAGTAGAAATATTTGAACACTGCAAATAGAC
The DNA here is from genome assembly GCF_016432865.1 of Antechinus flavipes. Lineage (NCBI taxonomy): Eukaryota > Metazoa > Chordata > Mammalia > Dasyuromorphia > Dasyuridae > Antechinus > Antechinus flavipes. Next base: position 123,908,110 of record NC_067401.1, on the reverse strand, counting down.
AATGAACTGCTCCTTCACTAACTACATGGAGGATAATGGGCTGGATTACTTTTTGAAATTACATTACACTTTAATGGCCCTAAACTTCCTTCAAATCTAAAGCAAAAACTCATCTTTTTTAACACCAATATTTGTCCAATGATATAATATAAATCTGAATACTATCATAGCATAGTCCCAGAGTGTTAATATTGTAGGTCTTCCAAAGAGTAATAGAAAGGATCATTATGGTACAAGCAAACTATACATGTAGGCAATAGAGAATTTCGTTGGAAAAAATATCATTAAAGATATTGCTAGAAAAATAATGCCCTTGAAAGGAGATGGGATGCTTTTGTAGTAAGAACAAGTGATGACTGATAGAAAATGTGTCTACTCCATTAGTAGACACACAATGATAAGATATTTTAAAAGGGTCCTTGTACATTGGGTAAAATCCCTATGACAAATCTAAAGAGACATGAATACCTAAAAATAAGAGTTCATAGATGAGTTTTTATCTCTACTTTTAGTTACATTCAAATATATAACTGAAAATGTGTTATACCAAACAATCATCACCATGATATAGTGAAAAATATCAAAAAATGATCATAGAATTTATTCTATTTGCTTTTCAGGATGTTCTGAGAATTATCTCATGAGATAATATTTAGAAAGATAATGTGAGCAATAAAACCATTTCAACCAAGCGGATGAAGATTGCATAATGCTTGATTGATACTTTGGATAGCCTGTTTGATAGACAATGAACTAGGTCAGAGGTAACTAGGTGAAACATTGTCTAGGACAGTAGACTTGAAGTCAAAAAGATCTGGGTTCAAATCTAATTTCAACTAATACTAAGAAAAATATAACTGACAATAATATTTAAGGTAAAGAAGACTTACAGTAATCTATGAGCAAACACAGAAAAAGAAGTCATTGAAATAGGTCTTTAGAATCATTAGACACAATCCAGAAGATAAAAACATTTTGGTAGAGGGCAGGGGATGTGTCTGAAGAAAAAGTGAAGACACTTAAATAGCTATGGGACTTTAGTTTTGTCACAACTTCTGTCTGTAAGACTTCTGGAGGTTTGTTTTTTAGGATCACATAAGTTAATGTTTGTAAAGCACTTTGCAAACCTTAAAATATTCTATAAATATTAGCTGTTATTATTATTATCATTATTTTTACTATTATTTGATTATAAGATCCCATTTGGGGAATTATAAAGCTCTTTCAAAGTCAAAGTGCCTAAAAGCCCATTTTTTTTATTTTAGTAACATTTTTTACTTAATATCATTTTTTTTCCAATTATATGTAAAGATGGTTTTCAATATTTACTTTTGTAAAATTTTATGCTCTAAATTTTTCCCTCTCTCTCCCTTATCTCCCCCTCCCCCAAACAGCAAACAACCTAATATAGGTTAGAGATGTACAATCATTTTAAATGTATTTCTGTATTTGTCATGTTAAAAAAAATCAGAACAAAAGGAAAAACAAAAGAAAGAAAAAACAAAAAGGTGAAAATAGTATGCTTTGATCCACATTTAATCTCTATAGTTCTTTCTCTCAATGAGGATGGCATTTTCTTTCCCAAGGCTATTGGAGTTTTCTTGAAGTCCTGTATTACTGAGAAGAGTTAAATTTATCATAGTTGATCATCTCACAATCTTGCTGTTACAGCATTCAATGTTCTCATGGGTCTGCAAAACTTATCTGTTTCGCACCAATATTCTACCAGTGATGTTATATGGCTATAAAGAAATGAAACAATTTCAGATGAATCAGGATCCCAGATGACTGAACAGGTAATGGAAAGACAGAAGGTAAGCATGAGTATGTAGTGATATGTAACTTATAAACAAGTAATACAGAAAATGGGTTAGTCTTATTCGAAGAGTGAGAAATAAGATGTATGCAGACCGAATATTGCCTGATATCTATGAAGTATTGAAAGATGTGGAAGAAAACCTTTAATTCATTGAGAAGTTCATCTATGGAAGAACAAGGGCAAGAACAAAACAAGAGGAAACAGCAGGAATGAATAAATGAGTGGTTCAATAGCATATACAAAAGTGCTCTGAGTATTTGGAAATTTAGGTTCTACAAAAATAAAGGTTTAGGTGAATAAAAGGAAGGGTTCTTGATTTGGTTGGTTTGTTTTTTCTTTAATTTAGAGACAAGTTTAAAACTGCTAGAAGCTTATAAAATGTAATGAAGAGATTCCCTGAAGATTAGTTTCAAATTATAGGACTTTAAAGGTCAAGGAGTTGGGGGGAAGAACAGAATGAAGAAGAAACATCAGTGTAATTGGAATGGCAAAGGAAAAGAAATTTCTTTTCTGGTATGAAGTTCTTTGAAGCAGAAAGCAATGACTATCAGGAAGGAAGATTTTAGAGAGTAGGGAACATTCAGAGAATTCATTGACTAAACAGGCAAATTAAAACCACCTCTTTGATAAGCAGTGAACAGTGCAGGTGGAATTCTAAGAAATATATCTTTATCTGTCAAACAATGAAGGGTTTGTGTGCAAGACTTGTATCTTTCTTTCTCAAAAGTATGGAAAGAGAAAGGGAGAGGGGAAAAGAAACAGGAAGAGGGAGAGCAAAAGAGTGAACAAAAGAGAAAGAGTGAGAGTGACAGAATGAGATTGAGGTTTCGCTTTAAATACACTAGAAAAAGCTAAGATTAAGTGTAAGAAGTTCTTGCATTTAGACTTTTTTTCTAAGATTCTATTCTGTATCAGGAATTGGTTTTGTATTTCTTTAAAATTTGTTCCAATTTTGTATAGTGTGGGTTATAATACTAATTGTTAAATTTGGAGGAAAGAGTTCTCATCAAAATCATTTGAAGTTTTTAAATACTTGGCTCCTAAACTTTCATAATTCTAGGCCTGATAGAACACAGTTTATGTTTCATCTATGAAAGTTTTCTTTAATCACAGAATTTGAAATAAGTATAAATAGATAGAGATACAGATACACACACAAACACACACACACATACACACACACACACACACATATATGGTAAAAAATTTAGCCATCAAGAAGAAATTTGAGAAGATATTTCTTTCTCTTCCTTTGAAGAAAGGGGAGGCCATGAATGTAGGATACTACATATAATATCAGATTTATTTATATATTTTAACTTTGTGAACCTTTCTCTTCCCTTCTTTTGTCTTTTCTTCCTTTCTATTTTTTCTTCCAATTATTTATAAAGAATTGGGTGAGGGGTAAAAAGAGTCATAGATGAGAAAATATAAATAATATACAAAAAAAATATATCAGTAAAAATTTTTTAAAGAATATATGTCATATATTGGATTATTTGCCATCTAGAGGAGGGGTGGGAAGAAAGGAGGGGAAAAATTTGAAACACAAAGTTTTGCAAGGGTGATTGTTGAAAATTATATATGAATATGTTTTGAAAATAAAAAGCTTTAAGAAAAAAAAAGAAAAACAAAGGAAAAAAGCTCCTTGATATTGAAAAAAATATTATGATATGATCTTTGATCAATAACATGATATGTTAAATTTTCTATTGAGTTTGGGTTTGGTTGATAAAAAGTCATGAAAATCTGAATGTTTATTGAATATTTATTTTTTCTCATAAAATATTATGGATAATTTTGCTGGATATGAAAAAAAGAATACATAGGAATAACTATGTTTTAAACATCAATAAATTTTATTTTAACCCATTTGTGCAATATAATCAAATGCTTAGAACCTGTTATTAAAGCTTAAGAAAAAAAAATTCTACATATGTAATGGGCCAGAACTCTGGAGAAATATACTTGAGGCAAGGATTCGTACAACAGGATGTTAACTCAGTGGAATTGATAAGACAATGGTTATCTAGTTTAGTATGGTGATTAATAGTTCTCTAGTTTAGGATGATTGATTTAATCTTACCACAAATAATGGTTCCCTACTGATATAATGATTGGTTTATACTCAGTATGATGAATTGACTTAATTGTAATAGAGTACATAAACTAGGGACAAACTCAGCCACAGAAGAGAAGACTTGACCAGCTTCATGATGGCTCTCCTGTCTTAATCACTTCTCCACTAAGACCAAGTACTTGGGCTGGCCCCGAGATCCTCCAGAGAGCTAGTCTGGACATTATATTTTAATCTGCCCCAGGGTGGGGGCTCTAGAAAGCAATGTTACATTTTGTCACCCCAACTTGGGGCTCTAGAAAGCAGGACATTACATTGAAATGTGCAGATTGCTGTCTGACTGATTGGCTGAGACTGCTGACACAGACTGGGAGACTAAAGGAGACAATGAAGACTTTGAACTTTATCCCTGACCACTCTTGTGGTGATTATTCTGCTGAAACCAAGACCCATTTGGAGGACCTCCAGAAAACTAGCCAGAACATTACACACACAATATATACACATCAAATTTAGGCTTATGTCAATTGAGAGTTTATGTTTGTATAAAAACAATTCTATGGCAAAGAATCCAATATTAAATCCATGTGATCTACATTTAAATGAACCTAAGTTTTTGAACTACACAAGTCAGCTATCATTGTGTTGGTGGTAAGTATTTAAATTCCAGTCACATACTGACCCACAGCTAATACCATATACACCAAGATAAGGTCAAAATGGGTTTATGATTTAGACACAGTGATATTATAAGCAAATTAGAAAAACATAAGATAGTTTACCTCTCAGATCTGTGGAGAAGGCAGGAATTTATGACCAAAGAAGAACTGGAGTTCATAATTGAACACAAAATAGATAATTTTGATTATATTAAGATTTATATAAACTAAACCAAGGTAGACAATATTAGAAGGGAAGCAATAAATTGGGTAAACATTTTTACATTCAAGAGTTCTGATAAAGGCTTTATTTCTAAAATATATAGAGAACTGATTCAAATTAATAAGAATGCAAGTCACTCTCCAACTGATAAATGGTCAAAGGATATGAACAGACAATTTTTAGATGAAGAAATTACACACCTCTCAGATTGGCTAAGATGACAGGAAAAGACAATGATGAATGTTGGAGGGAACGTGGGAAAACTGGGACACTAATACATTGTTGGTGGAGTTGTGAAGTGATCCAGCTATTCTGGAGAGCAATTTGGAACTATGTTCAAAGGGCTATCAAACTGTGCATACCCTTTCATCTAGCAGAAAAGCAGAAACTTTTCATCTAAGTTTCTACTGAGCTTACTTATATAAAGGAGGGAAAGGGACCCATATGTGCAAAAAAATATATTTATGGCAGCACTTTTTGTAGTGGCAAGAAATTGGAAATTGAGAGAATTTCCATCATATGAATATTATGGAATATTATTGTTCTATAAGAAATGATCAGCAGAATAATTTCATAGAGGTCTGGAGAAACTTACATGAACTGATGTCTCATAAATCTACTTCTTTTCATTGTGGTACATTAACATCATGGTCTCAAGTAAAAATTTCCTTGAAGATATCCTAGCAAGCAGCACAAGGATTCATAATAGCTAGAAAAGAATGTAGAGAATCTCCCTTTCCACTTGTCTAACTTTACAGATGAGGGAACTGAGACCTTCCACTTATAATCCTTCTTCCAAGGGTCCCTTGACACCTCCTATGATTCACTTGCACTCTTCTTTCCTAGACCTCCCCTTGTCCTGATTTCCTCCCCAGCTTCCCATTCTCTCCTCTCCATGGACTCTGCAGCTTCTTTTCCCTCTTATCTCCTTGTACTACCATCCCATTTTTACCTCCTTTTTTTCAGGAATCTTTAAGAATTTTCCCTCTACATTAGGTTTCTTTCTTTTCAGGCCGCTGTTAAATTTTGCTTCTCTTTACCTTATAAAATATAATAACATAAGGTGTTTCCCATTGAATCTTTAATAATCACCCATGTGCAAGATACTGCACTAAATCTCCTCACAAAGACAAAATTAACCTCACGACAACATTGTGAGATAGGCAACATTTGTCCTTTTGCAGATAAGAAAGCTGAAATTCATCACAATTAATTTTAAATTTTTTTGAGATTAATGAAATCTATAATAAAGTATAATAGAATTAAAATAATTCATTATAATTAAATTATGTCCACAAATTGCACATAGTTGCTGCAATATAAATGTGGCTGTGATAATGATAACGATGATTTTGTTGATATAACATCCAGATCTAGACTAGAAAGACAAACGGAATCTTGCTTGATTCAGTGCCCATAATGGCTCTAGTCTAGAATGCCATCTTTCCTAGGAATACTATACTGCATGAGACTCAGAGGACCATTGAAAGGAGAAAGTTCAGACCTTCACCTTAAGAGATATCTCATTTGAGACAAATATAGACAGCCCAAGAATGGAATATCCAGGGAACCTTAAGAGTACTCACTTACTTGAGAACAATTCTAGCAACTGCCTTTGACCTTGGTATGACTTCTGCCAACTTATTTACTCTTAATTTTCCAGTTTTGAGTAGTTTAATGATTTGCTGACTCAGTTCTTCAATCTACTTGCTCCAAGTGATCATTACTGCACTTATCCACCAGACTCAGGCTAGCTCAGCACTTTTCTATTAGTATTTACCTTAGGTCCAGGTCTTTTAAATTAGGATTACTAAATATTTTAGCCCCTAATTCTTTAATTCAGTATGAAGTTTCCCAATCCTTTCATAACCTTTATTACTCTTCATTTTGATAACATTTTTCTTATGTGATACCCAGAACTGGAAAAGTACTCTATATGTGTTCTGATCACATTATGGCTTAGTGTATGCATTCCTTCATAAAAAGAACTCCATACTTATCTAAACTCAGTTTTTATTTTTTGTTTGTTTGTTTTGCCACTATATCCTACTGTTGGTTCACATTGATTTTTTAGTAACGTAAAATTCTTAATTTTTTTCATGAAAAATCTCTCCCATATTGTATTATTACAGTTGATTTTTTGGAGCCTAAAAATACTTCAAGAATCTGTGTTTGTGTCCATATAAAAATGCATTCCCCCTACAACCAACACAGAGTTAAGTTCCATAAATGATTTCTATCTTGGTCTGTTTTATAGTCTCTCTCTTACATCTTTAAGAGTTAACTGAGGCCAAATAAATTATTCATGCTGAGGTCATTCTGGTAAGAAAACCTAAATATAGTAGTCTAAATAGCTAACATAAAATACATACAGATGTAGGGTAGAGAAGGACTGTATGATTACATTAGTAAGATCTCTCAAGTAAAGAAACTCTAGCCACCAACATAGAGAAACACCATCTCTATAATTTATTTTTTAATTGGGGGGAGAAGAGAGTGGTGGCTTGGTCAGGGTCACACAGCTAATAAGTGTTATGTCTCAGGCTGGATTTGAACTTAGATCTGGCTGATTTCAGAACTACTGCCCCATCAACCATGCCATCTAGCTACCTCTATGTAATTTATATTCTTAAAGAGTTACTTAGAGCACTGATATGTAGAGAGCTGAAACTCCAAAAAAGGTCTGTTTGAATCAGACAACAGAGCACTTAAGGCTAATTACCTATTCGATGAGAGAAATGGCTCTATATACATATTTAGATGAAATGGTGATGTGATGGCTGAATGTTTGGTAGTAAGATAATGGTAGGTAAGGATTGGAAAGCAGGGAAAGAGAAGCCAGAGTCACTTGGGAGCAGGACGAGGAGGAGAGAGGGTGGAGACTCTGAGCTCTAGAATCTAGGATACATCTTTGGCAAGCCATGTGGCAGCTTGCCTGCTTCCTTCACTTCTCCCCCTAAAGACAAAGGACTTTGATTTATCCTGACTCTGGCTGACCCTGAGGCCCTCCAGGGGGCTAGCCCATACTTTGTGAAGCAAGGACTCTAATTTCAATGAAGAAGTCCCTGTGACCAGAAAATAGGGTGAAAATTAAAAACAGGGAACTTTGTTAAGGGCTAAACTAGTAACTTTTGTTTTCTAGCTGATATGGGGTAGATATTAGGAAAAGATTCTCCCCAACCCCCACCCCAAGGGAGCTCTATAGAAAGCATATTTGGACTATAAAGAGACAAGGTTTGCTTGTAACTTGGGAGCAGATTGGTGGGCTCTTGGATACATTAAAATGGTTCTTCAAGGAAGAAGAAATAGAGGCAGACAATTGGAAACTAGTAGGAGATCAACTATGTGACTATTACAGTGATAATGATCCTTTCTATTTCTAAGGAAATATTTTATATATACAACATAATACAATTGGCCTTAAAGAATCCCACAAGTTATAGAAAAAAGAAAAGTTCTAAGGAGAACAGTCAAATGAGGAAGCTTGAGGAGAAAGAGGTAGAGAAGGAAGAGGGTAATGGAAATATTGCCAGAGGGCATGAGAAATTAAGTGAATTTGAAGGGTATACTGATTCTCACTCTCACAGTCCAGCTTCAACTCCACCTATACCTGAGCAGGCTCTTGACACTCCCCCATCAACTTCACCTTCCTGGGTGGAGGGAGGAGGAGTGGGAGGGACAGTGATATCACCAGCACTTCCTCTCCCCCCTCCCCCCCAGCAATCACCCTCTCCTATGACTCTGTTGCAAAAGGCACTACATAAAGCCAAAGAGGAAGGGCAGGATACAGCTGATTTGAGAATAGAAATTTATCCTGTGATTGAACAGCTTAACTCTTCAGGTTGAAAAAAAAGTTACACTCCTTTTAATCTAGAAATTATCAAAAACCAGAAAAAGGTTTGTATTCTTTACGGGTCTACATCATCTTATGTTGAGATGTTATTACAGAATTTGTCTTATGAAATTTTAACCCCTAGTGATTAGAAATTTGTAGCAAGAACATGCTTAGAATCTGGACAAAACTTGTGGCTTTCTGAATATAGTGAACTCTGTAGAATACATGAACAACAAAATAATCAAAGTGCAGTTAATACTCCAATTACCTATGACCAACTAATAGGTGTAGGTTCTTATGCAGACACTGCAGTACAGATTAATTACCCCATAGCAGCATTTGAGCAAATTGCTTCTGCTGCTATCAAAGCATGGGGTTTTATTCCAGGGAAATAGGTCAGAGAAGAGGCCTTCATGAAAATATCACAAGGGCCAAATGAACCCTTTGCTGATTTTGTGGGATATCTGCAGGCAGCTGTCATATGAACTATTGGGGAAAATGCAGCAATAGAAATTATAAAGCAACTTGTTAAAGAAAATGCTAATGAGGTTTGTAGAAGAATTATACTAGGACTGCACAAGGATGCTCCTTTAGAGGAGATCATAAGATGCTGTGCCACAGTGGGCACAAATAACTTTTATAGCCAGGCTATGATGCAGACTTCCCAAGATCCAAACATAGGAAGAAGGATCCCTTTTGGCAAGGGACTTCCAGAGAGACTCAGTGCTTTCAATGTGGTAAAATAGGGCATCTGAAAGCTCAATGCTAACATGGAGATAGAGTGAAAAAAAAAAAACAAGGTAGGAGAAGAAGACCCAAAATCCCATGTCCAAAATGCAAATAGAGGCTTCCATTGGGCCTCAGAATGTAGATTGATTCAGGGAAATGGGATGAGGGGCCCAAGACAAAAAATACTTGGGACATGATGGCAGCTATGCTACAACACCCAGAGAGTGCCTAGAAGTCCAGTTCCCAGATATGACCAATCAGCCAGGAAGCCATATGATGGAAGAAGAGGGTTACAATTGGGGAAAGTAGAGTTGTATGCAGTTGGGATTACTGAGATACCCTGTGGAGAGGTGAAATCTGTTCCTCTCTAGCCTATGGATCCCTTGCCTCCAGACACAGTAGGCTTGACCATTTCACCTCCTGAAAGTACTTATGAAACAGTGTTCCTCCATATATTAATATCCATATACTGATGTGGGAAACTGGGGAATATGTAGATAATATCCCAGTCACTAATACAGGTAGACAATGTATGACTTATCACCCAAGAGAAGTAGTAGCATCAGGTTTACTGATACAGACTCCTAATAAGCAACCTCATGATAGTCACCCAGATTCTGACTCCAGACCACAAAATCCAGGAATATACTGGACAGCAGCTTTAACAGCTGACCGACCTATGCTCATGATCTATATAAATGGCATACCATTAGAAGGATTGGTAGACACGGGTGCAGATCATACAGTCATTAAAGGTGTCTATAGGAGGCATAGGAGGATCAAGAGCAGCTGAAATTAGTGCTACCCCTTTGAGATGGGCATTTGAAGGTAAAGTAGGAATTTTTACTCCTTTTATAGTTGAAAAAATTCCTATCAATCTGTGGGTAAGAGACATTTTACAATAGTTAAAATTACAAATAAGTATTTCGGTTTTTAGCAACAGGGATGCTGTTGAAGTAACTCTTCAGCCCAGAAAGCTGCTAACAATATTTGGCTTGACTCCCCATTTCCCTTTGGTATTTTTCATCTCCCTTCCTGATAAGTTGGGGGGGGGCGGTGATCACCTCCTTTTTAGTGTTTTCATCTCCTTTCCTGAGAAATTGGGAAAAGTGTGACCACCTGTGTTCTAAAACAAAAGAAAGCAGGAGATGCAGAGGGCTGAAACTCCAAAAAGGTATGCTTGAATCAGACAACCAAGCACATAAGGCTAATTACCTAGTCGATATGAGATAATGGCTATATATACATATTTAGATGAGATGGTGATGTGATGGCTCTTCTCTCCATTGGTGCTTGGGGTTGAGATAATCATAGGCAAGGACTGGAGAGCTGGGGGAGAAAAGTCAGAGTCACTTGGCTGAAGAACAAGGAGGAGAGAAGTTGGTGACTCCAGACTCCAGAATCCAGGATTCATCTTTGGCAAACCACATGGCAGCTTGCCTGCCTCCTTCACTTCTCCCCCTAAAGACTAAGGACTTTGATTTATTCTGACTCTGGATGATCCTGAGTCCCTCCAGGGAGCTATTAGTATAAATAGGATGAGACTTGCCCAGAGGTGAAGTCAAATTGCCAATATATGTCTGACACAGAAGTCAGACACTGCATTGGTCATTTCTTTAACTCTTCTTCCATGTGGTTTCTTATAGCTCCTCCCTCCAGAAATAATCAAATAAGAATATGTTTGTATTTTATATCACATAAATGACCTATTACAGAAGCTGAGAACTGAGAAAGATCTTACTAGTAAGCTATACCAGAGAAGGAAACAAAGACCCAGATCAGAGGAATACCTAAACCTTCCATAAAGCTAACAAGCTGCAGAAATATAATTAGAACCCAGGTTCTTTCTATTTAATCATAGCTGCCAAACCTTTATTATTTTTTTTCTGGTTAAGCTCTGGACCCCACTTCCTCAATAAATCCCCCTCCTAAAATTAAAAGAAATAATACCCATCTAGTTGCCAAATAGAACAAATGCCAAGTCTACTTTCACAGTCTCATCCTCTCAGATCTGTATCTTCTCTACTTTGAGGTTATATGGATGTCTGTCCAAACCGATTAAATTAATAACAAAATGGAAGAAATGAGACATCCAAGAAAACAAAGAAAATCATACTGAGAAACCTCTGGGGAAGCAAGTTTCCAGTTTGTAGGGATTTAAGCACCTGTTACAGGCATAAACTGTCCAGATGTAAGATGCTGTTATAGTTTATTCCAGGACTAAAGAGATAATATCTGATCATTCTGTGTATGGAGTCTTAGATATGCTTCTGTCACTCAAAGTTCTACAAAAGAAGCATAATTTGTGTGTATCTGTGCATTGCCCAGACAGATGGAAGCACAGCAGGCAGGTAAATACTGACATTCTCTTCTATGAATACCTTCAAAAGAAAGGTCAAAGATAAGATGGTGAGCAAAGTGAATGTAGATTAAAGCAGAACATTTGCCTAAATGGATAGTAGGAGAAAATATTTGTAGCTTATTCAAATAGAATTCTCTTCTCCACATTATCAATGAGCATCTGTTTAATTCCCTTTTCTTTGGAGCCTACCATATTAGGTTTCTGATTAAAATTAATAGCTTGATAAAGCACAATTAACCACAAGAAATAACGTGGCCCTTTAAAAATTATGAATGGCTTATCATAAAGCAGAAAAGAAAATGTGTGTCATTAGAGATGGACAAATTTAGTTCAGAAGAGCAGAGCATTTTAAAGGAAGCCATCCTGGTCTTTATCAATTCATTTTTCCCAGTGGGTTGCCCCCAATAATTCTGTCCTTTAGTTTGGAGAGAGAAATTTTATTTTGAAAAAAAAAAAACAAAAACAAAATCTGCTCATGGACTGAAAATTAGATAGTTCTAGAACTGGACATTGATTGCTTCAATAAGAGATTGTGATCCTTAGCTATTTCAATGGAGACACTTGGTATTTTTTGACTTAGCAGAGACAAATATTTCATTTCTTTTTTTCTTCTTTAATTATTGGGGTAATTGGATTTAGAGATTAACTGTATAATGTGATCCTCTCAATTTTGTAGATGAAAAAACTGAACTAAAAAGCAGTGAATTGAGTTTTCTACCATCTCCCTGGTAAAAGATTCAAAGTCAGGTTTACTGACTCCAAACTCAGTACTCTTTAAACTTTATGCTTCAGTCCTCTTGTTTGGACTCCTGGCTTCTAGTTTCTCCTCTGTCAAAGATCTTTCCTCTTCCACTTAACTACCAAAAACAAAAACAAAAAACAGACAAAAAGAAACAGAAATTCAAATCTTGCTAAAGTACATATGGACAACTAGGTGGAACAGTGAATAGTGATGGAGTCAGGAAGACATCTATCTCCCTAAGTTCAAATCCAACCTTAGACATTTAGTAGCTATGTGCTATTCACTTAACTCTATTTGCCTCAGTTTCCTGTTATGTAACTTGAGCTACAATTACCAAAAAAAAAAAAAACCCTTAAATGGGATCACAGACTCAACTGTATACATATATCCATGTATGTATCTTTATTTTCATTAATTAAAATTTATCAATTTCTTAAAGTATTTAGAAATAATTTACAGAGGAGTCCATAGGCTTTACCACACTACCAAAGGGGGTCTGTTAGATTTAAAAAAAAAGTTCAGAACCCCTAATCTAAGATAAAATACAAAATTTTCAGCTCAGCATTTAGAGGTCTTTACAACTTAGCTCCTGCCTACCATTCCAAAAAATTCGCATTTAATACTCTCCTTCATATCATTCTAGTCAAAAAAATATATCTCATTCCCTGAATTTAGCATGCCATTTCTGGCCTCAGCACCTTTACCAGTTTTTCTATGTTTTGCCTATGATGAAATTCCTTTTCCATTTCTTAGAAACTCTGTCTTCCTTAATCAAGGATTAATTAAGGGATCACCTCCTATGGGAAGCCTCTCCTAATAACATTTGGTTTTAGTATTCTCTGCCTTCTCCTCAAATTATCATGCCATACTTTGTAATAATGTTAACTTATATAATTAGATTATTATATATTTGTATGTTAAATGATCCTACTTGAAAGCTCCTTGAGAGCAGGAGTTTATATCTTCTGCCTATCCCCAGCACCTAGCATTTGTCTTGCATATACATAGCAGATTATTGATAAATGCTTATTGGTTTAACAGCTTCTTTGCTGAAAAGTTCTTCAATTTAATTTTTAAAAATGCAAAATTCATAAATAATTAAAGGGATTAAGAGATAATTAAACTTGAGGTCCATGAACTTCATGTTTTTTCAAATACATTTTGATAACTGCATTTAAATATAATCGGTTTCCTTTGTAATGTTATGTGTTTTATTTTTAAAATTACTTTTAAAATGGGTCCATAGGCTTCACAGATGGTTAAAGGGGTCCAGGACACCAAAAAAAAAAGATAAAGAAGTCTTATTATAAGATGTAGGACATCTTATAATGTTCAAACTTGATTCCAAGAATTTGTAGTTTTTTAAAAGTACATTTTAAAGATAATACACACACACACACACACACACACACACACATATATATTTCATATATGTGTGGAGAGAGAGAGAGAAATAGAGATAGTATAGATAGTACATATACCTATTTGTATTTAATGGGAACCATGGCAGAGTAAGGTAGGGAAGAAAAAAAAGAAACTTACATGATAATTTTTTGTATTTTTAATAGCAAATTTGAATTTTCATGTATAATCATCTTTTTTATAATACTGTTATAGAAATGCATGCTTTCCCCATAAATTAAGAATAAAATTTATTTTTAAAAAGTACACCTTCATTCACTCTTTTATTAGAACAAATAACAAATTGCAATGCTGAACACATCAGTTAATGTCCCAAGATACATAATAACTGATTCTTTGTAAGCAGCTGCTGAAGCTTGTTAATGCTGTCAGATATCCCATTTCCACACTGTAGGGCCTTTCCTGGAAGAATATCAATATTTCTGTGATGGACACCCTCAGGGAATCTGAACAGTGTATGAGAAGGAGGGTAGAACAAGATGATATATACAAGGTAAGAGTCCAGATTTCTCACCTAGCAATATTAGAAAATACATGGGTTCTCTTCACATGGAAAGATGTTTTAAAAAACCATACAAATGATTCACCATCATCTAGATTTTGTATTTTATCTGGGCTGCTCTGCATTATTTGTCCATTCTCATTGACAACTGAGTTGTTATTGTTGCTGCCGTTGTTGGAGCAGTCTTGCGTGAGCAAACAAAAGCATTTTTAAACAAATAACAATTTACAGTCACTCTTCACTCATTGCCAGACTCCTGATAACTATTAGATAGCTTTTCTGGAGGAAATGCATGTCAACTGTTTTCAGGTGTATCTTTGGGACATAGTTGTGCAGCAGGAGAAAGGTATAGACCAATCTTCTGCATATAAAATAGTTCTCTGGTTCTGTAGTCTCTTTCAAGCAATGATAGACTCCATAGTCAAAAGCTAGATTAGCACCTTATAGGATGGAGAATTCATTCAAGTGAATCTTATCTGGAATGGGTCAAAATGTAGAGAAAAAGATCCACTTACTGAAGTTCTATTATCTTTACAAGCTGCTTAGGTATACCTGATAAAGTTCCTGCATCTTGATCAAACTGAAAAATTACAGGGGCTCTCAAGAATCTAGAAACACACAAAAAAATCAAAATTAGAGGTATGTTTAGATAAATTAAATCTGTCCTTTGGCTCCCAAAAATATCACTAAGTACTATAGAGTTGGAAGAATCATGGGATTAGAGTTAAAAGAATTATCTTGCTTCAATTCTGTCATTTGATAATTTTTGTGACTAGATAGCTCACTAGATACCTCACTAACTCATTAATTCACTGAGCCTCATTTTCCTCTGTAAAATGAAAGGATTAGACTCGATCTAAGATTTCTCTTAGCTCTATTATCCTATAATTCTAAAAGTTGATTAATATCTGAGAAGATCTCAGGGTCTTCCTGAAAATAGCATGAGGTTATAGGGATAAATGAACTTCATCAGATGTTCCTTGAATTAAAGTGTTACCTTTAAAATGCAATCTATGGAAAACAATCTTTGTAGTGAAGATAAAGCTTCCTCAGGACTTTTTCTATATTAGTATTCAAATCTCCCCAAAATATTATGCCAAATGAAAAATGCTTTGAAGATACAGTAGTCAGATAGACGGCTATTAGATTAACTACCTCTAAATGATCAATATTTAGAAAATGTATAGAATCTTTCGTGATGTTAGTGCCTTCACATATATCATTCTTTAAAATATGTGTGTATACATATGTCTATATCTATAAATATATATGTACACACATATGTGTGCATATACTATGTAGAAATATTTATATGCTGATTTTGCATCTTTTTAAATAATTATTTTTCCTAATAGAAGATTAGCTAATAAACACTTATTAAACAATTAATAGGAATTGTAGAAAGCATAGGGAATATGATGAAAAACAAAACTCTGGCTTTCTCCTTCAGGAGCTCCTATTCTAATAGGAAAAATAACATGGTAAAGCTAGCATAACATAGCTAAATAGATAGATAGATTTCTATATGCATATATACATATACAAAATATATGGAAAATATGTACCTTTATACAAATAGGTAAGTAATATCAGAGGAAGGAAAAGTAATAGGGGTGAATAGTAGAGAATGCTGGAACCAATGAGGCCCAATGACAACATGAGGGTGATGACTTGACTTATGTGTGATTTGGATTTCAATACATCAGCCTCACTATCTCTTCCAGAATCACCAAAGTCCAGTAGCAAAACATAACCCAAGGTGAGTAGTAATTGCTCATTATTCAGTGGGTGAACTTACTATAGATTTAGAGCTAACAGACTCCTTAAAGTTAATTTGGGGAAAGAATCTTGAAGAAGGTCAGATGTGAACTGAGAAAACAAAGGAAGGAAACAAGAAAAAGTCAAAAGGAAAAATGAAAAGGGATAAAATTACAGAAATGTGTGACAGCCAGTAAAAGAAAGCAGATTATGAAAATGCAATATTTTGTGTAAAAAAGAGCAAGAAGGCAGTGTCCCTATATTGTAGTGCACTTGGAAAGAAATAAAACATAACAAGACTAAAAAAAGTAGCAAAGGATCTGATTGTAATCAACTTTAAAAGCTAAAAAGAGTATATATTTGATCTTAGATATAATAAGTAGCCACTGGAGTTGATTAAAAATGATGGTCAGAATTATATGTTAGGAAGATCACTTTGGCAGCTGAGTGAAGCATGAATTGGAGTACAGAAAGATTTGAGACAGGAAACTGAAACAGACATCTATTGCCATAGTTAATGTGTGCCAAATAAAGTTAGATCTAAGCTCTTGGAAAAATATCAAGTGTTCATGGGTAGGTCAAGCTAATATAATAAAAATGACAATGCTACCTAAATTAATCTACTTATTCAGTGACATACCAATCAAGCTCCCAAGAAATTACTTTAAAGAGCTAGAAAAAATAATAAAATTCATCTAGAAGAATAAAATGTCAAAAATTTCAAGGGAATTAATTTAAAAAATGCAAATGAAGATGGCCTAGCTATACCAGACCTAAAATTATATTATAAAGCAGCAGTCATCAAAACCATTTGGTACTGGCTAAGAAATAGAGTAGTCAGTCAGTGGAATGGATTAAGTTGACAGGACAAAATAGTAAATGACTATGGTAATCTAGAGCTTGACAAATCCTAAGACCCCAGCTTCTGGGATAATGACTCACTATTTTACAAAAACTTCTGGGAAAATTGGAAATTAGTATGCCAGACATTAGGCATTGACCCACACCTAGCATCCTATACCAAGATAAGATTGAAATGGGTTCATGATTTAGACATAAAGAGTAATATTATAAGCAAATTAGAAGAACAAAGGATCAGAGGAAAGGAATTTGTGGCTAAAGAACTCGAGTACATTATTGAATGAAAAATGGATAATTTTTATCACATTAAGTTAAAAAGTTTTTGTACAAACAAAAACAATGTAGAAAAGATTAGAAGAGAAGCAATAAACTGGGGGAGGGATTTTACATTTAAGGGTTCTTATAAAAGCTTCATTTCTAAAACATATAGAGAATGGATTCAAATTTATAAGAATTCAAGATATTGTCCAATTGATAAATGGTCAAAGGATATAAACAGATAATTTTCAGATGAAGAAATTAAAACCATTTCTAGCCATATGAAAAAGGTACTCTAAATCACTATTGATCAGAGAAATGCAAATTAAGACAACTCTGAGGTAACACTACACACCTGTCAGATTGGCTAAAATGACAGGAAAAGATAATGATGAATGTTGGAGGGGATGTAGGAAAACTGGGACATTAATACATTATTGGTGGAATTGTGATCAACTTTAAATGCTGAAAAGATATATGTTTGATTTTAGACATAATAAGTGAATACTGGAGTTGATTGAAAGGGATGGTTAGAATTATACTTTATAAATATCAGCCATTCTGGAGAGCAATTTGGAACTAGGTTCAAAAGGTTTTCAAACTGTGCATACTCTTTGACCTAGTAGTGTTACTATTGGGCTTATATCCCAAAGAGATCTTAAAGGAAGAAAAGGGAGCCACATGTGAAAAAATATTTGTGGCAGCCCTTTTTGTAGTGGCAAGAACCTGGATATTGAGCAGATGCCCATCAGTTGGAGAATGGCTGAATAAGTTATAGTATATGAATGTTATGGAATATTATTGTTCTATAAGAAATGATCAGCAGAATGTTTTCAGACAGGCCTGGAAAAACTTAGATGAAGTGATGATAAGTGCAATGAGCAGAGCCAAGAGATTATTATACACAGCAACAGCAAGTTGGCTCTCATCAACAATGAGATGATTCAAGCCAAGTCTAATGAAGAAAGCCATCTGCATCCAAAAAGAGGACAGTGGGAACTGAATGTGGTCCACAAGGTAGTATTTTCACTTTTTGTTGTTTGCTTGAATTTTGTTTTCTTTCTCTTTTCCTTTTTGATCTGATTTTTCTTGTGCAACATGATATTTGTGGAAATATGTATAGAAGAACTGCATATGTTTAATATTGGATGCTCTTTAGGGGAGGGGGGGAAAAGGAGGGGAAAATTAGACCACAACATTTTGTAAGCATGAATAATAAAAATTATTCATGGATATGTTTTGAAAATGAAAAGCTTTAATTAAAAAGAAAGACAATTTAGATAGAATTGTAATTTTATTACATTAACTCATTCTACCTGTGAGCAAGTGATATTTTTCCAATTATTTAGATCTGACTTTATTTGTGTAAGATGTAATTTGTAATTGTGTTGTGATTGTTATTTTATATTGAATCTTTTTTTCATGGATTATATATTCTAATCCATATGAGGATGCTTAATGATATCCTGCAAAAAGTTGAAACTTGACCTTTTGTTTTTCTTCTTCCACTTTTATATCTGCTTTTTTGAATATATAAAACACATTGTGTTCAAGAGTCTTAGTAGATACAAGCTGTATATTGACTTGTAAAACCACACATTCACATTGTTTCATTATATCTTTGTTCATTGATTATACATAAAATGGTGTCTCTAGTTCATTATACTGAATTTGTTCATTCTGATTATATGTTATCTATATTTAGTAGGTGGGGTTAAGTTTGTTTTGATCCTAGAATGTGCTTTGGAATTTGCTTTAAG
Source organism: Antechinus flavipes (assembly GCF_016432865.1). Classification (NCBI taxonomy): domain Eukaryota; kingdom Metazoa; phylum Chordata; class Mammalia; order Dasyuromorphia; family Dasyuridae; genus Antechinus; species Antechinus flavipes. The sequence continues at coordinate 123,889,103 of NC_067401.1, read as the reverse complement.
GAACTAATAGAGAAACAAAATAAATACTTAACATAAAAAATAGTTAATGTATGCTATGTTGAGGGACTAATGCAAGCCAAATTGTGGTTATATAATAAGATTTATATGATAGATGTTGTGAAGGTAGAAATGATAAGACTCAACAACCAAGTAGAAATGTAGGAATGATTGTGAATGTGAATAAGGAGTCAAAGATGACATCTAAGTTGTAAGCATGGGGGACTGGGAGGATGGTTGTATCTCTGATAGCAACAGTAAAATTGGGAAAGTGGAGTGTTTAGGGGATTTGGACATAAACTGAGTTTGAAATAGCTACAGGACATTCCATTTGAAATATATAGTAGCTGTGGGCAGAGTCAAAATGGCTGAGAGTTGACAGCATTAACACAAGCTCTGCCTGAGTTCTTCCTGGTTACCCTCAGATCAACACCAGATCAAGTCTCTGAATGGCTATTAGAATGACAGAACCCCAAAATATTTGGAGTATGAAAAATTTCCAGCAGAAGTTATTTTGGAAGAACTTTAGGAAAGGTCTGTCACAGGCAATTGGGGGTGGGGGTGGGGAGGTGGTTGCAGACCAGCACGGCCAGTGCAGAAACAGGGCAATGCAATTCAGGGAAACCCAGGACAGAGAGTCTTCCAAGCACTGGGGAAATCTAGTGGGAAACTCATAGTCAAAATGCAGCAGCAGTTAATACCGTGCCCTGTTACTCACTCAGGACCAGAAGGAAATCAAAAGCTATAGTCCCAGTTCAGCATGAAGCTTTTCTGTAGAACTTTGCCCTAAGTGCTGACCTCAACCTTTAAAAAAAAATGAGCAAAAAAGCAAAAAGAGCTCTGACTATAGACAGCTTTGATGGATACAGAGAAAGACCTCAAAGGCTAAGGACACTAAAGGCATAACATCTCCAAATGAAGCCTGAAATAATGATATAAATCGATCTCCATCTCACAAAACTCTGTTGGAAGAATTCAAAAAGGATCTTAAAAGAGAGAAGAAAAATGGGAAAGGAGAATGAGAGCACTGGAAAAGGAAACACAGAAATTATCTAAAGAAAATCACTTCTTAAAATAGTTTTGGGGAAATGGAAAAAGAAAACAACTTCTTGAAAAACAGAATTTCTGAAATGCAAAAAACAATCCAATGAACAAAACAATTCATTTAAAAGTTCAATTAGCTGAATGCAAAAGGAGATTTTAAAAAAGCTAACTGAAGAAAACAATTCACTAAAAATTAGAACTGAATGAAAGGAACCAAATGACTCAGTGGGACATCAAGAATCAGTTAAACCAAGCCCCTCAAAATGAAAAAAATAGACGAAAATGTAAAATACCTCATCAGAGTAAAGGTAAAAGGCTGGAGCAAAATCTATTATGATTCAGCTGAAGTAAAAAAAAAAAATCAAGGGTAGCAATCCTGATCTTTGATAAAGCAAAAGCAAAAATATATCTAATTCAAAGAGATAAAGAAGGAAGCTCCATCTTACTAAATGATACATAGATAATGAAGTAATATCAGTACTAAATATATATGCACCAAGTGGTATAGCATCCAGGTTCCTAGAGAAGAAGTTAAGAGAGCTACAAGAAAAAATAGACAGCAAAACTATACTAGTAGGGGATCTTAACCTTGCTCTATCAGAACTAAGTAAATTAAACCACAAAATAAACAAGGAAGTAAACAGAATTTCAAAAAAAGCTAGATAAGATAGATCTTTGAAGAAAATTGAATGAAGACAGAAAGGATTTTTTTTCTCAGTGATACATGGAACCTATACAAAAATTGACCATGTAGTAGAGCATAAAAACCTCAAAATCAAATGCAGAAAGGTAAAAATAGTAAATGCATCTTTTTCAGATCATGATGTAATAAAAATTACATGAAATAAATGGCCAAGAGAAAATACGCAAAAAAAAAAAAAAAAAAATTGAAAACTAATTAATCTAATGCTAAAGAATAGGTGAGTGAAACAAGAAATCATAGACACAATCAATAATTTTATCTAAAAGAATGACAATAATGAGAAAACAGACTAAAATTTATGGGATGCAGCCAAATCAGTTCTTTGGGGAAGTTTTATATATCTAGATGCTTACTTACATAAAACAAAGAAAGGGACAAGTTAAAAAACAAACAAACAAACAAACACCAAATTTGAAATTCTGAAAATAAAAGGGAAATTAATAAAATTGAAAATTAAAAAAACTATTGAATTAATAAAAGAAACTAAAAAGAAAACAACAAAACATTTAGCTAATTTGATTAGAAAAATGAAAGAAGAAAATCAAATTATTAGTGTCAAAAATGAAAAGGATAAACTTTCCACCAATGAAGAGGAAATTAGAGTAATAATTAGGAGATATTTTGCTCAACTGTATGATGATAAATCTGATAATCTAAGTGAAATGGATGAATACTTACAAAAAATATAGATGGCCCAGATTAACACAGGAGGAAATAAATTATTTAAATAGTCCCATTTTAGAAAAAGAAATAGAATATGCTATTAATCAACTCCCTAAGAAAAAATCTACAGGGCTAGATGGATTTGCATGTGAATTCTACCAAACATTTAAAGAACAATTAATCCCAATACTATGTAAACTACATGAAAAAATAGGGAAAGAAGGAGTCCTACCAAATTCCTTTTATGACACAGATATGATGCTGATACCTAAATCAGGTCGGATGAAAAGAGAAAAAGGAAATTATAGATGAATCTCCCTAACGAATATTGATGCAAAAATCTTAAATAAAATATTAGCAAGGAGATTACAGCAAGCTATCCCCAGGATAATACACCATGACCAAGTAGGATTTACACTAGGAATTCAGAGCTGGTTCAATACCAGTAAAAATATTAGCATAATTAACTATATCAATAACCAAACTAATAAAAATCATATAGTTATCTCAATAGATACAGAAAAAGCATTTTGAGTTATATAAAAAGTACTCTAAATCACTATTGATCATTTATAGTGATATGAAAAAAATGCTCTAAATCACTATTGATGAGAGAAATGCAAATTAAAACAATTCTGAGGTACCACTACACATCTCTCAGAGTGGCTAACATGACAGTAAAAGACAATGATGAATGTTGAAGGAAAGTGGGAAAACTGGGACACTGATACATTATTAGCGGAGTTGTGAACTGATCCAATCATTCTGGAGAGCAATATGGAACTATGCTCAAACTGTGCATACCCTCTGATCCAGAAATGTCTCTATCAGACCTATATCCCAAAGCAATCATAAGGACCTACATGTACAAAAATGTTTGTAGTAACCTTTTTTGTGATAACAAGGAATTAGGAACTGAGTGGCTACCCATCAGTTGGAGAATGGTTGGATAAGTTATAGTATATGAATGTTATAGAATATTATTGTTCTGTAAGAAATGATCAGCAGGATAATTTCAGAGAAGCCTGGAGAGATTTACATGAACTGATGATAAATGAAGTGAGTAGAACCAAGAGAACTTTGTACACAGCAATAAGAAGATTATAAAATGATCATTTCTAATGGACATGGCTCTTTTCAGCAGCAAGATGATTCAGGATAGTTTAGCATTTGGTATATAGTAGGTATTTAAGAAAGGCTTGTTTCCTTCCATCCACATACTCTTATGATTCAATGACATTGACCACCCTGCAGTTTCTTACATGTAACATTCTCCAAGATTCCTAGCATTTCCACAAGCTGCTCCCCATGTCTGGAACTCTTTTCCTTTTCTTTTCCATTTCCTAGCTTCCCTATCATTCCTTCAAGTCTTACCTGAAATCCAACTTCAGCAAGAAGTCTTCCCTGATGCTAATTCTTCTTTAATCTTAATGCTTTGCCTCTGTTTATTATGTCCAATTTATCCTTATATTGCTTGTTTGTACATAATTGTTTGCATGCTCTCTCTTCTATTAGACTGTGAGCTCCTTTAGAACATGGACTACCTTTTTCTTTTCTTTGTATACTCAGTATTTAACACAATACCTTGCACAGAAAAGGCACTTAATAATACTAGTTAACAGAAACCCAGTTCACAGGATTATTAGGATCAGAGGATATAACATTTGTAAAGACATTGTATACCTTAAAGAAGTATACAATTGAGATGTGAATGCTTAGTATAAAAAATATAAACATGAAATTAACTTAATTTTAAGAGATGATTGTCTCGTTTTTAAATATTTGTGCCTATTGTGATCAGATCAGACTTTCATCACAGAGAAATGTGGTAAATTGAATTGCTAGCTATTCATGTGCCACTATGAAGCATGTGAGCCATTAATTATGGATTTTATCTGGCCCCACTGCTTTCCAATTTTATAGGGAAGCTAAAGTTTCAATCACCTCCTTTGATGCAACCATTCTGTCATTGATTATATTAACCATATGCAAGCTTTCTGCTTCACATTTGATCCAACTTGCATTTTCATTGTATTGGAATTCTTTGGACCATATGGACCAGAAATTGCTCACTTCTTCATTTTTGTCAGTTCTCTCTCTGTCTCCTCTAATTACTTTGCTTCTAAAATCTCTAGTATATTTATAATTGATGAAGTATTCATTTCATTCTTTATGCTGCTTATACACCTTGTATAATTTTAACCATTTGCCATTCTTTTTCAAAAGTTACGGGTATCAAGAATTTCTGACATACTGATATTGCTATATATGTGTGTGTGTACACGTGTATATATATATACATACACACACAAACACACACGTGGATGGCCATTGGATCAGTAGCAGCAGTACCATTATTGTTTTTCCTCTATATAAAGTTGTCCTAAAACATGTTCCTATTGTGATAAACATTTGTTTTCTGTCTTCCATCCCAGAGGTATTTTTCCTCCCACCTTTAAGATATCACTGTGTTTAAATTTTCTTCTGTGTATCTGCTAACTTTTGATGTATCATCTGATGTCTTTCTTCAGATATTCAATAGTTTTCTCAAGTCAATTCTGACATAGTAGTATTTTAGATCTGTCCTTAGAAATATTCTTAGTTTGATTTCAAGGAAACCAAAGGATAGTCAAAGTACAACTCTATTCCTTTCTCCAACCAAGTTAACAGACCTATTGAAATATATCAACAGAGATGCCACTGAGAACCCCTGCTTTATAGACTCACTGGAACCATCCTTGTTAAAAAAAAAAAATACAATAGCTGCCAGAGTAACATAGATGATACATATTTCATTCTTCTCTCATATGATTTAAATCTTTTCATCTAGTCTCTATTTTTCCTTGTAGTTTGAGGCATATATGAATATATTTGGGATGGAAGCAACCATTAAAAATAGCAACAGCAACAACAATGCTGGATTTAGCTTGGGTTGATGGTTTAATTCCAGTACAATCTATTGCTTAAGTTTTCAGGATATTTTAAGGTTTGATATAGTACAGGAATTATATATACATATGTGTGTATATATGTATGTATATGAGTATATATGTACGTATACATATAGTATATGTAGTATAGGAATTTGTTATTTATCAGGCAATTGTAGCCTTCTAATGTATAATTCTTGTTCCCCAGGTCATATTTTGCTAGATATTTGATAGGTACTAAACTTTAAAAGCTTGTAACAAATGTGTTGTACATTTTCTAGAGTTTTTTTTTGAATAATCTATTTTATTGATTAAGGTCAGCCTTCTTAAAAATAATCCTACTGTAATTTCTAGTGTTAGTGACCCAGTCTTAAATTGTCATTATAAATCAACCCATTTCCACAAACAAATCTGTACGACTATGCCATATTTAGGACTCTTTTCAACATTGAAGATTTGAATTCATATAGATATCAAACATGGAAGTTTTTTTTTTCTCATTCTTGGACATTTGTTTTCTGTCTTCCATCCCAGAGGTATTTTTCCTCCCACCTTTAAGATATCACTGTGTTTAAATTTTCTTCTGTGTATCTGCTAACTTTTGATGTATCATCTGATGTCTTTCTTCAGATATTCAATAGTTTTCTCAAGTCAATTCTGACATAGTAGTATTTTAGATCTGTCCTTAGAAATATTCTTAGTTTGATTTCAAGGAAACCAAAGGATAGTCAAAGTACAACTCCTTTCTCCAACCAAGTTAACAGACCTATTGAAATATATCAACAGAGATGCCACTGAGAACCCCTGCTTTATAGACTCACTGGAACCATCCTTGTTAAAAAAAAAAATACAATAGCTGCCAGAGTAACATAGATGATACATATTTCATTCTTCTCTCATATGATTTAAATCTTTTCATCTAGTCTCTATTTTTCCTTGTAGTTTGAGGCATATATGAATATATTTGGGATGGAAGCAACCATTAAAAATAGCAACAGCAACAACAATGCTGGATTTAGCTTGGGTTGATGGTTTAATTCCAGTACAATCTATTGCTTAAGTTTTCAGGATATTTTAAGGTTTGATATAGTACAGGAATTATATATACATATGTGTGTATATATGTATGTATATGAGTATATATGTACATATACATATAGTATATGTAGTATAGGAATTTGTTATTTATCAGGCAATTGTAGCCTTCTAATGTATAATTCTTGTTCCCCAGATCATATTTTGCTAGATATTTGATAGGTACTAAACTTTAAAAGCTTGTAGCAAATGTGTTGTACATTTTCTAGAGTTTTTTTTGAATAATCTATTTTATTGATTAAGGTCAGCCTTCTTAAAAATAATCCTACTGTAATTTCTAGTGTTAGTGACCCAGTCTTAAATTGTCATTATAAATCAACCCATTTCCACAAACAAATCTGTACGACTATGCCATATTTAGGACTCTTTTCAACATTGAAGATTTGAATTCATATAGATATCAAACATGGAAGTTTTTTTTTCTCATTCTTGGACAGTAGTTGTCTCGTACATTTCATTTGGAGGTAAGCCTACTTTTGGCTTAAAAAACAGATCCAATGGCATGTACCTGTTATCATACTTTATTATTGCACAAGGATATAAAGTTTAATATTCCAGAATAATTTTAAAGGCTTCTGACATTATCATTATCATGTACCAATCTTTCCCCCTTTTTAGTGAGAAAGCATACATTTTCCTATTGTTGCTATACACTATGACCTAAGTTTCATTAATATAACATAGATTTTACTGAGATTTTTTCCAAATCTTTTATAATTTTAGTTCTGAAAATATATAATAATACTGATGTTGTATAAGTATTAGCTACCCTAAAAATATTCTTCTCATTTAGCTTTGATTTCAGAATGCTAGTTAATTTCTTAATACATTCAGTCAAAGACTTTGCTTTCACTGTTTTCTGTTTAAGTTGTTCAGCCTGAGGATCCCAAATAATTTTTTGAGTTATTATCTTCACTCCATTCAATCATTATAACCTCTGGCTTCGAACTTGAAGTATTCAGGCTTATCTTATTTCCACATATTTTTAGAATTTTAGAATTTATATTTTGTTGGGTTTAACTGACATTTTGATATCACTCAAATAAATTCCATAAGATAAAGAACCTATTTCATATGTTTTTTGGCAAATCCATTCATCTATACTAACATTCATTTCAATCTCTTCTATCTTTATGGACTAACTTCCTTGAGAAAGGAATCTACAATCAATGTTTCCTCTTCATCTTCTTTAATTCTCTTCTTAACTTCTTGTAATCTGTCTTTCAACTTCATCAATCAACTAAAATCATTCTATTCAAAATTAGTAATGATTTCTTCACTTACAAATTTAATGATCATTTCTTACTTTTTGATGTTTCTGCAGTCTTTAACAATGGTGATCATCATAAAAAAGGGAAGAGGAGCTATGTGTGCAAAAATGTTTGTATCAGCCCTTTTTGTAGTGACAAGAAACTGGAAACTAAGTGAATTCCCATCAGTTGGGGAATGGCTGAATAAGTTATAGTATATGAATGTTATGAAACATTATTATTCTATAAGAAGCAATCATCAGAAAGGCCTGGAGAGATTTGCATGAAGTGATAGTAAGTAAAGTAAGTAGAATCAGGAGAAATTGTGCACAGCAACAGCAAGATTATATAATGATCAATTCAACGGCTGTGGCTCTTTTCAACAGCAAGGTGATTCATGCCACTTCCATGATGATGAAGAGATCCATCGGCATCCAAAATGTGGGGATTGAGTGTAGATCCCAACATAGAATTTTCACCTTTTTTATTGTTGTTTGCTTACATTTTGTTTTTTCTCATTTTTTTCCTTTTTTCTGATTTTTCTTATGTACCATAATAATTATGGAAATATGTATAGAACAATTGTTCATGTTTAACATATTGGATTACTTGCCAACTAGGAAAGGGAGTGGGGGAAGGGAAGGAAAAAATTGGAATACAAGGTTTTGCAAAGGTGAATGTTGAAAATTATCTGTGTGTATGTTTTGAGAATGCAAAGCTTTAATTTAAAAAAAAAAAAAGAGAGAAAATATCTATGCACTTAAGTTGAGGTGGTTTGGATGGTTTTGAATCTGTTTATATTGAATAAATTTCACATCTTATCCAAAAAAAAAAAAGCCAAAGTTGATCTTCTTCTAGAAACTCTTTAGTTTTTGTGACACTTCTCCTCAAGGTCTTTCTATGTAATTGATCACTCCTTATTAGTTTTGTTTGCTGGATCTTCACCAATTTTGGATCCATTAAATGAAGATATCCTCCGAGTCTCCTTCCTGAACCAAGATTTTGAGCTTAGGTAACTGTGAAGATTGTATGGCTCTCTATAGTAAGTAATGAGTTATGTTTTGGATATATTGAGTTTGAGGCCAAGTTTTGTTGTTTCTACATTCAAAAAATCTCCCAGATGCAGCCTCTTCTCTTTATTCTCATATTTGACACTTGGTTTAGGTACTTATCATATGATTCTCAGACTCCTATAATAGCCCTGATTGGGCTTTCTGCTTCCAATCTCTTATCCTCTATTTACCTACCAAAGTGATCTTCCTAAAGTAAAAGTCTGATGATTTCACCTTCTCCTCTACTCAGGAAGCTGAGTAGAGCCCATAAAGTGAATAAAGGTTGAAAAAAAAAGTATGGTATATAGAACTTGGTTGTGCAGTAAGAAATCACAAAAACAAGGAATTCAGAGAAATGTAGGAAGATTTGTATTAATATATGTGAAATAAGAATCATAGAACAGTATATGTAATAATCCAAATTAATCAGTAAAAGGAAATTAAATTCTACTTAAAAAAAGAATCAATGATGACCCTGGAGAATGATGAAATAGTCTCCCTCAACATAGCTAAATTCTTTTTTTAAATAACAGCTTTTTATTTTCAGAATACATGCAAAGGTAGTTTTCAACATTTGTCCTTACAAAACTCTGTGTTCAAAATTTTTTCTCCCTTCTTTCCTCCCAATCCCTTCCCTAAGATAACAAGCAATCCATGTGCAATTCTTCTATACATATTTCCATATTTATCATGCTGCACAAGAACAATCAAAGCAAAAAAGAAAAGAAATAAAAAGCAAACAAACAACAACAAAAAAAGTGCAAATATTATGTTGTGATCCACATTCAGTTCCCACAGTCATCTTTCTGCATGGAAATGGCTCTTTCCATCACAAGTCCATTGGAATTGGCCTGAATCACCTCACTGATGAAAAGCCAAGTCCATCACAATTGATCATCATATAATCTTGTTGTCATTGTGTACAATATTGTCTTGATTCTACTCACTGCATTTAGTGTCAGGTCATGTAAGTCTCTCTAGGCCTCTCTGAAATCGTCTTGCTGATCATTTCTTATAGAATAATAACATTCCATAAAATACATACACCATAGCTTCTTCAGCAATTCCCCAACTGTTGGGCATTCCATTCAGTTTCCAGTTCCTTGACACTACTAAAAGGGCTGCTACAAACATTTTTGCAAATGTGCATCTTTTTCCCTTTTTTATGATGTATTTAGGATACAGACCCAGTAGAAACACTGTGGGATCAAAGAGTATGTATAGTTTCATAGCCCTTTGGGCACAGTTCCACATTGCTTACTAGGATCCATAATGGTTGGATCAGTTCACAACTTCACCAATTAGGTATTAGTATCTCAGCTTTCCCATACCTCCTCCAACATTTGTCATTATCTTTTCCTATCATCTTAGCCAATCTGAGAGGTATATAATGATAGTTGAGTTGTTTTAATTTGCATTTTTCTGATTCAATAGTGATTTAGACACTATTTATGACTAGAAATGATTTTAATTTCTTTATCTGAAAACTGTCTGTTCATATCCTTTGACCATTTATCATTTGGAGAATGGCTTGTACTCTTGTAAATTTGAGTCAATTCTCAATATTTTAGAAATGAAGCCTTTTATCAGTGCCCTTGGGTGTAATTTTTTTCCCAATTTACTGCTTCCCTTCTAATCTTGGCTGCATTGGTTTTGTTTGTACAAAAACTTTATAATTTTATAGAATCAAAATTATCCATTTTACATTTCATAATGTTCTCTAGTTCTTCTTTGGCCATAAATTTCTTCATTCTCCACAGATCTGAGAGGTAGACTACCCTTTGTTCTCCTAATTTGCCTATGGTATCACCCTTTATGTCTAAATCATGAACCCATTTCAACCTTATCTTGGTATATGGTGTTAGTTGTTGGTTGGTGCTTAGTTTCTGCCATACCATTTTCCAATTTTCCCTACAATGTTTTTTACATAATGAATTTTTAATCCCAGAAACTGGAGTCTTTGGGTTTATCAAACACTAGATTATTATAATTATTGACTATTGTGTCTTATGCACCTAATCTATTCTGCTGAACTACTCTTATTTCTTAGCCAGTACAAAATGATTTTGATGGCTGCTGTTTTACAATATAGTTTTAGACTTTATAGTTTAAGTTTTACAGATAGGCATGGCCAAATTCTTCTGAAATGGAATTTTATATCAAAGAAGCTAAGTAGCATTATGGAGAGAGTATCGATTCTTCTTGAGTTTCTCAGTTTCCTCAACTACAAAATAAGCTAGAGAAGGAAATGGCAAGGCACTCTAGCATCTTTGCCAAGAAAACCCCAGATAGGGTCATAGAGTTAGAAATGGTTGATAATAACTGAATATCAAGAGTCTCTCATATCAGGTATTTTTTCATCATGGGAGAGAGGGAGGAGAATTAATCCAACAGGGAAGGACATTTTATTTCCTGGAAATGATTATAAAATGCAAATAAAATGCATCATAAAATGTATTTAAGGGATAAGAGAAAACAAATCACCTCAATCTTCTGTACTGCTATGATAATCAAAAAAATAGTCTGGTACTTACTTAAGGCATTTGAGAATCAGTTGTCAGGACTTTCATCCAACATTAGACTCAATCTTTCCCAGTGTACAAATCATTTGACCTCTATATCCCCTATTGCCCCTAATCTCAGCAAAAGAGATTATCAGACTCCTTGTGAAGCACTCAGAGGCCCTTAGATAAATGAAACAGACACTAAGTACAAAGAACTATCATTATTATGGCCACAGAGCACTCTATCTTCCTTAGTTATAAAAGAGAAGTTATAGTTTTCATTGAGTTTCATCCCCTTCCTTTTGCACTACATGTGTGTTTCATCAAACCTTTTCCATGGTTTCTCTCCTTCCTTTCCTCTCTCCCTTCCTTTCCTCCCCTTTTTCTCCCTTCCTCCTTTCCTCCCTCTCTTCCTTCCTTCCTTTCTTCTGTCCACATTAGGTATCATACCCTTACTTACAGATGTTCTTAAATGCTGCTGCTTCCTTTTCTTTTGCACCTCTGAAGCTTCCCAAGATTTATCTTGGGGTTTACTGAGAGAAACCACTGTCCATCAATTCATGGACTGCCAGCTAGTCTAACGAATAAATTGATTATTAATTACCCAGAAACTCTGTCAGGGTTTCTCATTCATAACAATTGATTGCACAGACTTAAATGATGGGGAAAATGTTAATAACGTAAATTTCTTAAGGAACATGCCTTAAATCAAAACCAACCTGGTTCTCATTGGGTGGCCATCAATAGATCCCAGGCCAAGTCCCATTTGGTCATTGTTTGGATCCTGACTGACTCAGATTGAATTTAAATAGCTATCAATTCTGCTTTGGTCAGAAACCCTGAGGGTCTTCCACTCCCAGATTCATATATTTATTTATTTAGACTTTTTTTTCTTGGACTTTGTAAAAGAGAAGATTCTTTGCCTCAATTGCTATCTGGCTTTAATCACTGAATGGGTGCACCCTCAGTGAAACTGAGACTTGTTGAAGACCTGAATTTAAAAAGGCCAAGGTCTCCCACTGCCTCCAGGGCCATTTCCAGTTATCCTGATCTTTATCTGGCCACTGTACCCAGATGGCTCTAGAGGGGAAAGTGAAGCAGGTGACCTTGCCCAGTCCTCCCTCATTTTAACCCAATTCACTTGCATGTGATGACATCACCTTCTTCATGTGTTCTTCCATAATGAAGGACAAACAACAACCTTTCATGATCTGAACACGTTACAAATTTGTTCTTATTATTTATTAATGGTTTTAAAAATCACATTTATTTCAGTAGAGCAAAATATTGCCTTAAAGACTGTCCTCTTTACAAAGTGTTTCCTGTTCAAAGTTTGGAGTCATATTGATGAAATTAGATTCAGGGAACCAAATGATGATGTTAAGGTTTCTAGTGATCAGGGAGTTAAATGATATTAGTGGCAGGTCATTCTCCAATTGATAAATGGTCAAAGGATATGAACAGACAATTTTCAGATGATGAAATTGAAACTATTACCACTCATATGAAAGAGTGTTCCAAATCACTATTGATCAGAGAAATGCAAATTAAGACAACTCTGAGATACCACTACACACCTATTAGATTGGCTAAGAAGACAGGAAAAAATAATGATGAATGTTGGAGGGGATACGGGAAAACAGGGACACTGATGCATTGTTGGTGGAGTTGTGAACGAATCCAACCATTCTGGAGAGCAATCTGGAATTATGCCCAAAAAGTTATCAAACTGTGCATACCCTTTGATCCAGCAGTGTATATATCCCAGGGCTTATATCCCAAAGAAATACTAAAGAAGGGAAAGGGACCTGTATGTGCCAAAATGTCTGTGGCAGCCCTGTTTGTAGTGGCTAGAAACTGGAAATTGAATGGATGCCCATCAATTGGAGAATGGTTGAGTAAATTGTGGTATATGAACGTTATGAAATATTATTGTTCTGTAAGAAATGACCAGCAGGATAAATACAGAGACACTTGGAGAGACTTACATGAACTGATGCTAAGTGAAATGAGCAGAACCAAGAGATTATTATACACTTCGACAACGATATTGTATGAGGATGTATTCTGATGGAAGTGGATTTCTTTGACAAAGTATCAATTGACAACTGAGTTTCAATTGATAAATGATGGACAGAAGCAGCTACACCCAAAGAAAGAACACTGGGAAACGAATGTGAACTATTTGCATTTTTGTTCTTCTTCCCGGGTTACTTTTACCTTTTGAATCCAATTCTCCCTGTGCAACAAGAGAACTGTTCGGTTATGCAAACATATATTGTATCTAGGATATACTGCAACATATTTAACATATATAGGACTGCTTGCCATCTAGGGGAGGGGGTGGAGTGAGGGAGGGGAAAAATCAGAACAGAAGCGAGTGCAGGGGATAATGTTGTAAAAAAATTACCCTGGCATGGATTCTGTCAATATAAAGTTATTACAAAATAAATAAAATATTTTAAAAAAAAGATATTAGTGGCAGGTTTGGGATTCAGGGAACCAAATGAAGAGGTTTGGCTCCCCTAAATCCCCTTTAGGATTTGACGCAGGGTAGAGAGTTATGGGAACCCCCTTTTGGCAGCACCAAGGTCCTTCATAAAGGAATTTACAAACCCAAAAAGCTAGACTGATAAAACAAAGTTTATTATTGGCATTGGGAATTCAGCCTTTGCTATGCATAAATAGAAAGATTGAATTCCTTAGTGGCAGTAGAGAGGTATAAAGTTTTGTTAAGGAAATAGGTGGGGAAGATAAAGAGAGGGTAACACTGAAAGAGAATATCATTTCAGTGGGCAGAGGGTTCCTTGGCGTGGCATAGCTTGTTAGGTCTTCTACAAGGACTAAGCTTAAAATTGGCTCTTTTTATAATAGAAATCTGAGGCAGAAATTTAAATCGAATGAAATTCCCTGCTCCCAGGACTAGATGAGACCATTTACTGGGAGTGGTTTTGAGCCAACAGGAGGGGTCAATAGAAATCTAGGTCTCTGGCTAAATGAAATTACTTCAACTAGTCCCATCAAGATAAACCACTTTATCTTGGTTCCCTGAGATGGGTCTCTTTGGATTCAAAGAGAATTTCTCCTTCAAGGAGCTTCAAGTGCTTTATCTCATGGCTCATTCCCAAAGTCAGAGAGAAAGAAAAAGAGTTTCAGGGCTCCCTTCATCAATATAACATCCCTTTAAAGTTGTTTGATGATCCTATCGTGATTAATTCTGTTTGTTTTTTTCTCAATAGTATTTTATTTTTCCAAATATATGTAAAGAAAGTTTTCAACATTCATGAAAAAGAAAACCTACCAGAGTAATCTGGATTGCTGGAGATAGTTGAGTCTCAGGATGAAGGCACATTTTCAGTAGGAGGAGCTGAAGATTTGTAACCCATCTTCTCTCATCAGAGTTGACTTTCACTTGTCAAATGCATTCCTTTTACAAAAACATCTAAAACATTCTGTGTCTCCATTAGTTGTCTTTAATTACTGAGAGAAACCACTGTCCATCAATTCATGGACTGCCAGCTAGTCTAACTAATAAATTGATTATTAATTACTCAGAAACTCTGTCAGGGTTTCTCATTCATAATAGTTGATTGCTCAGACTTAAATGATGGGGAAAATGTTAATAATCTAGATAAATCTTAAAAGTATGCCACAAATGTTTTTTTGTTTGGGAGGGAGCTGGTTGTTATACATTTACCAGTTAAACATTTGTTAGTCCAACAAATCCATTTTATAGAGAAGAAACTGAGTTCTGTCCCTTTCTGGATCTCTGTGGTACCTATCAATGTCAGAAAAGGAAAGCTTAGTTCTGAGTCAATTCAGTTTCTCTATCCATAACATATCTATTGATCTTTTCCATTCTCATTATATAGAAATGCACATGAAATAAGCAAAAGATGCATAGAAATGAAGCCAACAGTCTCTTGGCACAGAAACTACAGATACAAAGACTCTTTCCAGCTTACCTGTGCATTGTGACACCCACTTAATTTATCTGGGTAATATGGAATATAGCAGCAAGCAATGATTTTGAAAATGAAGATTTTATTTTCTTCTTTCACAGAAAAAGAACATTCTTCAGCCTTTTTAATTTAAAAGTCAACCCTTTTCACACACCCATGAGAGAGGGTTAGCAGAATAGATACATTTAGTTATAAGGAACATTAAGCAGTGTCTCATCTGCTTTCTCTTCTATGTATGCTCTTGAGGTAATAAGATTTCTACAAATTGTTATCTTTATTTCCTCTGGGCCATGAATTCAGCAAGAGTTTTAACTGCATAATTAACTCTAAACTCAGTCAGAATAAGTCTGCTCTCCTTTTATTCATGACCTTTTGATCAGAGGTCAAAGTTAAAATGATCAGAGAGGCTAAAATCCCATACCTGGTTCTGTGTCACTCAAAATGTCTCTATTTTTTTTACATATTGCCTCCTCTTATGCTTGGTTACTGAATTTCCAATTGTAAGCTCATGAAATCAATTTCTGGTTAAATTTGACGATTATCTTGTACCCTTCTAACACACCTTGTTTCTCTAATATGATTACACTTAAAAGAAGAAATATTTATTGAATGCCTAATATTTATCAATTCAATCAAAAATACTGATTAAGCATCTACTGCGTTCAAGACACAAGAGCATGTTATATCAGATGGAAAGTTTTACTGCTAACACATACTTAATGTGTGATACTGAGCATGATATTTAAGGTTTCAGTGGCTTTAGACAACTTTCTCAAACTACAGATTACAAAGAAAGAATATTTACAAAATTTCCTTATTCCAATGAAATCACAAATCTAGTCAAAGATTAAAGTAATTTGATGAAAAGTAGACTTAACTATTGGTGTGGTTTAAGTACGAAATTCCTGAGAGAACATTGGTTCTATTATTTTCTTTGTGAAGGAAATGTATTTGTGAGGGCACATAAAGTATACCTGAGTCATTTTCTTAAATCATTCATAGCTTAAATCCTTTAAGTGAAATGCAAAAAAGCAAAACTTTTTAGAATATTTTTCTAAGTACCCTGAAAAAGATTTTCAGTGAATACATTTTCCCTAAATTCATATTTCATTTCACCAGATTAAATGTGATTGGATTGATGCAATAATGATGGATTTGGAGGCCCAAGGAGAAATGTTACAGTGCCATTGTTTATTTTTACAGCTCCTAATATGCTGCTCTATTCACACAGTCCATTCTACACAGTCTCAAATCAAAGAAGTTAGGGCATAATTTAAAATTTGCAAAATCTAACATAATTATTCATAATTTTTTGGGATAGGATTTCATGCTTCTATCCTATTTGTGATTTTTCACCCATAATGAATTAACTACTCAAATCAGGCCTGCTTGCAACATCAGGTATGATCTGCCTATCAGTATATCACCTCCAAAGTTGTTTTTTTAATTGCCACAATGCAGAATATAGATACAAGTAACTCATATCAGTTATACTACTTCAAATATAATAGTAAAAGGGATCTGGGGGTTGGGTTGCTGCCCACTTATAGCCTAGGTTTTTATTCTATCCCTTATAGAAAATGCATTGGGGTTCCCCAATAACTTCTGAGGGGAGAATCTATTTATTTGCTTATCCAAATAAAAACTACTTTTTAACAAAATGCTTCACTTCAATGCATTGCTTTTGCTTCCTGAAATGATAACATTCCAGGGTGATTAGGGGGAAGAATGTAACATAAACTGAAATAGTGACAAGATGCCCATAAAATTTATACAACAGAGTATGCATTTTGTATCCATGGAGCAAGAAATAATGCATAAAAATAAGTTAGTCGTGTAGGAAACATTAGGAAACAGCAATTTGGCACATATTTAGAATCAAATAGATGAGATAATTTGATTAGGGGCAAATCTAAACTATTAGTATGATTTAGGCACAAAGTTGCAGGAAGACCACTGGTTCTCCCATTTTTTTTGTGGAGAAAAGACATATGTGAGGGGGAGGATTAAGCTCTGTGTTCCAAGTTATCTGAGCCAGCTCAAGCTGGGAACATGCAAGCTTTCAATGTTCCCAAATTGGTATGATTAGGTCCAAAATCTGATTACTGTTGCCTTGGTCTTAGCTCTGCAAGATCCTGACCTGGATTTGGGTCCTGAGCAACAACAGACTGTTACTGGACTCCGCCACTGTCAGGCAACTGGGAAGTTTGCTGATTCTGAGCAACAGAACTACAATTTTTCTTTTGATCTGGGATTTCTGCCCTGAGTTTTCTTTTGTGGGTTTCAAACTGGGCTGAACCTGGAACTGAAACTCGTTTATGCTTCTAGGATCTGAGCCTCATTGTTTATACTCAGTTCTTAACTTGTTCTTTAGAGATTAAGTACTGTGACCAATTACATGTGTTATGTCATTTGAGTCTTATATCTGAGAAATTGATGATATTATTATCCCCACTGCACAATTGAGAAAACTGAGGTAGACAAAGGTGATCAGTCAGTCAATAAACATTTATTGACTATCTATTGATATAATTTATTGATTATCTATTATTGACATTATACTAAGTAAAGCACTTAGCTTACTGAAGCTAGATTTGAATAGTAGTTTCCTGATCCTGATCCACCATTCATACCTCAGATAAATTCCCAAAGTTTGTGATAGGCCTTTCTTGGAAGGCTTCCAGCTTTCACTTCAACTTCTTGCCAATATCCCTCACAAGTGACATTATATCCTTACCCAAAATAAGGATTTTTACAATTCCTTAAAAAATCAACTATGGTCCACTTGACATCTGTAATTACATATCAGTACATCAAAATAACTATCCACACTTAACCCAGCATCCCAGGTAATCATCTCCAGGTGCTTTTCACAGCAAAAATACATCAATAATAAATATAACAAGGTAAAGCTTAAAAAGCTACTATGGTAACTTCAGGCCTAAATTACATGCAAGAAATATTACATGTAAATGTCACAGCAAGGGAGGATATAGAGAACACAAGCAAATGTATATAACAATAAAACAAAGACAGAGAAATAATGACATCATTAGATCTTTAGAATGACCAAAAAAAATGGAAAAAACCAGCATATACACAAATAAACAAGTAACAAAGCCATGTACAGTTAACAGGCTAGTAAAATACATTGCGTGATATTAGTACAAAAGCAGCTAAACATGAAGAAATAGGAAAACAATGCTTTACTCAAAACTTGTAGTGATTAGCACATATATCAATGAACATATGCACATATATATGCAAGGTACAAATTACATGGGTAAATATGAATTTATAATTTTTTTCCAGTTTCCACTGAACTGATGGCTTTAGTTAGCTAAAAACTGAGAAGCTTCAAAGACTGAAGTTCTAGACAGAAAATGTATAGGTTCTAGATCTAGGGTTCTTGTTTCTACTTGAATTTGTTGCTCTGAGATTTATCAAAACTGGTCGTTTATAGTAAGGTGCCTTCAGTGGACCAGAACTGAAGTACTTTAGTATTACTGTCTCATTTCTGGGCTTGTCTCACTTCTGAAAGTCCCTCATCAGCTCTTATCGTCAATCATCCATAAGCATCTGAGGCAAAGAGGGTTGGTTCAATAAGGTTCACATAACCTGGCATTTTGTCTGTTGAAAGTCCCAGACTCTCATTTGTACTGTTTAATGTTGCTCATTAACCAAAAATAAAAAGTATACACACACATACAGAAAGAGGGGGAGGGAGAGAGACAGACAGAGAGAGAAAGAGAGACAAAGAAAAAAATAGAGAGGGTGGGGAGAAACAGAAAGAGAACTACACATACATCATTTAAAGTGACTTTTCAAGAGAAGTTAATTCCATGGTTTATCCATATTATTTGATCTTAGCCAATTGACTGGACAATTTCACAACAAATTTTGTATCATTTTTGTGAGATTTGATTAAAATATATCAGAGGTGCAATTATGAGATGGCATAAGTTGGGGAAAGATTTTATAAGGTACATATGTAATTGAATCTCTTTAAATATGGTTCAAATAGAACTTACTTTCTGACAAATTCTGTTCTAAGTGAATGCAGCTAGGTAGTGCAGTAGATAGACTGCTGTGCCTTGAGTCAGGAAAACTCATTTTCATGAGATCAAATCTAGCCTTAGATACTTCCTAACTGAGCAAGTCACTTAACACAGTTTGTCTCAGTTCCTCACCTATAAAAAATGAACTGGAGAAGGAAATGGCAAACCATTTCATTATTTCTGCCAAGAAAACTTTAAATGGGATCACAGAATCAGATCCTACTGAAAAATAACTGAACAACAACAAATTCTATGATAGTGTGATCCTCATGTACTCTGGTAGTTATTAAATAAAGCCCAAAGTGCTCCTGAGTTCTTTGTTTCAGTATTATCCCCATGAGCTTGGATATGAATTGCCCCTGAATGTTAATGAACCTAAATAATGCAAAGATTTCTTTTCAAAGGCATCATCATTTTAGATGCTCTGTTGCCTTGAACGCCTTGCTGGGAGTGTTCTACCACCTCTTGGCATTTTCTCTAAGGGCATCCCCTTGTGATGCCTAATTAGAAATAATAATGATATAAATTCCTAAGTTTTTTAACCATGTCCTAGACAAGAGAGTTTTAGGAGTGTGATTCTTCTTTTGACTAATACTTTTGAAGCTTAGTTTCTCATAAACAGAGACAAGCTGAGATGTTACTTAGTTAATAGATTTTAAGTAACATTTTTTTCATAATTTTATAGAGAATCACCCTTAATACTTGGACTGGGTGTTATGAAGATTGTTAATGACTCATGAAAGTTCAGAGCTAAAACACAGTAAGAAGCACTGTGTTATATGTTTTTTATAGTACTCAGAAAAAGAGTAAGTTTTAAAGAGATTTCAGGATTAATGTGTGTGTTTTCATACTCATGAGAAAAGCTTGGATTCTCTAAAGAAAAAAAGGAGAAAATAAGAAGTTTGCCCATTTAACTCAAGCAGTCGTTATTCTTGTTACTGTTTGTCCTTTGTCCTCGAACACAATCATAATATCAGGGAGGTAATGCCATGACATGTGCCTGAGTTGGATTTAAGTGAAGGAGGGCTGGCTAAGGTCACCTGCCTCACTTTCCCCTCCAGAGACATTTAGGTCAAGTAGCCAGATATAGATCAAAATGATTGGAGGTGGCCTTGGATGCATTTGAAGACCTTGGTCTTTTTAAGCAAAGGTCTTTATTAAAAATGTTTCAGTTTGACTAAGGCAACTGCCCATTCGGGGATTAAAGCTAAATAAGAAAGAAACCAAAGGATGACTTTAAAAATGTGTGTGTGTGTGTGTGTGTGTGTGTGTGTGTGTGTGTGTGTGTGTACTGTATCTGGAATGGGTTTCTGGCCAAAAAAGAAATAATTTCTATTTGCATTAAAACCAAGAGGTTTGGCCTGAGACCTTTTTGTTGGCCAATCAATGAAAGCCAGAGCAGTTTGGGTTTAAGGCATGGTCCTTAAAAAAGAAATCTAGCCCATAAACTCCAAGACATCTTGCAAGGTTTCATCTCCAGATATCCTGATCTATATCTAGCTACTGGAGTGGCCCAGACGGCTCTGAAGGAGAAAATGAGGATAGTGACTTTGCGCAGCCCTCTCTCATTTCAACTTGTCTGTCATGACATTACCCACTATGTCAAGATTGTCTTTGAGAGAACAAACAATCTCTGTGAATAGAAGCTGCCTCCCTGAGAACCAGGTGACCAGATCTTTCCTTTTTTTTTTTTCTTCTTTCTTTCTCTTGTTTTTTTTTTTTTCCTTTCTTTCATTTGGTCTCTTTTTTCTACTTTTGTTCCCAAAGGAATCTAAATTTTGATCCCTGAAATCTTTCAAAATGTCTTAGGATTCATGGGCTAGATTTCTTTCTTTAGGATCATGGCTTAAGCCCAAACAATCATTAAATATTTTTAATCACTTACTGAGTGCCAAGAACTGAGCTAAATAACAGCAATAAAGGAAAAATAGTTCCTACCTTCAAGAGCCTTATGTTCTAAAGGTTAGATAGCATCCACAGAGATGGGAACATAAAAGATAAATACAAAGTAAATATAAAGTAGCATTGGTTTGGGGGTAGGGAGGCAGGCATTGGTAGCTGTGGGAGATAGAAAAAGACCTCTTTAGAGAGTAGAGATTGAGCTGAGTCTTAAAGAATGTCAGGGATTGTAAAGTTTGGTGTTGGGAAGAAGATAATGATGGTAATGACTAAGTGAACATAAAAATTAATCCATTAGAAGTATGGGTAGCTGTTTTGTCATTTTGGGATAGTTGGTACACCAAGGTGACTTTATAAATAAGTATGCCCTTCATGCTACTTAGTAATTGTTCCTTTAAAGTTTTAAACCATAATCATCCCACTTAACAACAAACTGCCCCTGGCATCTTATCAACTAATAAACAGCTCTAGCTTTCAGAGTTGCCTCTGTTTTTGCCACTAACCTTTCCTGTTCCCTCGAAATCACAGCATGCACTGAGAAAGCTTGATAGCATCAACAACTACCCTGTGGAATTATACAATCAGCAGTTTGATTTTCAAATCAATACCACTGTGGAGTTCCCATTCCAACAAAGGCGTGGCCAATGAGCAAATCACTTCTGAAAATTGTGCTCATAAAGTGGGAGCCAAACAGCTTCATCAGAAAGGAATGTTTTCAGGCTGAGATTCAGTAAGGCTATTTCCGACCAAAGTGACTTTTTGAACATTTCTGTTCCCAAATGTGAAAACAGAGGTAACAGCATGTAGCTATTGACCAAATCTTAATTAGATTAATCAATCAGGTATGTATTGAGTACTTGCTATGTACCTGGCACTGTGATAAGCAGCACTATGAGAGATAATAATAATAACTCACATTTATACTGTGCTTTGAAGTACACAGAGTGCTTTTCTTACAGCAGCTCTGTGGGGTAGGGAAATTCAAATATTAGGAGCATGGATTTCAAACTGGGAGGTATCTTAGAGGTATTTGTGTCCAGCTTATTCACCTTACAAGTGAGGAAACAGAGTAGAAAGGTCATGCTACTCCTCCAATGTCAAACAAGTAACAAGTGGAGTTTCAAACTCAAGTTCTCTGACCCCAGAATCATTGAATTATACTACCTTTCAATAACAGTGGTTGACATTCAAGGGTTATGAAGCATTTTATTATATATATATACATACATATATATACATATGTATGTATGTATGTATACATTCATTTGATTCTCGCAAAAACACTGTGAAACCTGTACAAGTTTTGTTTTGTTTTGTTTTTTTGTTGTTGTTGTTTTTGGCAGGTCCCAGACTGCAGATAAGTCTCTTAGCCGTTTAGAGTCTCAGAGAATACCTAGGACCTAACTAAGGATTCTGGTAGGGATGCCAGTTCTGCCATTTACTACTTTTAGGTAGATAAAAGAAATTACTTTAATCTCTCTAGATCTCAATTCCTCATCTGTAAAATGATGGGATCAGACTATATCTCTTCTAAGTTTAGATAAATGATCATAAGATATATTTAAGTCACCTGTGGATTGGGATTTGCTTTTGTGAAGGAACCTTTCACACATGGAAGTAATGAAATCACAGATCACACATTCAAATTTGCAATGAGGCATGGCAGGTGTCTTTTAGTTTGAAGTCTTCATAATTTATTTCACCTGATTATTGAATCTTACTAATTAATACAGTCATAATAGCAATAACAATTATGTTTTGCAATTTTCAGCACTTTACAATTTATAAAAAACCTTTAATGTGTATTAGCTAATTTAATACTGACAACAATTTTATAAGTTTGTTGGGACATAGATTGGCAATAATTTTTTTGGAATTCTCTGGTGATTGTATTCATATGTCAAAAATAATACTTCCTAAAAGTGGATATGTAAACAAAACAAAATTTTTAAAATTAGAAATACTAGATTCATGTCAGGAGGTCACTATTTAGGCAAAGTATCTTTTTAAATTATTAAGATTGATATTATAAACAATTATTAAAATTCTCAATAATTATTCACAATATTCATAATAATACCTTAGATATATATGATGCTTTTCTTCCATGAATTTAAAGTATGTTTATTAAATCTGATACTTGAGGGAATAAAATATTCATTAGCTACATTATTGGAAAAATAGATCATGTTTTATTGGAGCTATTTTCTGTATCTCTGTACAAGAGATTTCTAATATATATAATATAGTGTGTGTTAGACAAATACAATCCTTAGCTGTTCTGTGAATTGTCCTTCCCTCTAATTACTTTGGAGGAGTTGTACATTGAAAGTGTATACTACAATGTTCCATTGGCCCAATGTACTGCACAGATTAGGTTTTCAAAGTCTGTTATTTGTTTCTGATGCAAGAACAAGAAACTAATTGAACTCACAGAATGATCTGGCATTCAGTTTCTAGAAGAACAAATGATTCAGAGTAGTAAATGAAGGAGTAGGTAATAAAAAGGAAAACGAATGTTCATCTTCTGCTATAATCTCTATATTGTAAGCCTTCCTCCATGGTACATTAAAATGCCATGGCATGCATTCTAAAAAAAAATTCTAAATGTAATTTAGTGATGAAATCTGGCAGAAAAACCTAGGTGGGATTCCAAGAACAAATAGAGAAAATAATATGATTGAAAGAGAAAAGAAGAAGGAAAAGGAGAGGGAGAGAAAGAAAAGGAAAGGAAGAGAGAGGAAGAAAAGAGAAGGGAAGGCACTGAAAGGGAAGAGAAGCAAAAAGAGGAAAAGAGAAGTGAAGGAGAAGGGAAGGGAGGAGAGGGAGAATGCAGAAAGAAAGAAAGAAAGGGGATAGGGAGAAGAGAGACAGAAAGAGACACAGAAATATCCATGGAAGGCAGGGGGAGGGGGGGAGAATGTATACTGAATATCAATGTAAGTCCTAAAATACCAGCTAACTACTATAATACCCACCACAGGGAGGAACAATTAACACATTCATAAATTGCTTATCTGTTCACCATTTTATTCCCAAGATTACTAGAATACTTGTTTAAGTAGGAAGCTGTGTCTTAATTATACAATTTCAGCAATAAAAGCTGTTTGTAGTTTATCCATAATGTGTGAATTTTGCAGGGTGGGTAATTCAGGAAGCCAAGGAATAAAAAAATATATATTTTTAAAGTTTCTTATAGTAATGCTCTCTCCCCACCCCTAATATCTATAACCATGTGACAATGAATATCCTGGAAAGCACTGGAAGAGAAATGAAGATCCCCTTGGATTTGCTTGATTTTAAAGTCAATTGTCTGATGGTAAAGATATTAGCTACTATGGAATATTTCTTGCAAAAACCTATTTCCTCTGTAGACTATTTTTATTTTAAAAATTAAAATTAAAAAAGAGATGAACTGTCATAGAGGGCTTATCTTAGAATTAGAAAGACATATTCAAATCCCAACCCTAACACATTCTGCCATTTAAGTTCTTATTATCCCATGTACATTTTATTTTTTTTATTGAAGCTTTTTATCTTCAAAACATATGCAAGGATAATTTTTCAACATTGACCATTGCAAACCCATGTACATTTTAAACCCATGTACCATATGCACTGGTAAGTGTAATTTCCTTACAGAGAATTACCTAAATCAATGAAATTACAGGTCTGGACTTCCCAAAAAAGTATTTTTTATTATTGCTGCTGCTTTGATGTTTTGGGATTTTTTTTGCTTGTTTTCTAAAGATTTTTTTTAAATTAGTATATAGATTGCTGGAAACTGGTATTTTCTCTGTTGACAGTAATAATGAGGTCTGAGATGTTTTTCTTGCCTTTGGCATTCTCTTTTCTTTCATGTACCTTAAGAATAGATGTCTTAATGCCCTAGAAATTTTGGTGCCTCCAGCACGAGCCTCTTCGTGCCTCCTAACTTTTTTTTCCAGTGCTATTTTCCTTTCCTCTAATATTATATGTGGAACTTTGAAGCTAGTAATCAAATGTAATGATTTCACTGTCTTTGAAGGTGCAATGCTTTTTAAATGGAATTCTTCATGGATATAACACTCCTTTGGGAGGCTATTCCTCCAATTTGCTCCCATATTCCCAATTGTATCCCTAAAAGATCAGAGTGATCTATTCTTAACATTGTTACTCCTGACCTCCTAACATTGCACTTCCCATTAATGATCAGCCACTAGACATAACCAGTTTTTAACAAAGGCATTCACTGAAGTACTATGAGGCCATTTGGTACAAACATTCCCCCCAAAACCCAAAATAGGCTTGCTCTCCTATGTAAGGTCCATGGAAAGAATAGACTCAAACTTAAAGTATGAGTGGCAAAATGGCTAACTCACAATTTTTTGTACTTCAGAGTTTTTCTGCCTTAAGGAAACCTCATGAAGCTCCCCTTAGGTACAACTCTCAGTTGGGGAGGAGGGTGATTTCAGAGATGGGTGGCCCATCTCTGTACCATAAATGGCCATACTCCCTGAACTGATTTTCATCAAATGTCTATCTATCTGAATTTGTTTTTCCCTTAGCATGTCTTTCTGTTCCTTGCTTTATATACTGTTTATACATTCAAAGGACTCCTTCCTCCACTTCTAATTTCATCTTTAAATCAGTGAGCTACAATATATAACTTTGCCAATGATTCACTGGTTACTGTTTTTAAACATACGTGGAAAGGCAGTGCGGGGTGGGGAGAGGGAAGAAATGATGAGAGCAGTAGTAATTATCTCACCCAATCACAAGATGTGTCCTCTTACAGTCAAATCTCTATAATCCTCTGCAGTTGACTAAGGACTTAGACACACTTTATGGATTTGTAGGAAAATTCCATAAGGAATCTGACTTTGTGATTGGGTTTCTTGCCTGATAAAGGGATAAGGACTTAAATCAGTTTTATTTACCCATTAAATTGATTGATAAATTCTGTGACTTCCTCCATTGAACTGTCTAACCTTTCAGTGTTTATACTGAGGTGGGGGTGGAATGGATTGCCACATCTTACATAAATCTTCATTACAAAGCTTTTGTCTACTAGTACCCTTGTAATGTCAAGAAAATTCAATTTTTAGGAAGAGTAAGAGTTATTCAAGAAGCACAAGTATGGAGGGATGGTTACCTTTATCTTAACAGGGAATTCACAGATCCACTGGAATATTGTATCATTTTATATTCACTTACCTATGAACATATCCTCTGTGCCAGTAGAATAAAAACCCTTTAAGGGCAATAATTGGTTCTTTTTTATCTTTATATACCCAGTATATAAAGGTTAATGCATGAGTACATGCACATAATAGGTGCCTAATAAAGGATATTGACTTGGTTCTTCCAATAAACCTTTAAGGTAGAGTGAACATTATAATCTCTCCTCAAAAGATAAAGAAACAGAATGAAAGGAGTGTAAAGGATTTGCCTAAAATCATACAGCTGTAAAGTGTCAGGAACAGAATTCAAATCCAACTCTGATTCTAACTCTAATCCACTGAGCAACATCACCTTTTAGCACTTTGAATCTTGTCCTTATTCAAATAGTCATTTGGTTACCTTGATATCATGAAAAAATTATTGTTACTAAGAATGTTGGATAAAAATTTCAGGTCTCCCCCCCATCTCTCCTATTAAAAATCTTTTTACCCAACAACTAGCCTCCTTATTTCAAAACCCTGGTGATTCCTTTTGTTCCATTTGACCATTGTATAAACTAATTGGTAATTTTCTCCCTGGTCTGACAAACTCCAAGTGACACAAGAAATGTTCCTTTTTTCTCATTCTAATTGGCAGCATGTCCTAGAATCTGGTGCTGCTGAACAATTAGGTTCCCATTCTTTTTTCCATGTTCATGCTTCTTTTGTTTTGAAATTCATAAAATGGTGAGTTAAAAAAAAAAAAAAAAAACCTTCCTTCCAGAACAAGAATTCTTAATCTTTCTTTCATGGAACTCTTTAGCAATCTGAGGAAATGTATGGACCTCTTCTTGAAATAAATTTTTAAGTAAATAAAAAACATAGAATGACAAAGGAAATTGATTATATTGAAATAATTATCAAAACTTGTTTCTAAAGTTTAAAAAACATTAATTCACTGGGAGTAGATAAATATATTGTATTGTCTGGAAAATAATAATAAATGTTTTTTATTCATGCATCCATATATACATGTATTCTATAAGGCAATAAATGTTAAAATCTTCTAGGATGAACAAAATAAATGGGTGTTGAATGGAAGCCCTCACTATTAACTACTACACTCTCATTCATTCATTCCCCCAACTCACTCATCAAAGAGAGAAGTTGAAATATTCTTTGTTCCTCATTGCAATTTCTAAACTTTCGGTTGACTACTATCTTTCAATCTTTTTAAAATTCTGCTTTGAAGTTCACTCAATCTATATGTACCTAATCAAATTATGGTAGCTATTGTCTACTGATTTCCAAGATACTTCCTTTCTTTTCTCAAAAATTTCAGTTCCTGGCTCACAGAATTTCTCTCTTTAATTCCTATTCTCATACCAGGTAATTTCACTATATTTATTTTTATATATATTCATACTCCCTCAAACTCCATAGCCTCTCAATACCTCTACTTAGTCATTTCACATGACCTACACTCCCATCTAACTCAGTCACACATAAATGGCCATATCCTTCATCTTTTCATCACACACAAGTAGACTATATCCATGTTCATGAACTCTGAAATTCCCTATCTGATCGTTTCTCTTCTACCTTGCACCCCAAAACTTATTCTTCATTCACACCATGATCTCCAGTGAATCTACTTCCTATTTCTTTCCCTGGCCTTCCCATCTACACTAGCTGTGTTAACTTTCCTTTCCCATCTTGACCACTTGATGAACTAGTTCATCTCTACAGTTTCCTTTTCTCTTGAGTCCTTTGTCCTCTTATTGTGTCATTTCTTTTGTCTCATCAAACCTCAGCCTTGAATCTTCACCATCCCACCATCCACTGCCTTTTCTCCTACATATGTGCTACTAAATGAAGCTAAGGAAAATCATAAAACTAAGTTTACTGGGTCCATTACCCACAACTCACAACATTGGTTTTCCCAAACTTTTCATTCTTCCTCAAGCCACTTATTGTTCTTCTTCCTCTCAGCTAAGAATTTTGCCCTATTTTACAGGGGGGGAAGGGAGGGAAATAGACGCCATTCATAGGGTATTCCCTCTTCTCTTCATCTCATAATATCAAGATGTCTTCTGATACTATCTTCTTCAAAGCCATTTCACATAATAAAGGGACCTTTCTTCTTACCAATGCAAATTTCTCCATGTGCACAAGAATTCCCATTTCATCTTTCTTCTCTAGAAAATTGCCAAATCTATCACATCTACTTTCTCTATGCTCACTTATCTTTAAACTCTAGATATCTACTGGCTTCTTCCCTGTTGCTTCCAAACATGCTCATGCCTATCCCATCCTAAGAAACAAACAAACAAAAAAACAAACAAAAAAACAAACAAACAAATAAACAAACAAACAAACAAATTTTCACTTGATCCTTCTGTCCCTGCTGTCATCATATTTTTCTTCTTCCTTTTTGTCACTACACTCCCTGAAAAAGCCATCATCAATAGGTGTGTATACTTACTCTGGTCTCATTATTTTTTAACTCTAGACTCTTGCTTCTCACCTCATCATTCAGCCAATCTACTTTTTCCAAAGTTACCAGCGATCTCTAAATTGCCAGATCTAATAGTCTTTTCTCAATCTTGATCCTGCTTGACCTCTCAGAAGCCTTTAATACCACCAATCACTCTCTCTTTCTTGATTCACACTTATCTCTTATGACACTACTTTCATCCAAGATACACTCAAGTATGGGAGTCCCATAAGGCTCTATCCTAAGTTCTATTCTCTTCTCCTTCTACTACTGATTCATTTGGTGGTCTCATCAGATTCCAAAGATTCAATTATCATCCCTTTGTTAATGGTTCTTAAATCTATTTATCAAGCTTTTAATTTCTGTGCTGACCTCCAGTTTCACAGCTCCATCTACCTATTGGATATCTTGAACTGAATTTCCCATAGATATTTTAAACACGCAAAACTGAATTAATCTTTTTTCCCAAAATCCTTCCTGTTTCCTAACTTTCCTATCTCTGGGAAAATATGACCATCCTCACAATCTGAGAACTGCCCATGCTGACAACCAAGATGTTTTCTCTGTGTATCTCTCTCTCTCTCTTCTCTCTCTCTCTCTCTCCTCTCTCTCTCTCTCTCTCTCTCTCTCTCTCTCTCTCTCTCTCTCTCTCTCTCTCTCTCTCTCTCTTTCTCTCGCTCTCTCTTTCTCTCCTTCCTTTCTCCTCCTTTTCCTCTATTCAATCGCTTGCCAAGGCTTGTCAATTTTGCTTTTTAATTAAATCTTATATGCTTCTTTTTCCTTTTGACCCTTCACCACCCTAATGTTGGTATTCATTAATTCATAGTTATGCATGCTATTACAATAGCTTTCTTATTGATCTCCCTACATGTTTCTCCCCAGTACCACAAGTATCTCCTAGATAGAGAGCCTATCACCTCCAGGACCAAATAAAAAATCCTCTATATGGTATTTAAAGCCCTTTATGACATGCCCCATCCCTAGTTTTCCAGTATTATTTATTAAACCTTATACTTCTCCTATACATACTCTGTGAGCCAGAGGCACTAATTTCCTTGTTATTCCTCAAACAAAACACTCCATCTCCAAAATCCATGCATTTCATTGCAGTCAATGTAATACCCCATGCCTGGAAAGTACTCCTAAATTATCTTTGCCTCCTTGCTTTCTTAACTTCAAATTCAAAGCCAAAATTTTATTTTTTACAGGGAGACTTTCTTAATCCACCTTAATTCTAATATTTTACTTTATTGTCTTTTTAATTCACATAATCTTTTTGTACAGTTATTTGCATGATATCTACACATTCTATTGTGAAGTTCTTGAGATCTAGGACTGTCTTGATATTCTTTGTAGTCCCGGTTCTTAGCCAACTAAGTGTTTAATAAATGTTTATTGATTTACTGACACCTCTCTTTCTATTCCCAAGTAAATACTCCAAATGAAATTCATGTGCTTCTAGGGAGCTAGATGATGTGATTGATAGAATTAGAGTTGAATCTGAACCCAGCCTCAGATCTTAGCTGTGTGTTCCTGGAAAAGTTATATAATCTCTCTGTGCCTCAGTTTTTCCATCTGTCAAAAAAGGATAATGATAGCATCTCCTTCCCAGAGTTGTTGTAGGAATCAAATGAGAAAACATTTGTAAAGCACTTTGAAAACCTTTAAGTGTTATATAACTGTTAACTATTAGTAATAGTAGGCAGATGAAGAATATAAGCAATAGTAGACTCCTAGGAGGGCAATTAAGTAGCACCATAATGCACAAAGTCTCAGACCTGGAGTTCAAATCTAACCTCAGACACTTGCTGTGGGACCCTGGAAAGTCACTTAACCTCATTTGCTTCCGTTTTCTTATCTATAAAATGAGCTTGAAAGGGAAATGACAAACCACTCCAGTATTTTGCTAAGAAAACCCCAAAATGGGGTCACAAAGATTCAGACATGATTAGCAGCCAGACAGCAATAACTGATTCTTAGGAATTTATTCAGCACATATTGCTGTTGCAGGCAAATAGATAACATAACATCAGAACTGGACAGAATTTAAGGCATAATGTAGTCCAGTTTTCCCTTTTTTCAGCTGGAAAAATTGAGATTCAAAATAATACACAGCTATATCCTAAAATCTCTGATTTTATATCATTCCACATTTCTTCCATTTCCTCCTCTCTTAAAAAAAAAATCTAATAACACTTGTACAAAATGGATTTTCATTCAAATTAACTGTGAAATAAATCAATTTTCATTCTTTTAGTTCCATGAAATGTTTTCCTAATTATAAAGAGGGGGATGCATAATAATTAACATATCTGTGCACAAGTAAAGAACAAAAATTTATTCCCTAAAGAAAGGTAACCAAGGTTGTATTGATACAAATGAATGAAAGATGACTCTGAACATTAAAGTAAAGTAAGTTCAATTACTAGAAAGGCTTGAACATTGGACAAATAGCTTGGCTAGTCACTTCCTCAGTCAGAGATTGGACAGCAGGGACCTTCCCACATTCCTTCTAGTCTATGATTCTATAATGGGGTTTAACATACCTTTTGTGCAATAGCTTGATCTAGAGGCACAGGAAGTCAAGAAGACCTACATTGATAGGACATATTTAGATGAATAAAATCTATAATCTGGACAGCTCCAAAGGAGACTGAAATTTTCACCTTTGTTGGAGCAAGAATAGGACTGCGGCTGAATACTCATTCCTTTCAGAGGTTATTGGGGCTAGAATTATATCTATTAATCACACACCAGACACTGGCTGCTAGGCTACCAATGCTATTTAAGGAAAATCAGAATAAAAACAACTTTTTCTTGTCACTCTACATTGAAAGAAGGCCTGTCTCAGACTATGAGGGTAATAGCTTAGCTCCTTCCAACCAAAGACTTATTATACACAAAAGAAAACCACAAGTAGCAAGCAAATATTTATCAGAACAATCAATGAAACAGAAATCAGGGAGTTAACCAGATGAATATGGATAATATGACATGAGAATAAACATGCTCTTCATTTTTAGAATGAGATAAAATCTCAGTTCAACTAGAAAGAGAATGATCTCATTGAAGAAATCCACTCTTAGAATTCCCTTTGAGTCCTTTTGGGAATCAAGGGACTTAGTTGGAATCTGGTTTTCTCTACATACCTATAGCTTGAGGCTCCTATAACCATTCTCTCCCAAACCCCACTTCTCTCTTCAGTCTCTTAAATGTCTCTTCCTCATGCTTAGAAGAATCAGTGTACTTCTAAATGTTTAAAAACGACTCTCAAAAAAAGTGTACACTTTTAAGCTTAATCTGAATTATCAACATTTTCTCCATTACTTTCTTAAATCTCAAAAATTAACAAAACAATAAATCAAGCTCTGATTTGTAGCTTGCTGATTCCTAATCAACAAATACTCACACTGAAAATTTAATAATTATTTCACTTTTGAGCTGGCTCCAGAATAATCTTGATTTATGCCTCACTCCTTGCAGATGATGAGCTGTTATTCAAGAGACTACTAATTTGGCCTGATGCAAGGGTAGGATTACAATTCTATAACTATTCTATTCTATAAAATAGGGAATACAAAGAGTAATACATATGGGAAAAGGACTGGAAACCATTCAGTGCAATGAAAAATGGAAAGAAATGGGTTTGTTTAGCATGAAGTAAAGACCTAAAGTGAACTACTTAATTTGAAGCCGTGGCATGTGGAAGAGGCTTAAGACTTGTACTGCTTTATCCTAGAAGGGAAAATCAGAAGCAAAGAAGATATAGACAGACTTAAGATTGTTGTCAGGAAAAACTTCTTAATAATTGTAATTCAATCGTGTTCAACTCTTTATGACCCCTTGGATCACAACATGGAGCTTTTTTGGCAAAGATACTAGAGCTGTTTGCCATCAAACCACTCTACTGATTTTATTAACAAGATTAAGGCAAAATGGTGGTTACTGACCACACAACTAGTTAAGTTTCTAAGGCTGGATTTGAACTCAGATCCTGAGTCAATATCTTGTGTTCTATCCACTGAACAGTCTAGCTTCTCTTTTAGTACTTGGCCAAAAGTGTTGTAGACTACTTTGGGAAGTAGTATATGGCCCCTCACTGAAATATAAACAACCATTTAGTGGGGATGTTGCTACTTACATTCTGGTTGAGCCACAGGCTGGACAAAATTACTTTCCATTTTAAAGGCCTGTGGTTTTATAAAGTGAATTTATTAAATGTTTCTAGGCCCCTCAACCTATAGATGAAAAAAATGGATTTTTGATCTAAATTAACCTAAACTGCTTTCTTCTACCCTAATATTCATCACATAATTATTGGAACCCTTTAGTCCAGTTTGCCTCTGTTAAAATTTTGAATAATGAGAATAATTTTCATTTTTTAAAAAAGAATCTCTGAATCCTTGAAAATGGTATTTCAAACACATCATGCCCAACTCCGTACAAATCCCTGGAGCTCATTGAAAGTGTTTTTTTTTAATATTTTTAAAGCATAATCAGTCTTATTCTTATGGTTATGTTTATTATTTCAGACCAATTTTGCAAGTGTAGGAAAGGATTGTAAACAGCTCCTTTGAACATAAGCTTAAATTTGTTGGAAGGCAACAAGAAACATTGAACCAACTCAAAGACAGTTTCTTTGTCTGTATTAATTGCAGATGTGCAGAGCATCAAATTTCCTCTTTCAAAAGATAATATAACCAGGATTTGAGGACAGATATCATTTCCTGTAAAAGAGTGCACTCTGCAGGATTTCATTTCCAAGTGCAAGATATATAATAGTAATTGGTTTGAGAGAGAGAAGAATGGGGGAGGGAGGAAGAAACAGAGACATAGAAAAAATAGAACAGACCTCACAGTTCAATACCCATCATAGGAAACTGAGGCTGAAAAATGTTTCCTGACTTGGTCAAGCCTAACACAGATAGGAGTATCAGATGTAAAATCTGAAATCAGTTTTTCTGATTCCAAAACCACTGTACCTCCATTCTCTCCTCATGTTAGAAGGAACCTTAGATACCATCTTGCCCAACCTGCACCCAAACAATAATGTCTTCTACAGTATTCTTAAGATGGACTTTTGAATTCCAGAAAGTCTTCAAGATCTCAAATTAGAGGAATTGCAATATAATCAGAGGAAACTTGCTGCACTTTTGGATAACTCTTTTGGTTAAAAAGTGTGTTTGTTTCTCCTGATAACATTTAAATACAATCAGCTAATACTGGCTATGTCCAAAGTGGAATAAATCTAATAAACCCCTCTTCCACGTGACAATCTTTCAAGTATTTGAAGACAACCGTTCTGTCTGCCCAGGTTAAACTCTCATTTCCAATTTATCTCTTTCTGTATAATTCCCTCTCACCATTCTGTAACTTTCTGTGAACCCTCTTTACTTTCTCATTCTCTTCCCTAAAATAGGGCATCCAGCACTGAACTCAGATCTGGTTGATAAAATACAAAAACACAAATACGAAGAGACAACAGGGGACTCAGAAGACATTGGCATATAGTCATATGGAGTAATGTTCAGGAGGATGTAAAAATAGAGGAGGAGTGATAAATAGGGGAATGTGAAGGGCTGGTACTCTCATGGTGGAAGAGAGACTTCTGAAGAGGATTAGGACTTTCATGGGACACTTACAACAGGAAACTTCCAGAAGAAACAACATGCAGGATGAGGATTCTAGAAAATAAGGTGTCTCTTCCCTCACCACCCAGGAAGGGATACCCACAAAGAATAATCTGGTGTAATTACAGTATGGTATTGGGGCTTCAAATGATGCAAGGAGAAATTTTTCAGTTTCTATGAAATTTTCAAGTCTTACTGTTTTAAGGATTGGATTCTTAGAGTGTATTTATTGAGTCTCCAGAGATGAGATGTCATTCTTACCAACTAAATTGTAAATTGTAAATCATTTTTTATTTAATTTTGTATCTTCTACAAGAGGCAACATAGTATCTTAGAAATGGTTGTTACTTGTCCTTCATTTTGGAAGAGGAATAATAGTATAAGTGATATGTTGATGTAAGCCCTTCAGCTGTAAGCCCTTCAGCTCCCTTCATGGCTTTTGGAAAAATTGTTCTAATTTGTCAATTCCACCAGGGGAAACCTTCTCAAAAATGAAAAATATTTGTCCTTGGTGACCAAGGTCAGGTCAAATAACTTCTCATTGCCTAGTCAACTCTTCAATAGTTATTGACTAATTTCAGAAATATATTGGTGGAAGTCAATACCATTGTCTTATCTAAACTCAGCATCAAACCTAGCACTTAGAACTTGCATTATACACTCAGAAGTTGCTTTATAAAATTTTTTGTTGAATTGGATTTAGTTGAAATTGTATAGGCACTTGGAAGAATTAATATGATCTATATTTATAGATACCATAGAACTAGCTGGAAAATAACACAATCTGACAAATATAAGCCTTAGACTAGGACCAAATATCAATATCTGTGGTCAATGTATGATATCAAAGGAGTCCTGATGTTCCAAATGTTAGCTCCCCAGATTAAATTAGAAAACTTAAAATAGTTAATTACTAAGAATATTACTAAAAGCTACTGGGAAGGAAATGGTGGCCCTTTGGGGGAAAGGATAAGAAGTTTTGGGAAATGGCATAATTTGCTTTCAGGGGAAAAATGTAAGTAGTAAGTAGGAAACCCTGGTATAAAGGCATTTCAGTGAGCACAATTTGAGAGCTCTAGTTCATGTTCAGTTGCAAAAAAAAAAAATAAAATAAAATAAAAGTAATGAATTCTAGACATTTAGCTGAAAATTGATATTCCTGCTAGTCAACTAGAAAGGATAATCATTGCATTACTATAGAGAACTCTCAGATTAGGAAACATCCTTCCCTGTTGCAGAGTATCACTTCCTCTGCAAATTATAGTTTTTAGAGAGTTGCTCAGGGAACTAAGAGATTAAATGATTTGCCTAGGATCATATAGTCAGTATGTGCCAGAGGCAGGATTTAAACTCAAGTCTGCCTGGTTTTGAGACCTGCCTTTTATCTCCTACATTTCTAACACTAAGAATCTAAGTAAAAGTCATATATTTACAACAACATTGTCAAAAGTCAAAATAGCTTCAATTATTGTTGGATTGTTCTAAATAGAGTCTGTCCTATATTTAATCTCAAGGATATAATATTATCACAAAGAAACTAAAAATCCATTATTCATAGCACCAAGTTTCCTCTGGAAGTTCTCATTTATGTTGTACTAAATAACTAGAATATTCAAAATGTAAGTGAACAAAGCAAAATGATAAAGAGCACCAGATAGACATCTCAATAGTAAGTACAGAAACATACATAGCAGCAAGTCCACCTTGAAAAGTCCTATGCATGTTGGCTGGTGACAAACAGCTAGAATCTTGAAAACCTAGATAAAGGAAAAAAGAATTACTTCTATAAATATGGGTATATATTGGTAAATACTGGAAAATGTTTAACAACAGGGCTTTCCAGGGGGAAAATAAATGTCCACAGGATATACTTTTAAGTACAACAGACATTAACACTTTCTTTAGTCTAGTTTAACAATAAAACACAAATCAAGCCCTGATTTGTAGTGATTGCTGATATCTGAAACATAAATACTCATACTAAAAATTTAACTATTAACTCATAATAAACAGATTCAAGTTGGCTCCAGCACAACCTCAAGTATAAGTCTACAACATGGAAACCCTTTTATAACAACAAATGTAACTAGGACATACTCCCCAGTGGTCTGAACTAAGCCTTTTTCCTTCCCTCTGATCTTTCCCAGTGATCCCATCAGCTCCTATGGGTTTAATTATCACTTCTAGGCACATGACTCTAAAATCTTTAGATCCAGTTTAAATGTCTCTCCTTAACTACAATCTCTAGGCATGAACTAGCTATTGAACTAATATGTCTAAAACAGAATGCATTGTTTTGTTGTTCAGTTGTTTTAGTCATATCCAACTCTTTGTAACCCTAATTTGGGATTTTCTTGATAAAGATACTACAGTGGTTTGCCATTTCCTTCTCCAGCTCATTTTACAGATGAGAAAACTGAGGCAAAAAGGTTAAGTGACTTGTTCAATCATACAACTAGTGAGGCTAAATTTGAACTCACATCTTCTCAAGTCCAGTCCTGACCCTATCCTACCCTACAAAACTCACCTTTCAACTAAACT
Organism: Antechinus flavipes; assembly: GCF_016432865.1. Lineage (NCBI taxonomy): Eukaryota > Metazoa > Chordata > Mammalia > Dasyuromorphia > Dasyuridae > Antechinus > Antechinus flavipes. The sequence goes on along the minus strand of NC_067401.1, from coordinate 123,852,137 downwards.
TCCTTTTATCTATAGAAGAAAATATGATTCTTCTAGTCACCCAGGAATCTCAAAGTCATCCTTGATTTTTCACTTTCACGCAAAACCTCCCCCGCCACATTCAATCATTCACAATCTACCTCAGTCTACTGACTTTACCTCAGACTACTGATTCACAATCACCAATTCTACCTCCAACTTTTATATCTTTTCCTATCCACTAACATGTCCATCAACCTATTCAGACTCTACATGGTCTAACTACAGTAAGCCTCTTTCCTCCCCAGTTTATTCACTACACCAGTACCAAAATGTTTTTTTTTTTCCCCAAACCATGTCACTACCCTGCTAAGTGGGAGCATCTATGGATAAAGTGCTGGATCTGGGATCTGGAAAATTCATTTCCATATGTTCCCTGGCCTTAGAAACTTGCTAGTTATGTGACCCTGCACAAGTCATTTAATCCTGTTTTCCTCAGTTTCCTTATATGTAAAACAAGCTAGAAAATGGAAATGGCAAATTGCTCCAATTTCTTTGCCAAGAAAACCACAAATTTCACAAAAAGTTAGATATGATTAAAACAAATGAACAATAGCAATATTATGCTCAGTGAATTTCAGTAACTCTTAAGCTCATATGCAAATTCCTCTCTTTGAAATCTGAAGCCCTTCACAATTTGACTCTAACTTACCTTTCCAATCTAATTATGCAATATTACCCTTAACACATTATGATCCAGACAAACTAGTCTTCTTGCTGCTCCTTATAGCCAGTACCTCCATCTCTGATCTTCATGCATTCTGCATGCTCAAAGTAGTTTGGGAGGCAGTTAAATGTCACTGTGGATAGATAGATGTATGGAATAAATAAAAAATTTTGATTATGTCAAACTGAAAAGTTTTAACTAATGCAGACAAGATTAAAAGGGAAACAATAAGCTGGGAAAACATTTTTACAGTCAAAGGTTCTGATAAAGGCCTCATTTCCAAAATATATAGAGAATTGACTCCAATTTATAAGAAATCAAACCATTCTCCAAATGATAAATGGTCAAAGGATATGAACAATTCTCAGATGAAAAAATTAAAACTATTTCTAGCCATATGAAAAGATGCTCCAAGTCATTATTAATCAGAGAAATGCAAATTAAGACAACTCTGAGATACCACTACACACCTGTCAGATTGGCTAGAATGACAGGGAAAGATAATACGGAATGTTGGAGGGGGTGTAGGAAAACTGGGACACTGACACATTGTTAGTGGAATTGTGAATACATCCAGCCATTCTGGAGAGCAATTTGGAACTGTATTCAAAAAGTTATCAAATTGTACATACCCTTTGATCTAGTAGTGTTACTACTCAGCTTATATCTCAAAGAGTTCTTAAAGAAGGGAAAGGGACCCATATGTGCAAGAATGTTTGTGGCAACCCTCTTTGTAGTGGCCAGAAACTGGACATCAATGGAAGAATGGCTGAATAAATTGTGGTATATGAACATTATGGAATATTATTATCCTGTAAGAAATGACCAACAGGGTGATTTCAGAAAGGCCTGGAGAGACTTACATGAACTGATGCTGAGTGAAATGAGCAGATCCAGGAAATCATTATGTATTTCAACAACAATATTATATGATGATCAATTCTGATGGATGTGGGTCTCTTCAGCAATGAGATGAAGCAAATCAGTTACAATAGAGCAGTAATGAATTGAACCAGCTACACCCAGCGAAAGAACTCTGGGAGATGACTTTGAACCATTACATCAAATTCCCAATCCCTCTATTTTTGTCTGCCTGCATTTTTGATTTCCTTTACAGGCTAATTGTACACTATTTCAAAGTCTGATTCTTTTTGTACACCAAAATAACTATATGGACATATATACATATATTATATTTAACATATACTTTAACATATTTAACATGTATTGGTCAACCTGCCATCTGGGGGAGGGATTGGGGGAAGGAGGGGAAAAATTGGAACAAAAGGTTTGGCAATTGTCAATGCTAAAAAATTACTCATGCATATATCTTATAATAAAAAGCTATAATAATAATAATAATAATAATAATAATAATAAAGGACACCGCCATCCTTTCAAGCATCATCAAAGTCATCCTAGATATCTCTGTTCCTCATTTCCCCACTCCTATATCCAATCTATTGCTAAGTTTGATGATCCTATATACATCATATCTTATTCATCCATTTCTTTCCCCTGACATGGCTATAACCCTGACTGAGAATTGCGTCACCTAGCCTAGACTGATGCAACCATCTCCTATTTGAACTCTCAACCTCTAGTATCTCTCCTTTGCAATCCAATCTCTGCTCAACGTCCAAGTCCATCTTTTCTAAAATATGAACCAACCATGTAACACTTTAGCTCTAAAAAATTCAGTAACTCCCTAATATAAAATATATAATTTTCTGATTATTTAATACTTTCCATAATAAAAAGTAACATCACTTTTTATACTTATTTTCCATTATTCTCTTTCATGTGCTATATGATCTAGCCCAGGGCTTCTTAAACTTTTTCCACTCAAGACCCCTTTTCACCCAAGAAATTACTATGCTGCCCCTTGGCTATGTAGCCAAGAAAGAAAGAAAAGAAGAAAGAAAGAAAAAAAGAAAAGATAACCACTAGTTTTCTTTGAAAGCCGAGCTCAAATATCATTTTCTACCTAAGACCTAAGACCTTTCTTAATGTCCACAAATGCAAGTATCTTCCTCCTAACCAGAAAAAAAAATCATAGATTTAAGCTGTAATATAAATATACACACATATACATGTACATATATGCACATGTGTAGTCACACATGCATTTGTATGGATTTGCATATATATGGCTATATAGATATATAATATATATATATCAAATATTTATTGATAATAAGTCACAAAGAAATTTATTTTAAAACAATTCTTTAGTATACACACAATTTTACTATTCATTAAAGATGAAAGCAAATTTGCATACTTATGAGATGAATATGTTTATTTTTACATCAAGAATTAAATCATGATGGAATATTTGATACCTTTTACCATTGCTAAATTATTCATCATTACATGATCCCATAAGTGATCATGACCCACAATTTAAGAAGCTTTGATCTAGCCAAACTGATTTTTCTCCTGTTTCTTGTACTGAGTATTCTACCTTCTGCTCTGATAACTTTGTCCTATTTTCTAATCCTTAACATGAACTTCTTTGTCATCTTTACATCTCAGGATCCTCAGCTGCCTTTTAGACTCACCTCATATGTCATCTATGTTAAAAGTCTTTCCTGATTTCCTTGTCTCTATCACCCTATCATTATGTACTTGTGTATGCTCACATGTATCCACATGAACTCACCTGTTTTATAAAATGGAAGCTCCTTGAGGACAAAAACTGTTTCCCACTGTGCCTCCATATTTCTGTTATGCATGATAAGTGCTTATTGAATTAGATCACATTTGAAATACAAATACCAAGGGACTTATATTTTTAAACTGGAATGGTCTTTATTTAGTTTATTCAAGTTCTACTCCAGTGCCTCACTCACTATGGCACTATGGCTTAGAGAGGACCCCAATTTGCTGAAGGCCATACCAGCAGAGGCAGAGCCTGTGGTGGCTCCAAGTCAGAAAGACTTCAAATATAGGCCCAGTATTGGACTATGTCCTGTGAACTTAGTCTAAGTTTAGAGAGGCTCATTGTCAAAGGATGATAGAATTGTAATTTTATGGCAACTCATAAAATTACTTAAAAAAGTGAAAAGAGATGGTGATCTCCATCAAGAAAACCACAAATCTTTCAAATTAACAAGAATCTATTAAGTTCCTATTATGAAGCACTCTTAATTCTGACCCACTTACCTCTCCTTCAAGGTGAATGAACCTTTTGCCTTATCCAGCTGGGAATCAGACCACCTCACCTGAAATCTCATCTTAACCTCACTTCCTGCTAATCTCTATCCTATCAGAAACTTGAACTCTACACCTGACTCGCCAATTTTGTTATTATTTAGCTGACAACCAGGTTACTACTACACCAATATTTCAATCTCATCAGGACTTCACATAAGAACTTTCTCCAACTCCCTTACCCTCTTTTTAGCACATCTTCCACCACAAGAACATAAGCTCTTTGAGAGCAGGGATTGTCTTGATTCTTTTTGAAAGTATTTTTATCACTTAGCTCAGTGTCTGGCACTTAGCAAACATTTAACAGTTAGTCTCCCCATTCCTATATATCTTTCCATTCATCCATTTGTCTATCTGTCTATAGCTATCTATCCATCTACCCCTCTGCCTATCTATGATGGGGATTTTACTAAGTGTAGAAATATAGACAAGGAAATAGTTCTTTCCTTTAAGAAATTTATATTCTACTGAGGACTACATGTACACGTCAGTAACACAAAGTATGTAAAACAACATAAATTAGTTTCAAGGAAAAAAAAATAAAAAGAGTGCTATTACCTGAAGGTATCAGCAAGATCCTCAAGTAGGAGATGGCCCTTGAGCTGAGCTTAAAAGTAGCCTAAGGACTCTATGTAGTGAAAGTTGAAGCAGCATGCATTTCTGATTATGAGGACTACTGTGCAAAGAGACAATGGATAGAGATGGGATGTCACATAGGGAGAAGAGATTGTATGTCATTTCACTAGAGTGAAATAAAATTGAAAAGATATATAAGAACTAGTCTGTGGAAAGGCTTATGAGTTAGCCTAAGGATTTTGTATTTTATCCCAGCAATAAATTTACTTATAGAACATTCTGAACATAACTAATTTGACTTTTTAAAAATCCCCTTAGCAAGATATGAGACTGGCTATAAGATCACAGAGTTAGAGCTACTCTAATCCCTTGATTTTACAAATGAGGAAACAGTCTCAAAAAGATTTGAGTAACATGCCCAAGATCCCAAAAGGAATAAATAGTTGAAACAGAATTTGAATCAAACTATTCCAAACCCAAATCCAGGTTTCCTTCTACCATATACACCTTCACAAATATAAAGTGATAAATTATGTAATCTAAACTGTAGTTTACTAAGGGAGGCATCTTAAGGAGAAAGATATCAACAAAATGAAGCAACAGCATTGTCTGCCAGAAACTTCATGGAGCAGGTAAAATGTGACCCAGACCTTAAAAGATGGGTAGAATCTGGAGAAATAGAAAGAAGGGAAAGAAGCATTATGAAGAGATGAAGAATAAGAAGTGAAGGCAAAATGATGGAACTGGGAATAACCTAGTAATTGGTTAATGAAATCAGGCTGCCTAGAATAGAGAATGTATTTGGAAATAATGAGAACAAAAAAGGTAAAAAAGGTGAGGAAAACCAGGGAAGGTGATTTTTTATATTTCTTCATTGGGAACAAATTTGATATAAGAATTCCATAGCTTTTAATTTGGATTTTTGTTGCACAGTGATCTGAACCAGATTATGACCATTATTAAAAGTCAAGTAATGAATTTAAATTCGATAAAGTAGAAAACAAGGACTTATTGGAGGTATTGAGGTAAGGTGGGGTAAGAGCACATCATAAAAGTAATATTTTAGGAAACTTTCTAGGGGCCGAGGATATGGGTGGAGTAAGAATAATGGGAAGTCTGAAAGAAAAATAAGAATCACAGAACCATAGAGTCAGAGCTAAAAGAAACCTGAGAGGTCATGTAACTCAAACTCCCCTTTATGGCTGGCAAATTAAATTGAAGCCCAGAAATGTTAGAGCCTGGACTTGATAAGGGAAGCACACAAGTACTAGATACTAAATAGGAAGATCAGGATTTTTTGAGATAGTTTCTCTGACTCCAATATATTATCTATTGGAGGCCCACATATGTGGAAGTGAGGGTCTGCACCAGGATGATGTTCCCTCTAGAGGACTTTGGAACATAACTTTTGTTGCTCTTACAGAATCTCTAGGATTTGGTAAACAAGGTAAGTTCTACACACAAACTTTAACTGAACTCAGTTTTAATTTAATTTTTACTGATTTTAAAAATATCATTCACATTTCTCAATATATACCTTCATCCTCCCCTTCCCAAAAAGCTATTTCTTAAAAACAAACAGAAGAGAAACAATTGAGCAAAACTAATCAATACTTCCCCCAAAAATCTGACATTCTATGTAGTGTTTCACACACATAAAAACCCACTTTTGCAAAGAAAATGGAGTAAACTAGGAGAGATGCATTCTCATATCTTTTCTTTGGTGCTAAATTTGAACATAATTCCATATCATTCAGTTTAAACTGCTTTGTTGTTGTTTTTTTTTTTTTAATAGATTCATAGGTAAGTAAATAGATTAAATAGGGAGATAGATCAAGAGATAGAGAGATAGATGGATGGATGGATGGATGGATGGATGGAAGGAAGCACAATGCTAAGCACTGGAGTTACAAATGCAAGCAAGCAAAATACTCCCTAACCTTAAGAAGGTTACTCTATAAAGAAAGAAAACAACACAAAAGGGAAAGCTGGGGTTGTAGGAAGCAAGAATACAATGGTATGATGTGAGTAGATCAGATAAAGTTCAGAGTGCAGGCAAGAAAAATTCCCTTGTCAGAATCTTGGGTGAGTCTAGGCATTTTGGCATATCATTGTCTTAGTTTTGCTTACTTCATTTTATTTACTTACTATTCTAGTCTTACTCCTTAAAGAATTTATTAACACAAAGATAAGGCTTTGTGTTAAAGCCAGGCTCACCCCACTAATGAAAGCAATGTCTAGTCCTTATTTGGTCCTATTTTGTATTTTGGGGGATCCTGATACTATTTTTTTCAGTATAGAATGTTGTGGTTCTCAAGGATCTCAGCCGTGGCTGCAACCTTTCAATTCACTCAAAGTTATCTGACCTAAGTGAAGTCTGAATATTGCTTATCTGGTTAAAGCTTTGCAAATTTCTAATTCCTGTTTGGGGCTCAGAGATACAAATGTAAATTTGTCCCTAGTTGGAGCTCCAGTAAACTGCTGCTGGCCTCCCTGATCCTTCTCTCAAAAAGCCAGAAGTGTCTACAAGTCCATTGAGATAGAACTGCAGGATCACTCCCTGTTTACTAAGATACAAGCTAAGAACAGACTAGACCCAGATCAGACTAAAGGCAATTCCAGGTTCAAAGCTTCATGATTGACACTGACTTCTATTTCTGTTCCTTACCTACTATACAGTATCAAGCCTGTGACTGCTGCTTGCCCTGGTCAAAAATCACAGGCAGACCATTCCTAAATAAAAATCCCTTTTTCAAATCTGTGACACAGCTCTGGGATGATCTGCCATCTGGTTCCTGTTTCTGCTAGAAAACAATTTTGCCATATAAGGCTCACTCATCCATGGTCCAATTGCTTCCTATCCTATTGAATAGCCACAGATCACATCACCAACAAAACCCAACAGCAAGAGATACAAAGAGAAATTCCATTCAGAATAACTGTTGATGCCATAAAATATTTGGGAATCTATCTACCAAAGGAAAGTCAGGAATTATATGAGCAAAATTATAAAAAAGTCTCCACACAAATAAAGTCAGACTTAAATAATTGGAAAAATATTAAGTGCTCTTGGATCGGCCGAGCGAACATAATAAAGATGACAATACTCCCTAAACTAATCTACTTATTTAGTGCTATACCAATCAGACTTCCAAGAAAATATTTTAATGACCTAGAAAAAATAACAACAAAATTCATATGGAACAATAAAAAGTCGAGAATCTCAAGGGAATTAATGAAAAAAAAAAATCAAATGAAGGTGGCCTAGCTGTACCTGATCTAAAACTATATTATAAAGCAGCAGTCACCAAAACCATTTGGTATTGGCTAAGAAATAGATTAGTGGATCAGTGGAAAAGGTTAGGTTCACAAGACAAAATTTAGTCAATTATAGCAATCTAGTGTTTGACAAACCCAAAGCCCCTAACTTCTGGGAAAAGAATTCATTATTTGATAAAAACTGCTGGGATAATTGGAAATTAGTATGGCAGAAATTAGGCATGGACCCACACTTACCACCATATACCAAGATAAGATCAAAATGGGTCTATGACCTAGGCATAAAGAACGAGATTATAAATAAATTAGAGGAACATAGAATAGTTTATCTCTCAGACTTGTGGAGGAGAAAGAAATTTGTGACCAAAGATGAACTAGAGACCATTACCGATCACAAAATAGAAAATTTTGATTACATCAAATTAAAAAGCCTTTGTACAAACAAAACTAATGCAAACAAGATTAGAAGGGAAGCAACAAACTGGGAAAACATCTTCACAGTTAAAGGTTCTGATAAAGGCCTCATTTCCAAAATATATAGAGAACTGACTCAAATTTATAAGAAATCAAGCCATTCTCCAATTGATAAATGGTCAAAAGATATGAACAGACAATTTTCAGAGGATGAAATTGAAACTATTACCACTCATATGAAAGAGTGTTCCAAATCATTATTGATCAGAGAAATGCAAATTAAGACAACTCTGAGATACCACTACACACCTGTCAGATTGGCTAAGATGACAGGAAAAAATAATGATGAATGTTGGAGGGGGTGCGGGAAAACTGGGACACTGATGCATTGTTGGTGGAGTTGTGAACGAATCCAACCATTCTGGAGAGCAATCTGGAATTATGCCCAAAAAATTATCAAATTGTGCATACCCTTTAATCCAGCAGTGTTTCTCTTGGGCTTATATCCCAAAGAAATACTAAAGAAGGGAAAGGGACCTGTATGTGCCAAAATGTTTGTAGCAGCCCTGTTTGTAGTGGCTAGAAACTGGAAAATGAATGGATGCCCATCAATTGGAGAATGGCTGGGTAAATTGTGGTATATGAATGTTATGGAATATTATTGTTCTGTAAGAAATGACCAGCAGGATGAATACAGAGAGGACTGGCGAGACTTATATGAACTGATGCTAAGTGAAATGAGCAGAACCAGGAGATCATTATACACTTCGACAACGATATTGTATGAGGATGTATTCTGATGGAAGTGGATTTCTTTGACAAAGAGACCTAACTGAGTTTCAATTGATAAATGACGGACAAAAGCAGCTACACCCAAAGAAAGAACACTGGGAAACGAATGTGAACTATCTGCATTTTTGTTTTTCTTCCTGGGTTATCTATACCTTCTGAATCCAATTCTTCCTATGCAACAAGAGAACTGTTCAGTTCTGCAAACATATATTGTATCTAGGATATACTGCAACATATCAAACATATAAAGGACTGCTTGCCATCTAGGGGAGGGGGTGGAGGGAGGGAGGGGAAAAAAATTGGAACAGAAATGAGTGCAAAGGATAATGTTGTAAAAAAAAAAAATTACCCTGGCATGGATTCTGTCAATATAAAGTAATTATTAAATAAAAATTTTTTAAAAAAAGAAAAAAAAAAAAAAAGAATAGCCACAGATCTCAATTCTTAGTTCTTGGGTTGAAAGCTTTCCATCCTCAGATTAGACCCAAGTCAGTCTTCTTTGTTGACCTGAGGTGGGGTGGTGAATGGGGCAAGGGAGAGAGATTTAGGGAGGAATTCCTCACTGTGATGTTTTTCACTTGGATTTCCTGATCATTGCTCTTTCTAGGTCTTTTGTAGGAATAGTTATCAAGGAGAATTAGTCTGGACTTATTCCTTCTACTCCACCCTCTTTGCTGGTCTCTTATTTCACTTTGCACCAGTCTTCCATATTTCTCTGTATTCACCACATTCATCATTTATTACAATATTACAATACATTAATATTCTTTTATTCCCACCATACCATAACTATAGTCCTTCTCTAATAAAAGATCATCTACCTTTTCACAATTCTTTGCTACTTAAAGAAGATCTACTATAAATATTTTGGTATATATAAGGCCTTTATTTTTATTTTTGATCTCGTTGAGGAGCATAATTTGTAATGGGATTTGAGGTATCAAAGGTTATGTCTATTTTAGTTTTAGTTACTTTCTTAGCATTATTCCAAATTGTTTTCCAAAATGGTTGCACTAGTTCACAAGTTCCACCAACAATATCACTATTCCTTTGACCCTGGTTTTTATGATTTATGTAAAGGCTAAATAGAATGAATCAAATAGATTTATAGGTGTTCAGAAAATATGTGCATTTTTAATGGTAGCAATTCTATTTCTTTGACACAATGAAGGAACTTTAGAAAAAGCTCCAATTTATATATTTAAGTACACATACAACAATAACTCTTGTTGTTGTTGTTTTCCATTTTCTGCTTATTCCTTGAATAAACAAGAAGAAAATTATGTATTGCTCATGTCTTGGTAGCTATTATCCAGATGGTATGATTGCACCAGCGATAGATCAAAGTGGCTCATCAATCATTCAACAAAAATTTATTAGGCTCCTACTGCATGTCAGGCATTATTCTAAGGGATTATGATACAAAAGTTAAAACTACATATTCTCTCACAGAACTTTTATTTTATTGGAAAAATATGTACAAATTTACATGTTGGAAAAATATGTACAAATTTATATGTACATATTATATACAAATATACTTTTATAAGTATTTACAAAATATACTTTTTTTTCCCTCTTTGGATGAAGTAGGAGGAACTAGCCACTGAAAAGAGGGGAGAGGATAGATTTCATAAAGGAAAGGCAATTGAATTGAGAGTTTAAAAAAAAAAAAAACCTAGGGATTCAAAAACAGAACAAAACAGGTCAGGAGACATCAGAACCAGAAATTAAGCCAATGGGACAGAATAATTAGTAATTCTTAGTCCTGAAAAGCAAAGCTAAAGTCAAATTCCAGGATGCTAGATCAGACTAGAAACAAGGCTCATGATCCAAGTAGGTTAACCAAAATCATCATTCAGACTTTTAAGTCTGGCAAAAAGGTCAGGGCCAAGTGTACAAAACAAAATTGAGAACTGTCTGCAAACAAAATTTGCACTGGGATACTTGGAACCAACAGTTTAATATAAGCAACTATTAAGCCAGTCTACACAACAGAATAAACTTTCATTTTGCTAATCCCCAAATGGAACCTATCCCAGTTTTACATGATTAGTTTTTAGCATAGGCAAATAAGAACTAGTAAAAAACAAAAATTTAAATTGCTCCCCAAAGCTAGAAAGTATTTCACAAGGCTAAAGACAACAATGCATCTGGGAAACCCTCAAACCCTTAAAATTTTAATGAGGTGACCAGTGTGAATCCTTGCAAGTTCAGAAAATTTAAAAAAAAAAAAAAAACTGGAACAAATAGAAAGAAAGGGAAGAAATCAAGATCTTACTAAGTGCCTGTCATTTTGCAAGTTTAATAATATTATTTCCTTTAGAAAAATAGATTCCAAGATTTCTCTTGAGTTACACAAAGGACTAAAAAGCAGGGCTGGAAGCAATTGTTTTTACTGTGAGATATGAGCTTCACTTGCAGTTACAACTCTTTTTTGCCCAACTGACAGACCAGGAGCTGTCTGTCACTGAGAAAAGCATTCAAAAAGTATCAATAAAATTCTAACAGATCCCCAAGTTTCTTTGCTAAACATCTCCATCGTTTCAGAGAAAGATTTGAAAAATACCTAAGTGGCTGTCAGATATCAAACAATTTTTATCATTGCTTTTATTTCAAAAAAAGAATTGTTATAGGTGGTAGAGTGAATAAAGCACCCGTCCTGGAATTAGATGGACCTGAGTTCAAAATCGAGCCTTGAACATTATGTGACCCTGGGCAAGTTAAAAAAAAACAAAACACAACTATTTCATATCCATGTTATGAAGAATCAGAGCGCAGAAAGCACATCAAAAGCTATATTTGCTTACCCAATGAAAATGATAAGGCTCCCAACTGGATTTATGGTTTTGTTTATTTAGAGAACTCTCTAATGAGGAAACTCTTTCTACAGATGTAAGTCAGAACCTTCTCAGAATTTAAAGTCTCAGGTAATTGCCTGAGGCCCTGAAATATTATATGACTGGCTCAGAGTCACCCAACTAGCATATGTAAGAGAGAACTGGAATAAAAGAAACAAGGATTTATGTAATACTTATATATTGCAAGTAGAGCCCATTCTGCACTTTGATTCATCAATAAAGTATCCTTTTGTATTTACCTCATTTCCTCTTTTAGGTCTACATGAAAATGCTTTTCGGGACCAAGGTTGGGGAAAATCACAATCTGATGTCCTAAGGATGTTCAGTGTTATTGCTCAAAGGAAGAAGAACGCAACCAGAGCAAGTCTGAGTTTCAGTTTTATTCTCTGCCAATTAAGTCAGAAATGGCACCTCCTGTAGCCTGAAGAAGAAGCTGAAATCCCACAGAGAGAAGAGTGTGCTTCTTTGGGGGAAGGAATGCTGACCATACTCAGGGGTGAATTTTTATGTCTTAGAAATTATAGGGTCATAAATTTAATACTAAGGAAGACCTAAGAGGTCAACTCATTCAACATCCCCCCTCCAATTTTATACTGTGTCATTAACTCATTTCAGTCATGTTCTACTCTTCATGGCTCCATTTAGGGTATTCTTGGCAGAGACACTGGAGGGGTTTGCCATCTCCTTCTACAGTTTATTTTACAGATGAGGAAACTGAGGCAAATAGGGTTAAGTGACTTACCCAGAATCACACAGCTAGCAAATATGTAAGACCTGATTTGAATTCGGGTCCTCCTGATTTTCAGGCCTAGCACTGTGCCACCTAACCACTCATTTAATAAATGAGGCTAAAGGAGATGCCCAGAATTCTATAGTTATTAAACATCAAAACAGAAAGTCAGAGGAATCAGTGATCTGAATTTGAATACCACTTCTGTCATTTACTACTTGTATGACTCTCGAGTATGTCACTTAAAACTCCAGGGCTTCAGTTACTTCCTCTAAGAAATGATCATATGATGTCCTAACTTGAACATATCTGATTCTGTCCTATGTGTGATTGAGCTCCACACAGTGGAGAAATGGAAAGAGGGGGAAATCTGAAACCTCTGATTGATACTACTAATATACAAAGTACTAAGGCAGGCCAGCCATGGAAAGGCTTAAAGCTAGGAAATGACATTATCTCAAAAGTCCCTTCCAATTCTAGATCCTTTGAGCTAAAGGAAATTATTTGGTGGCATAAATTCTTCAATAAGCTCAATGTTTAAAGTAAACAGACAAAAAACAGTGACAGATAAATACAAAGGAGTAACAAGAATTCTAAAAATAATGTCATGAGGCTAAAGCCCAGAATAGAGTAAACAGATCGTGGCAAGTCATGAGAAGAATCTAAGAATCATTGAAACACTGAATCAGATCATTATGGAATCTTAGAATAGAAAGGGACCTGGAAGGTCACCTCTCCCTGACATAAGTCCTCCTTAACAAATAGTGATAAGAAACTCAGCATCTCCTCAAGATGTCCATTTAATTTTTATTTGCTATTAAACTTTATTTTAAATATTGTTACTTAACTTTTAATTCCTTCTTATACAGAGTCAAAATCTGGGCATGTCACTTAACCCTATTTGCCTATTTCTCTCAATTGTAAAATGAGTTGAAAAAGGAAACAGCAAACCATTCCAGTATTTTTGCCAAGAAAATGCCAAATGGGGACACAAAAAATTGGACACGACTGAAATGACTGAAAAATATAACATCAAATTGGGGAAAGGAGTGGATGTAGTGACCTCTGAAGTCCTCCCCAATATTAAGACTATCAATTGAGGTGAATAAAACTTAAGAAGAATAATAGGGTCTTGAAGACAAAATTTTGATAATACAATCTCAAGGAATTATGGTGATGAGAACAAGAGTGATGCAATCTATTGCAAAGAATACCAGATCTAATGACAGAAATTTAAATTAAATTTAAATTCTTGCTCTTCTATTTATCAGTGTAACCTTCAGCAAGCACCTCTCTGGGATCTGTTTTCCTCATTTATAAATGAGGAAGTTGAATGACAGTATCTCTAAAGTCCTTTCTGATTCTACACCCTTTGAACTAAAGAATGGCTTCAGTAGGAGCTTTCAGAAGACTCACATTTGAAAAATAGACATAAAAAAGTAGAAACACAAATGCAAAGGAGCATGAACCACATAACAATAGTATCAAGAAACTAAAGTCCAGAATAAATAGATCCTGGTTTGGGGAAAATTCTAAAGATATGTTTGGGGGCAGCTAGGTGGGATAGTGGATAAAGTACCAGCCCTGATGTCAGGAGGACCTGAGCTCCAATCTGACCTCAGCTCCAATCTGACCTCAGACATTTAACACTTTTTGGCTATGTGACCCTGGGCAAGTCACTTAAACCAATTATCTCAGGGAAAAATATATATATGTTTGGAATAAGGGGGGATAGGTTTATTTCTAGGATCAGATTCTTCAATGATAACGGGAAAAAAATGGTTCCTAATTTGCTTCCATCCTCTCATTTAAGGAAAATGAAATATCTCTTCCATGAATTCTTCCTTTATCTCCCCATCTAAAAGTATTTTCTCTGTTCAAGTCTTTGTCTGATTTCTTGGTATTTCTCTAGTGGAGCTTCTTTCAGAAGCAAAGTCTTAAGTGATTCTCTTTATTGTTAGTAACTAGTTATCCTTCCTCCTTGTACTAAAAGAAAATTCATAAATATTAAGTTCTTTATTCTGACTAGTATCAAATTAATCAATGAAAGCACCCACTTTGTGCTTTCACTGGGCTAGGTGTTGAGAATACAAGAACAAAGAAATACACGTCTGCATATATATATCATATGTATATGTATGTATGTGTGTACATGTACACCTGTGTGACATAACTATGAAGTTAATATATTCGAATATATACTAAAATAGCTAAATGAAAAGTTTGGAAGGAAGGGTACTTGCAGGGATCAGAAAAGATTTCAGACAGAAGATGGTACCCAAATATATCTTAAGGGAAAAGGGAGACATCATGAGGCCATGTAAAGGAGTACATTCTAAATATAGGGGATAGCCAGTATCAAGGTGTGGAAAGGTGAGGTATCATAATGTGTGAGGAGGACAGGAACAGAGAGAAGAAAAATTTGACTGGATCATCAAGTGTGGAAGGGGAAATAATATCTAATGAGGCTAGAAAGGTAGCTGAGGGCCAGATCGCATAGGGATTTAAAAGCTAAACAGAGGAGTTGATATTTTATCCCAGAAAGCTACTAGAGTTGATTGAGCAGGTTAGTGCTCTGATTAGATCTGTACTAAAGTAAAACTGCTCTGGCAATGAAGTGGAAGATGAACTGGAGAAGGGAGAGAAAGAAGTCACAGAGGTCATTTAGGAGGTTTTTTAAGTAATCCAAGTGGGAAATGATAAGTGCTTGAACTAAGGAGGTAGATGTATGACTGGAGAAGTGCCAAATGAGAAATGCTAAAAAGGGAGAAATGATGAAACTTAGCAATTGATTGGATATGTGGAATGAAGGAGAGTAAAAAGTCCAGGAAAATGACAAGATTAAGAGCCTGGATAGAGGGAAGGGCAGTAATGCCTTCAATGAGAAGTTTTAGAAGAAGAAAGGTTTAGGGGAAATAATGAATTCAGTATTTTATATTCTTAGTTTAAAATGTGTTTGGGCCATCCAATTTGAAAAATTCAATAGGCAATTGATAATGTTTAGTCAGTAAAAAGAAAGCATCTATATGGAGATATAAAATAAAGGCAGAAATTGGAAAGGAGAGGAACATGGTAAGCCAGGTGATCTTTGAGAAAGGAGGGGATTGACCTGGGACTAGGTATACTACAGTTGCCATAATTTTGAATAGAAAATTTTGATTTAGTGAACTTCAAAGGAGTAAAGTTACTGAGAATGGAGGCAATGGAAGTCTGGATTAAGGAATATTCTGATACCCCAGCCCCAGGTATGAAAGGAGGTATGACATTGTTAAAGATTGTCTGGGATTCAAAATCATCAAAACAGATAAGGACTCAGTGAAGGAAAAAAGGAAAGAGGGTTTAAAAAATATATCCCAATGAAGGGGAATTTGTTCATCATGGAATGGGAACAGCAGAGTACAAAGGATAGAAGGAAAGGAAAAACAGTGGAAGAAATAGAAAGGATTAGTTTGGGATATAGGAGGGGGGTGTAAGGTTGAAGGAAACAGGGATAAGAAAACAGGAGCGGGAAGAAGAAAACAATTCTCCTAAAATGTCAATGATTAGTTATTACAGGGAGGAGAGAAATAGTAGAAGCTATAGGGGTCATAGTCAGTGATAGATGGGTAGCAAAGCTAATATTCTTTAAATTACACTGCAGAAAGGAATGTTGTTCACTTGAGTGGCAGGTAGAAAGGGGATTGAGGAAGGGACCAGCTGTGACTCCCTCAAGGTATCAGAGGACACTGGGCATTGGGCCTGAGTCTGGTTCTGGCCTCAGGCACACACTGATCCAATTTACTTTTCAGCCAAAGCATAAATAATACCTTTATGATAGAGAAAGTCATTCTAGGTTATTAGTGAAATGCTGTAGGATCTAGGTTTGGGTTTTTTTCCTGCTTCTTAAAAAAAATAGTCTGAATGATGGGCACAGATGGAAGTAGTATTAATGGACTGAACACCTAATCAAACAATTGCTTTGCAGTTATAATTGAAGGCATTTTAATAACATACCATATGGAAGGCAAGAGGGGACTGAAATTTTTATTTTCTTTTCTTCCTCAGAACTTCATTTTTAAGTCTCTTTCAAGGGCACAATGAGATTGACTTTCTGGATATAGAATGTCTACAGAAGTCAAAAGCAAACTTGCTAATATTGAATGGAAGCTTTGATAAAGCCACATGAGGAAAAAGTATTTTACTGAAATTCTAGTCCTTCCTTTCTCCATCACACACACATACACACACACACACACACACACACATACATACACATGTGCACAAACATGTTCACACACACATATACACTGCCTACCTCCTCTGGATATATTACAATTAAAGGTTAAAAAAATTTAAAACCACATCAAATGATTCAATTTTTCTATTTCTTTGGATGGGTTTGGAGGGCTTCTTTCCCATACCATTTTGGGTACCATTTTAATTTTATTTTTGCCCCTACCATAAGAACATTTCACTAAATAGAGTAAAAATTGTTACAGTACTGAAAATTCTCCCCAGATATTCTCACTCAATAGCAAAGACAAAAACCTCAGAATCATATTTTCAGAATATGTGTCTACTATTCACACAAACACCACTGTATTGCAGGCTAATATCACCTCACTCTTGGACTATTGAAATCCCCATCTTATTGGTCTTTCTGTCTCAAGCCTCTCCCCACTCCTGTACATCCCCCACCTCACCCCAGTTTCCAAAGTGATTTCCCTATGTTGGTGGTAAGATTTAATAAATGCCAGTGGCTTCCTCTTATAGCCTCCAAAATCAAATATAAAATAATCTGTTTGTATTTAAAACCCTTCACAATCTGGGATCTTCCTACCTTTTCAGGCTTCTTATATTGTCCTTCCTTCCACATGCTCTATGATTCAACAACATCTGCCCCTTTGCTATTCCTGGCACAAGATATGCCATTCCCCCCCCTTCCTTTATTTTCCAATGTTTCTTATACCAGAAATTTTCTCTCTCCCCATCTCCTTCTCCCAGATACTCTGAATTTCTTTAAGATTCAGCTCAAATCTCATTTTTTGTAGAAGTCCTTTCTGAGTCAAATTCCCTCACCAGATCTCTAGTGCACTTCCTGTGAGATTATCTTCCATTTACATGGCATATATCTTGTTTTTACATCATTATTTGCCTAATGTCTCCCCCATTAAAATCTGAACTCCTTGAGAGAAGAGGGTGTACTTTACCCTTTTTTTTTTTATTTCTAGTGCTTATGCTAGTATCAAGGAAATAGTAAGTACTTGGTAATTGCTTTTTAACTAAGATCAATTCTCATCAGTATCTGTTACTCCCTGTAGCCTACCCAACTCCAACCAATCCCAACTAATCCAATTAACAGAGAGGGGGGTATTGGAGGGAGGGAGGGAGAGAGAGGGGGGGAGAGAGAGAGACAGAGAGAAAGAGACACAGAGAAAGAGAGAGAAAGAGAGACACAGAGAGAGACAGAGAGAGAGAGGAGAAAGGAGAGAGAGACAGAGAGAGAAAGGAGAGAGACAGAGAGAGAGAGAAGAGAGAGAGAGAGGGAGGGAGGGAGGAAGGGGGGGGAGAGAGAAACAGAGAGAAAGAGACAGAGAAAGAGAGACAGAGAGAGAGAGGAGAAAGAAGAGAGAGAGACAAAGAGGAGAAAAGAGACAGAGAGACAGACAGACAGACAGAGAGAGAGAGGAGAAAGACAGAGAGTCAGAGAGAGAGAGAGAGAAGAGAGACAGAGAGAGAGAGAGAGAGAGAGAAGAGAGAAAGGAGAAGAGAGAGAGGAGAAGAGAGAGAGAAGAGAGAGAGAAAGGAGGAGAGAGAGAGAGAGAGAGAGAGAGAGAGAGAGAGAGAGAGAGAGAGAGAGAATGAATAATCATTTATCCTCATTTTCCTGGACACATGAAAACAGATATGCTGCCTCCTCTAAAAGAGTCCATAAGACACAGATCCAGAGGAGTACACACAGAACACTGTAATACCATTGGATCACCACTGGACACTTCTGGGTGAGAGAGGAAATCAAGGGAAATCACCCTGGGCACACCTTAGGCAAAGTGTCACATCCTGCCCAAATTCCCTCAGTCTATCTGCATACCATGAAGCTATTTTGTCATAAGGAAAGTTTACACATAGATAACCATAATGACCAACCCAAGAAATTCCCCTGAACTTTGTTTTATGTAGCTAAACATATATTGTGGGAAGCTGAAGCTTATTTACTGGTGTTGCCACAGGTGTGAAGCATGGGCTTCATATCAGAGCCACAAAGCTTCTCTACTGAGGAACTCTAGTTACTTGCCCTCTGGAAAAGCCATAAGCAGGGACAGATGCAATCTCGTCTCCTAACAGGTATTCATAACTCCTTCAGAAATGACCCTTTGGAAAAAATGCAGTTTGAAGTCTGTTGCTCTTTCTAGGAATAACCCAGAGCAGTCTCTCTACTGAAAGATAAAGAATTCTCTCCATATCAGGAGATTCTTTCCCCCTGTATCAGGGTTAGTCCTAGAACTCAATGATGTTTAACCCCTTCTCTGACAGACATAGATGTTATTTAAATATTTCAGCCTATTGCACTTGCTTAAAAGAGCTAGGTTTGAGTGCCTTGCACAAAGGTCTACTCTAACCTATATTTGTGACATTTTCCTTACCCTTTGTTGTTGCTTAGCCATTGTTTAAGTCATAGCCCAACTCTTCGTGATCCTTTTTTGGAGTTCTCTTGGGAAAGATACTGAAATGGTTTAAAATTTCCTTCTGTTGTTCTTTTAATTTAATATTTTCTCAATTATATATAAAAAATAATTTTAATTCTTTTTTCAAATTTTGAATTCCAAATTCTCTGCTCATCATTGACAAGGCAAGCAATTTGACAGGTTATACATGTGTAGATATGCAAAACACATTTACATGTAAGCCACTCTGGCTTATTTTACAAATGAAAATTTGAGGCCCAGTACTGTATTCATTGCATTACCTAGCTTCCCCTTTCTTCACCCAGGATATAATAAATTAGATATTGGGATAGAGGGGAATGAATCAAATCTTTTTTTTTTTTTAAACAAGATCCCTCAACTTAGCATTGTAAGATCAGAAATTACAATATGGGAAGGACCTTAGAGCTCCTATATTCCCATTTTATAAATGAAGAAACAGAGGCTCAAAAGGTAAGACCTTATAGGTAAAAATTATGTTATGAAAATATTTGTTTTATTCTATAAATCAGTTTTTAAAATGGCAGAATCAGAACTCAAATCCATGTCCTATATTCTTTCCACTATATCATTTGTTAGCTCAGGGATGTAGAAATGTTTTCTGTTCTAATTTCCCTTTGGTTATGCTCATTCTTTTGACATTGTAGAACTAGATCTCCATTGTTCCCTGATTTTGCAAACCATTCCCATCCTTTACAAGGCCCTTTTTTTTATTTACAGGTCAGTTGAAGACTAATTCATTTTACTAAATGTATTCTGGAATTGTTTCTTTTCTTTTCCACATAAACAAGCTAGATGATTACATAAAGGGTATTGTAGGGTAGCATGCATCTATTCAAGGACCATGATTTACTGTAAAAAGGAGAGTCTACATTGCATGCACCCTCTGAGCTGTATTTGGATAAATTGTAAAATATCTGAAAAGTATGGAGTAATCTTACATAATTTGTCTCGACCAAGAATCGCTTTTGTTCTTTTTCTAACTTGGAATAAAAGTTGGTCTCGATATTTCTAGTTCATGGAGACAGCCCACACATTTCCTGTGCATAAAAATCTAATCCTTGGCAGTTTTATTTATTTGTTTATTTTTTGTGGGGGTGAGAAGGGGGAAGGCTGAAGTGGGTAGGAAGACAAAAGAGGGGGAAAATTCATTTTATTTTTATTTGTTTTTAATTTATAGAATAAAACAAGCATTTCCATAACAGCATAGTAAAAAAAAAGATTACACACAAAACTATAAATTTGTTACAAATAACTTATTTCTTTTAAATATATAAAATTACCATTTGATTTTTTTTCTTTCCTCTATACTCTGCCCTATAGAAGGCTACCATTTGGGGAGGGGGCCAGGACATTCATAATGCTAAATTCTTGGACTGATTTTTTTTTTATTGACTTTACTAGTGGTTTGATTAAATTAATCAAACTGTTTCCTCACTTGGGAATTCCCTAAACAAGTGAAATCATAAATCCATTCCTTCTCTTTCTCTCTTTCTCTCTCTCTCTCGCTCTCTTTCTGTGTGTGTGTGTGTGTGTGTGTGTGTGTGTGTGTGTGTGTGTATGTATACGTATATATGTATATCTATTACCTAGATATAGATATATGAACATGTGGATATATGCACAAATATACTATGGTCAGCGATTTTTCAGTTGTGTACTTCATGACTCCATTTGGGGGATTTTTTTTTATAAAACTATTAGAGTGGTGTTTGCCATTCCCTTCTCCAGCCCTTTTTACAAATAAGGAACTGAGATAAATAGTCTTAAGTATCTTACCTAGGGTCACATAGCTTGTAAGTGTCTGAAGTCAAATTTGAACCTTAAACTCTACTGCACTCCCTAGCTGCATATAGATATAGATAGATAGATAGATAGATACATATATTTACATATGTATGTGTGTGTGTATATAATATATATATATATATATACATATATATATGTATGTGTGTATATATATATGTATATATATATATATATACATATATATATATATGTCTGTTGTGTGTCTATGTACACTGAGCAGGATACAAATAGAAAAAGGATTCCCTATTAATAATGAGGTACTCTTATTGCTCCTGTCCATGGATAACATTATGCTGATCTCATCAAGTTTAGAATAACATATATCATCTCAATAAAGTCCAAGATAATGTGAAACAGTTAAGTCTAACTAGCTATCTACACTGAAAGAAAATAAATCCTGGATAAAAAAAAAAAAAAACACCTGTCATTACAAGTCAGTGTCTTTTAAAATTTATCATATTAAAAAGTTTGTTAGATCACTGAGAGATCAAATAACTCATTTATATATCAGGAAAAGAATATGTTCTCAGGACTTCCTGGGCTCCAAAGCTAATTCTCTATCTACTGTTCTATGCTGTCTTTATATTATCACTATCTAGGAATATTATCAGTAATATTGGTAGTAATATTTAAGTTATTAAATATTAAAAGAACTATAAGAAGGTTACCGGCCTGTTAGGTAGATTCTCTAGGAAAGATCAATGGCAAAAGATGAAAAATATCATACCAGATGAAAATTCAGGTGGGATTAGGATGGAAAATACACTAAAGAGACAAGATATCTGTAGTAACAGAAAAATATACAGAAATATGCTGTTAAAATGTAAGTAATAAGAATGATTTTTTTCCCTGCCAGAGGCAGGGAAACAGCTAAACCATCCCTAAAGTTTTTCCCCAAGGTAAGGGGTCTAATAATTGGAGCCTTCGAATTTTCTCAGACTCTTTAAAAAAAAAAAAAAACAGAGTGACCTATGGCTTTCTGTCCTTTTCTCTCTCTTTTAATCTAGAAAGCCAAAGATGGTCCCCCTGGACTTCTGTATCTTCAGTTTCCTTTCTCTGGGAGACATGAATCCCCCTGAGCTACAAAAGGAAATAAAAAGAGAAAGAAATATGTTATTTAAAAGGACACTGTCAGTGTACTTCTGAAAAGTAATTTTAGAATAATTTCCTCTCATAGGCATCAGGAAGTCATAAAAATGTGGCCAAGACCAGCATATAGGGGTAAGAGGTGGGGCAGGAACTTAATATGCCCTCAAAACTTAGAAAATAAAGTTTAAAATAGTGTATTTTGTCAAGGAATCCATTCACTGCTGTCACTCAAAGGTCTCTCACAGTATGTCCTAATTCATTTTATAGCACTGTCTCTAGAAGTTAAGCCAATCAAACAGATTCCTACATCTAATATCCCTGCTGTTTCTCCAGTGTTTCTAAGAACAGTTTTGTTTTCATATAAAAGGTTTGATCTCTCTGTATTGTGAATAGACAAGGAAATATTTGACTTCTTAGATGAATATTTTATCTATCATGCTATTGTGCCTTCCTTTTCATTTAAATTTAATTTTTTCAATTAGTAAGCTTTTATTTTTACTCCTTCCTATCTTCTCTCTACCCACACTGAAGAAGCAAGAAAGGAATATATTTTTGTATAGTCAAGCAAAAAACAAATCTTGCATACTCTAACTCCAAAAGAATGTGCCTCATTCTAGGTCTTGAATCTATTACACAGTAAGATGGTGGGTAGTATGCTTCATCATAATTCCTTTGAAATCATGGTTGGTCATTTAATTGATTGGAGAAGAGAAACGCCTACTAATGTAATCTGCTACTACAATATGACCATGATAATTTTTTGCCCATTGGGCACTGTTGATTGATTCAGTGAAGAAAAAAAATCAAATGAAATATTGTTAATCCTACAAGCCAAGCAACTGATTGATTGGATTCATTTTTATACCTATTAATCTAATGAAGACTTGGGTAAGGTTGGTACTCTTTCATTTCTTTTTACAACTTCTAAACCATTCCTTACAATGCTCCCAGTTCTTTGACACTAATCCTTTCTTGGACATGGAAAGATCAAGTCTTATCTTCCTATGCTATCTCTTTCTTGAAAGATTGGGAAAATCATTGATTAAGCAATAGCTAAGCAAATTTTGGCACTTGAATGTGATCAAATGTTATTTCTGTGGCATGTGCAACAATAAATATGAAAAATTCAGGGATACATGGGAAGTGACTGATGATAAATGAAGTCAGAAGAATAAGAAAACTATATCTACAAAGCATACAGCAATATACATGAAAAGAGCAATAGCAACAAAAATAACCTAAATGAAATCTGAATGTGGTGAAATCATTATTATGAAATGACCACAAAGAAGGAATATAAATAATGCACCTTCCTTCTTTCTTTGCAGCATTGGGACACCATAAAGGTGTAGAGAACATTGCATATGCTATCAGGCTTGAATAATGTGTTGGCTAGTTTTGATGAACTGTTTTTGACCGAATTTTTTCTTAATTATAAGGATGGCTCACCAGATGGAGGAGGAAGAAAAGGAAAGTGATGTAACTGTGACTCCTTTTGTAGAGAAATATTAGACAAGAAAAGTCCCTCTTAACAATGCAGTCTCTATACTGTCTCTATAATCTATAGTCTTAGAGCCTTATCTAATTACTAAGAGCTTAGTATTTGTCAGTGATAAGACCTGAAGCTATGTCTTTCTGTTCTCAATTCCTATGTTCTTTATCATTATTTTTTCCTTGATGATCTCTTGAAGAATGCTATCCAAGCTCTTTTTTTTGTTGTTGTTGTTCATGATCTTCAAGTAGGCTAATAATTTTTCCAGGTCAACTGTTTTTCCAATTTTCTTTCATTTTTTTCATTCTTTTTAGCTTATTTGACTAATTCTTGCTGTTTTACAGAGTTATTATTAACTTTCATTTCTAGTTCTTAGTTTCTAGTTCTTCCTATTCTAGTTTTTAATGTGTAATTGTCTTCAGTTGGCTTTCATTTCTCATTTTCCATTTGGTTAATTCTACTTCTGAAGGTGTTTTCTTCAGTGATTTTTTTTTTTTTTTTGCATTTGGCCAATTGTATTTTTTAAGGAGTTGTTTTCTTCAGTTTTTTTTTTTATTTTCCAAGCTATTGACTCTCTCTTGCATACCTCTCATTTCTTTTCTCAATTTTTCTTCTACCTCTTTTATTTGCCTTTTAAAGTCTATTTTGAGAATTTCCAACAAACTTCTTTGGGCTTGAGACCATTTTACTTCATTTTTTAAAATTTCCTCTGTGAGCATTTTGTCCTCATCTGAGTTGGTGTTTTAGTCTTCCCTACCACCATAGCAGCTTCCTATGGTCAAGGTTCTTTTCTGTTTCTTGGTGTTTTCTTTTGGTAGTTTCTCTTTTTTTTACTTTTATGGTTGAGGTCTGCTCCTGGAGTAAAGAGGATGCTGTCCCAAGCTTCCTATGCCTCTCTGAGCCTTGGCTTTGAGCATAGGGATCGCTTAAGTTTGCAGGGGATAGCTTTGCCTGCTCTTTTCAGGAAGCAGCTTTGTTTCCCAGCTGTCCTACTGGTCTGCTCCTCTACTGAGTCAGGACTGAGGATCTTGTTCGCTGATTTGCTGTGATTAAGACCCTCTCACTGGCTTTCCCAGGGTCTGAGCTGGGCTGGACACTGTTTTCACCTCAGTGAGACTGACCTTTCTTGAAGTTTTTTTCACTCTATCTTCAGCTGGAGAGTGGTTCCATTCCATCAGACTCTGGTCAAAGGCTTGGTTTCATGTGGCTTTTGAGGGAAACTGGGAGAACTCGAGCAGCTTCCTGACTTTACTCCAATGGCTTCAGCCCTAGAAGTCTTTTTATTTTTATTTTTTCTTTTCTTTTCTTTTCTTTTTTTGCTGAGGCAATTGAGGTTAAGTGACTTGTCCAAGGTCACACAGCTAACTTCAGGGCTGGTTCTCTATCCACTGCACTACCTAGCTGCCCCCTCCAGAAGTCTTTTTCAACTTTTTTAAAAGATGCGAGAAAATCCTTCTATTCTTCTATTCTTTATATTCATCATCACTTTCCTCCCACCAACATATTTTTCTCCTTCTTCTTCAGTCTGTTCCACAAAAAAGGTTCATTTATCACCATGCATAAAAGGGGAGGGACATTATTTTCATCAATTATTAACTGATGGCAAAGGGACTAAATGTCTCATTACCTGCTACAAATGAATTAAAAGAGGAATACATGATGCTATAAAAGAAGATGAATGACAAATCATTTAAATTGTAACTGGGGGGATTTGGGGAAGTTTTTATGGAGGAAGATTTTAGTCAAAAGTCAATGATTGACAGATAATATTCAATGCCTTAGGGAAATTATGAATAAAAACCAAAAGGTAAAAAAAAAAAACCTAAAAAATTTGAACAGAATCATCAATAGGAGAGTGATGACCCAACATTCATCATCTTCTAATAGTTATTCTATTTTTTAAAAACTCTAGGGTAACATTAACTTATTAATATCATGAGTTGAAAAGGAGCCAGTTCTCTTCCCAGTATCTCAAGTATTCTAAATGTGGATAACACCCCTCTTTGTCAAATATTTTTTTTCTGCCAGCCCTCATATATATCCCCTGATGGGAAATCTTATTAAGATTATTCTGCCTACCCAATGAGTGACATACTGTGCTAAAGTTTTGACAAAGTAAGCATTAAGCCTGTCACTCGTTCATTCTGCCAGTTTGAATGTACACCTCTATTTGACTTTCTGGAATCTACTTTGACAGATCAAGCATATTGAATAATGTCAATATAGAGCCTCTTAAACTTGACAATGTATGTACAGAATGTGTCCAAATGAAACAGAAGACAGGTTTTATCTTGACCAACGTTGTTTAAGCTAAAGTGTGAGAAATTAGGCATGTCTAAAATGGAAGTGTCATGCATAGAGAGCACAACACAACATTTCTTTTTTCAAACCATGTGGCTACATATCCCTCTAATTTCTTAGTTTCCTTGAGCTACTAAAGACTTTGCAAATTTAATTTAATTAAGCCAAACAACTCTGTGAGGCAGAGGACAGATTTATAGCTCAAGCACCCAATTACCCTATTTCTATTCTGCAGCAACTCAAAAAAAAAAAAAAAAAGGAAGAAACTTCTAAAGACTGTCCAGAAGATGGAAAACCCCTTTTGTAAATTATGTTAAGGTACAAAAAGGGACAATTTATTTTTACTAGATAAAAATGGAGGTTTTACAGATTTATAATATCCTGTTCTTCAATCAAATATTTAAACATTCAAATGGATTTGTGCTTTCATAAATATGGGGTTTGCTGGAGTTCCCTCCAGTAATGCAACCCAGCAATGCCTTCTTATTCCATGTAATATTCACCCAGGTCTTTCCCAAAGTTTGACACAGGGGATCTTTCCAACAGGCTTGGGGTTTTCCTTGATTTTCCCTATCACAAGAGTACCAATGGATTTATCTTTTTGGAAGGATTTCTTAGACATTGCTCTCCATTGTCATCAATGTCATGAACCAGGAATCACTTTGATACTGCAAAGAAGTGGATAGGTGAAAAATTTTAATCATAGCTTCAAAAATAAAAACTCATACTAGAAGGCACAAAGCAGAAAGAATTTAGTCAAGTTGCCCAGGCACTGCAGCAGGAAATAACCTGGATGCAAGTTCACCTAATACAATTCATATAAACAGTACTAGATTATCTCCATGAGTTGTTTCCAGAATTGGCACATGCTGTGTGTGTATAGGTTTGGCAACAATATATGAAACACAAACCAGACCAATTCTAGTTCTATGAGATACCCCAAGATAGCATAATAACCACTCAAGGAGAGGAGAATCAAATCAAGACCACTAGGCCACTGATCCCAGTCTTTCCCTTTCCACAGAAATACTGAGATAGGTGTACCAAGTTTTGTCAGCTATTTTGTGATCTATGTAGAAAATAAAGTGAGGAGTGGAGTAAAGAAAAAAGAGATAGCTAATTCTGGATAGACATCAAGAAGGATGAGAATTGAGAAAAGACTAATAGATTTGACATTTTAGAGGTTATTGATGATTAGAAAGGGTTTTTTTTTTTTTGAGTAATAATGTCAGAAGTAGATTGTTAAGCATTTAGAAGATGGTGAAATAAAAGGAAGTGAAAAGACCAGATGCAAAATCCTTTCAGCATCTGTGTGAAGGTTAGGGTTAGAGAAGAGAGGTTCTGGAGACAGGAAGACCAATAAGAAGTCTATTGTAGGAATGCAGAAAAGAGGAAAAGAAGAACTAAACTAGGGTAGTTGCTTTGTGAGTAGAAAGAAAGGACCAGATAGGAGAGATGTCTTGGATGTAATATTTACAAGACCCGGCAATGGTTTGGTTATGAGGATAAGAAAGTGATATTTTAATTAATAAAAAATTTTAAAAGCCCTGATATTTTTTCATTTTAAAAAAATCAGACTACCTGTAAACAAGTTTTAAGAGGGGGAGAAACTATATATTTTAAAGGTGTAGATAGAACTCAATATTAGCACCCATTCACATGAAAACAGTAAATATTTTCAAGAGCATGAAAATGTTTTATTATTTAATCTTTCTATAGAATGGAAATTTTGCAATCAATAACCTCTCCTACCTACTATATGAGACTGTTGGAAAGACTAAGAGACAAATTGGAAGGGCTTAACTTTAGTAGAAGTATAATGTTAAATATATTTCAATTTAATTCAGGAAGCATTTATTCTGTGCCAACAATGTGCCATATATTATACTAGGCTCTGGAGATACAAAAACAAAAGCAAAATCAATTCCTGAATTCAGAAAGTTGATATAACATTACATTATACTTATAAGCGCATACATGTATGCATGTACATACATTCATATGGATGTGTATGCTTATGCAAGCATATAGATATAGATAGAGGGTTAGACTTAGAATATAAGTAGGCTCGTGCTTGGATAACATCCAGTGAGACATAGCTCTGATCCCTTACTAAAGGACACTTGCAAAGAGAGGCTCCTGTGGTCCCTTGGTTCCTGGGATGAAAAATTGTGTCAAAGATAATTGAAATCTAAGCCAAAAAGAGCCACTGATTTGGTTAGTGAAAAGAGATATCTAAGGAGAGGTATCTTCCTTTCTTTTTCTCCTCTACTCATATTTCTACCCCCTCCTCCCCACCACAAACCCAGTAGCTATGGAAGCTTTATATATGTGGTAATAAGAACATATGCTTACCAGAGTTCCCTGGCTGCCTCTTCTGCTTTGTGTTCCATTCTCTGATTACAGTTGCCCAAACAGCAATACTGAGATAGATACACCAAGTTTTGGCAGCTACTTTGTGATCTATGTGGAAAATAAATTAAAGTGAGGAGTGGAGTAAAGAAAAAAGAGACGGCTAATGCTGCATAGACATCAAGAAGGATGAGGATTGAGAAAAGACTAATAGATTTGACATTTTAGAGTTTATTGGTGATTGCAAAGAGGAGTTTTGTTTGAGTAATGTCAGAAGTCAGATTACTAAGCCTTTAGAAGACAGTTAAAGAAAAGGAAGTGGAAGGACCAATTGCAAATTTTTTTTCAAAGAGTTTGGCTAAAAAAAGAAGTAAAAATGTTTCAAAATAGTTAATGACAATGGTTAGGTGTCGCGAACTTTAGCATTTTTGTACCTCATTTTGTACAATTGTACAAGGATAATAATGAAAATTAAAGGAAGGAACATTATTGTGATGGCAAATTTCTGAAAAAAGGAGGAGGGCATGAGATTGAGGGTCTTAGTAAGGGGATTAATCTCCATGAGAAGAGCCATCTCTATCAGAGACTGGAGTCAATAAGGAAATAGTTGGGGATGATGTCAAAGTATTATGAAGAGAAAGGGAGAAAATAAAACTCCAAGAATAGCCTTGACTTCCTCCATAAAATCTAAAGCAAGGTTGTCATCCTAGAGAGTAGGAGGTGCTATGAGAAGTTTAAGTATAAAAAATATGGTTTGGTACAGCTGCTGTGATAAATAGGATAGGGAATCAATTAAAAAATAAAAGAGTAAAAATGTTGCCCAGTTAAGATTAGAAGCATAGTTTGTAGTAGATTTAGGCAAGTTTGCCAGCTCTGTCCAGAAGCAAATGAATAGTAGTAAAGTATAGCCAAAGCTAGCCCACTATTAACTATAAAAAAATATGACTTTCAGATGAGGTACTTGGGACTCATAGATTTTTAAGTCATTTTCCCCATCATCATACAGGATTTGAATCCAGGTTCTGTAACTCCTAATCCAAAACTCTTACTACAATACAATGTCTAGAAATTGCTCTGTCTCTAGTTACAATATCTGGGATTGTTTAACAACTAATGAGTCAAGTAAATCCATTTATTTTCTATTTCCAAAAACTTTGGAGCTATCACACAAGCATAGTTTCTCCCGTGTGTTGTAATGTAAGCTATTCAAATTCATATCATTCCAAATGACAGTAAAAATAGCAAAAGAACAAGAGAATCAAGGAATTTATAATCGCAAGAAGACTTCATAAAGAGTTATTCCAAACATCTCATTTTATAGAGGACATTGAGGTTCACATAGGCCAAATCTGCCCAAAGGTCAGACAGAAAGAAAAGAGCAAAAGAACAATTTGAACCCCTTAACCTGTGACACCAAAGCCAGTGGAGTTTCCACTGCAACTTTTTAATTTTTTCTTAAGAAAGCTAAAAAAAAATGTTCCCGAGCTATTGTTCTTAGTCAAATGGAAATGTTTTCAGCAAGTGGTACAGAATCAGGCAGCAGAGGAAAGTCCTCAACACTAACCAGGCTTTCATAGTCAGAAGCTGAAACAGAGCCTAAAAATTGATTCTGTCTTGAATTTTATGAGCTTGGGGTAATTTTTTCTTCCCCTTTTTTCCCCATGAAATCAGACCTTTCCAAAGCAGCTACTGCATAACCCTTTAAATATTCAACATCATCACTCTCCAAACTTTCAAGCCTGCAGGGCCTGTTATGAAAAAGTCAAGACAAGGAGAAAGAAAAAATGTCCTGGAAGCAAGAGCTTTAAGGTGGAGGAAAGCTTAAAAAAGGATATGGAAGCAAAGAGGTGGGGGTGCTTAGAGAATAGAAAACAGAGAGCTCATGATAGAAATACCCTGCAAATCAGAGGGAGTGAAAGATAGACATTCTCAATCCATAGATATTCAAGATAGAATTTGAGCAGGTATTAAAGACAGATATGTTAAAGTATGGTTGTATGTGTGCTGTGTGTGTGATTCTGTGTGTGTATCTGTGTGTGTTAGAAACAGATTAAAAACAAAAAGGAAAGAGAAAAAGAGAAAAACAGAGGAAAAAGAGAGTTTGGGATAGGACAGAAAGTCCTATAGGACTATAGGACAGAAAGAAGCAACAAGGCAAGAAAAAATAGGTTTATGTCTGAAAAGCTCTAGCTAGACTGAATACTTCCAGTCAAAAATGCCATATAGTTTTAAGTTTTTTAGGTTTTATTTTTTGGGGAGATAGTTAATGAAACTCAAGACAATTTAAAATGCTTAGACTTTAAATTCAACTTAACCTATCCAGTGCAGCTGGAGAAAAATAATGTCATTGTCTTCTGATAGCTCAATGTCAATTTAGAAGTAAGTGCTAAGTGGAATACCCCGGGATATATTTGGTCCTTGTGCTGGTAACTTGTATAAATGGCATGTCTGTCAAATTTGGAGATTACACTGAGTTAGAAGGGATAAATAATGTAATGAATGACAGAACCAAAATGCAAAAAGATCTCAACAAATTAGAACCTTGAGTCAAATATGTTAACATGACACCTAATAGAGATAAATATGATTTCTTATATTTTAGATCCCCAAAATGAACTTCATTAATTGGTGTGGCTAGAGAACAGTTTGTATAAAAAAGCCCTGGAGCCTTTTAATAGATTGTGAGCTCAGTGTAAGTCAACAGCCAAGAAACTAATAAAATCTTAAGCATTAAGAGATGTATAACATGCAAGAATAATGTACTCTGTGTTGGCAGAAAGAAAGAGGTGGCACAATGGACAAAGCATTGGACTTGGAGTTAGAAAGATTCAAGTTCAAATGCTGCCTCAGACACATTTTAGCTATGTGACTCCAGGTAATTTACTTGATCGTTACATGCCTCATTTTCCTGAACTGTAAAATGGGGATAAAAATAGCATCTACCTCCTAAGGTTGTTATGATCAAATTAAATAATATTTATAAAGCACTTAGGCACTTAATAAATGCTTATTCCCTTTCACATTAGTAAGATTACATCTGGAGTATTCTGTTTATAATTCAGAACATCGCATTTTAGGTAGGATTGGAGAGCATCCAAAGGAGAAAAAGCAAGATGGTAAAGCACTTCAATATCATGCCATAGAAAAGGAAATGTGATTATTTAGCCTGAAGAAGAGAAAACTTAGGGGGAAATGTTAACTGTCTTCACATATTTATGAAGAGCTATTATATAGAAGATGAATTCTATTTATTTTGCTTGACTCCAGAGGTCAGAACTAGAAGTGATAGATAGAAATTGGGAAGTTCAAGTAAATGTTTAACAAGCAGCCTTCCTTTTAAAAATGCATTAATGATGCTTTCTTTTAAAAAATATATTCATGGTGCTTTTAAATTTAATCAGTTCTGTTATTAAATTTTTCTCCATTTCCTTAAGTCTGGATAATCAATAGAAGAAATTTATTTGTAGCATTTGTTGATTTCTGAGGTGTAAATGATCACAGGGAAAATTTAACAATCAGCTATCCTGAGCCATTTCAAATCAGCTCCAGTTCAATACTAAATGTAAGCTTCACAGAGGTCAATTTAAGCTGGAATTTAGAAAAATATTTCTAAAATTTAGAGTTATAGAGATAACTAAAAATTTTGCATCTAAAAGAGGGGAAAGGGATTTTTCATCAGAAAAAGCCTCTGATGGGCGGATGAAACTGGGAAAAAAGTGTGCCTTGAAACACATTTCCTTGTTTCTGGGATGCCTTCAAGGCCAGTAATAAAATGTGGCTATTCTGAAGGAGAAGATTCTAATCTTTAAAGATAGAACTAAATGGAAAGGAACTCCTCAGAAGATGGCATTTAAAGAAGTAAGGAGAGCCTCAAAATGGATTTTTGATGCTTTCTCAATCTTGGCACCCTGAAATAAAGTCCTACTGCTACACCCCTGCTTGCAGTTCTCATGGGAGCTAACCAAAAGTTGACCAAGTCACCTTAGGAGGAAGAGTTCACCCTCATTTGGAGCCTTCAAACAAAGATTCTTGTTTTGTTTTGGGTTTTTTTTTTTTACATTTTATTAACATTTTTTTAAAATTTTGAGTTCCAAATTCTCTCCCTCCCTCCAACCTCTTGCCATGTCCACTGAGAAGGTGAGAAATATGATATTATGAATGAAGCATGTGAATCATACAAAAATATTTCCATATTTCTAAAAAACATGAAAAATAAAGGGAATGAGAAAATGTTTCAATTTGCATTCAAAGTTTATCAGTTCTTTCTCTGGAAGTAGATTATTTTTTTCATCATGAATCCTTTGGAATTGTTTTGGATCATCCTGTTGTTCAGAGTTTCTCTATTAATCATCATTACAACAGAGATGTTACTGTTCACAGTGATCTCCTGGTTCTTCTCACTTCACTTTGTATCAGTTAATATAGATCTTGCTTCTCATAGCACAATAGTACTCCATCACAATCATATTCCACAATTTGTTCAGTCATTCCCTAATTGATGAGCATTCAATTTCCAAGTTTTTGCCACCACAAAAAGGGATAATATAAATATTTGTGTTCATGTAGGTATTTTTTTCCTTTTTCTTTGATTTCTCTGGGATACAGAGTTAGTACTGAGTGGTATTGCTGGGCCAAAGTATATGTGCAATTTTATAGCCCTTTTGACATAACTCCAAATTATCCGTCATAACTAATTGACCTGTTCACTATTCCACCAGTAGTTCAGTAGTACACCTATTCTTTCCTTTATCCTCTCCATCATTTATCACTTAAGATACATATAAGGTAGTATTTCAGAGTTGTTTTAATTTGCCTTTCTTTAATCTATAGTATTTTTTCATGTGATTATAGATAGCTTTGGTTTCTTCTGAAAACTATCTATATCCTTTTACCATTTAATAATTGAGAAATGACTCATTTTAATAAAATTGACTTGTTTATATACTTAATATATATTTGAAAAATGAGATCTTTATCAAAGAAATTTGTTGTAATTTTTTTGGATATTACTCCATTGTCTATGGGACCTTTCAGCATAATGTAGTTTCCCTGATTATCTCTTTTAATTAACTCAATTTTTATTTTTGTTTTTTCAGAGATCATTATTGCTATCTTATTTTTTTTAACTTCAGCCAAAGTATATTAAATTCTACTCCAACCCTTTATTTTAACTCTTTGTGCTTGTGTCTTTTTCCTTCAAGTATTTCTCATAAATAACATACAATTGGATATGGGTTTCTAATATATACTGCTTTATGCTTCCATTTTGTGGGTCAGTTAATCCCATTCACATTCACATTTCTAAGTGCCAAACTATATATTTTCCCTTCATCCTATTTAATTCATTTCTTCCTTTATTTTTTTATTCTGTCCCTCCTCAAAAATCTACTTTGCTTCTAATCACTGCCTCCCTTAATCTGCCCTTCTTTTTATATTCTTTCACTTTCTCTTATTCCCTTCCCCTTCCAGCTCCCTTTTAAGTCAGTTACATTTCTATACATACCTGAATGACATTCTTCCCTCTTAGAATCAATTCTGAGAAGAGTAAATTTCAAGACTTGCCTCCCCTATTTTCCTCTCCGTCATAAAAGCTCTCTTAGTACATATAACTAAGAATCTATGATTCTAACTTAGTAGTTTGTTTGCTTTTTATGTGTTTTTGTTGTTATTGTTGTTGTTTTAAGTTTGTTTGTTTAATATTCAACAGAAAAAAATTCCTTGTGAAAATTACTAGTTAAATCTAGAAAATCCTCATATACCTCATTTAGTTCAAACCCTTCAGTTTATAGATGAGAAAATGGAGGCCTAGAGAGCTTAAATGATTTGCTCAAAAATACAAAGCCATTCAGCAATTACTGTCTGAGATTAAACCCTAAATCCAAAAGTAGCACTTCTATACATGCTTCTTCTCAGGTACAAGAGAAGTCGTCAACACTATGTAACTACTTTTTGAGCAAGCAAGTCAAAACTTCAAGAATATATGAACCCCAAATAAAGGAAAATGTGAATGTTTTCATTTGTGTAGTGGTGGAGGTTGAAGAGAGAAAGAAACTGAGGTAGGAAAAATTCAGGAAAGACAGTGAAGTAAGTGTGTAAACTTCAGGTTCTCCAGATTTCCCCTACAAACAGAACAAATTTGCTACTCAAGGCAAATATAGACTGGAGAAAAATTAAGAAGACTTAGGGCAGAATAGGGGTTCTTCTAGTACAACCCAACAAGATTTGAATATACCAGGCTAGGATTAACCTGTGTGATGTGAAAACACACCTGGCTAGCTCCAAGCTCTGGGGTTTAGGTGGAGCCTCAGCAGGAACCACAGACACTTTTACCTCCCAAACAACTTGAGAAGCTGAAGAGCTAAGTCTGGGAAGACTGAGGCAACATCAAGTAATTAGGAACACCAGGCCCACATGTGCTTCAGAGACAAGGCCTGGTGAGAAGGAACTAGCACAGGTGAGTGCAAAAGCAGTGGGGGCAGGGATGCTGGTTGTGGGCATTTGCAACAGGTAGGGAGTTTTTGGTTTAGAGTTCCAAGTCACTGGAAAGAGCTGAAGTAAAACCAGAGACACCTTACCCCACTATTAGAGGAGCTTATACTAATCCTTCTCATTAAAAAAATAAATAAATAAAATTGTATAAAAAGAAAGAACTCCACAATAGAAACTTATTATGGGAACAGGGAAGAGCAGGGTTCATCTTCAGTAGAAAACACTGAAGTTAAAAAAAAAAAAGCTTCTACCTCAAAAAGTAATGTTAAATGGCACCCTGCTCAGAGAAAAATTATAGAAGAACTGAAAAAAGAATTTTAAAATCAAATGAGAGACATTGAAGAAAAACAAAAAATAAAAAACTCTCCAAGAAAAACAAGATTATGAAATAAAAGGTTAACCAACTAGAAAAGGAGATAGAGAATCTAAAAGATAAAAATAACTCTCTGAAATTAGTACTGGGGTAAGGAGAAGCTAGAGAAACTATGAGAGACTAAGAAATAAAACATATTATTACAAAGAATGAAAATCAACATAGAACATAATGTAAAACATAAGAAAAACAATCTGGAGAAGAGATCAAGAAGAAAAAAATATGTAAGAACAAATAGACTACCTGAAAGTTGTGATCAAAAAAAGAAATCTTGAAACAATAATGCAAGAAATAAAATAAGAAAATTGTCCTGGAGTGATAAAACATGAGAGAAAAGTAGAAATAGAAAAAAATCCATCAATCACCACCTCAAAGATATTTTTTGTAGAAAACACATAGGAATATTGCTTCCAAATTTTGAAACCTCAAGATCAAAGATAAAATTTTGCCAAAAAAAAAAAAAACCACCAATCCAAATATATTGGAGCTACAATTAAAACTGTACAAGATTTATCAGCAACCATGATAAATGACCAGAGATCCTGGAATATAGATACCGGTGACCAAAAGAACTAGGCCTGTGGCCCAAAACATCATATCCAACAAAATTATTCATAATATTGAATGAGAAAAAACTGGACATTCAACAAATTTGCAGATTTTTAGGACTTTGTATCAATCAAACCCGAACTCAATAGAAAATTTAACATATAAGAGCCAATATCAAAGCTCAATTTCTCAACATGGACAAATTGTTTATATTTTACATGAAAATGTGTAACGTATTGTGACAATGTGTAATGTGTTGCTGACATCATAGATTGACATCAGCACTAGGGTAGCTCAAAAGAAATATTGGGGAAAGGGTTGCTAGGTATTGCAATGGATAGAGTACTAGCCCTGAAGTCAGGGAGACCTGAATCCAAATCTGGTCTCAGATACTTGAACACTTCCTAGCTGTGTGACTCTGGTCACTTAACATATATGTATTATACACACATACACACACACACAAACACGTATATATATATATATATATATATATATATATATATATATATATATATATAATATATATATACACATACACATCATGAAAGGGTATTGCATCCTTCAAAATCTACAAAGAAAGAAGGGCAGAGTGGGAAGCAAAGAGTGGGGGTAGAAGACAAGGGATCCATGGATGGGGGAAGTTAAGTAATAGCAAAGTAAGTTAAGGAGCAGAATTAAAGCAAAAGAGTTAGCAGAGAGAGGAAAGGTGTGTGTATATACATATAGACATAAACATATCCTTGCTTAACTAAAATCTGCTTGGAGGAGATAGGATAGATGAAAGGGGAAAAAAGAATAAAGTAAAAATGATGTGCAACAGAGAGCAGAGAACAAAAGAATAACCTACAATGAAGTAAAGAAAGATTGACACTCATAAATATATTCTCTTCTACTATTATATACACTTTCTTGAACTGGTAATTTATTGTTATGTATTTTGAATCTTCCTCATATTCTACTGGGCACATGACAATGTTCTGTTTTGTTTTGTATTGTTTTATAATCCTTTTCTGTTTTCTCTATTATTGTTTTTTAATAAAACAATTTTTTAAAAAAGGCAATCTAAAAAAAAAAAAAAAAAGATGAAATTTTCTTCCAGGAGCTCATTAATTCCTCTTGTCAGATATCCTCCCTCTCCCCCCTACCCCCACAAGAGGCTTCACGTTTCTGGAAAGATTGTTTTTCTCTTACATATGCATGGTTGCACACACTCCAAGCAACTTTAAGACAACAAAAACACACATACACTGAGGGGGAAACAATGCACTTGTCTGGAGAAACTGAAGGCTGTTTCAGAATACATTCCCTGTGAGAACAGTTGCACTTTCTCCATTTCTGTTGTCTGGGTTAATGCCAGTCCTGTCAGAAGCTGAGTTGGTGCCTGGCATTCTGGAGCAAGGACTTGCCAGGAGTTTGAATTTGATAGTAATAATGCCAGTGTCAACCTTGTAAGACACTAACACTGCACAGAAAAATGTACCAGGCTCTAATGGGGGTCATAGAGTAATTTTCTCATTGCTTTTGACTAGCACAAAAATAATTTCCTTAATCCCCATGAAGCAGCTTCAGCTCTGCATTTATAAATTTTACCCTCCCCACAACCTTCTTGTTCCCCCAGGGAATCTCAGATGAAGCTTTCTTATTTTATTTTTTCACTAAACAAAACAATGTTATAATTCCTAACTCTATCTCTTTCTCTGGTGCCCAGCAGGAAATTGTTCTGTCTTTGACCTGGAATTCAAATGTAGTCAGAACTGCCCTATTGAAGGAAGGATGGTCAAATGGTTAGCCTTTCAACCATAGATTCAGGAAACCCTGTGACCCTAAATAACTTACCTAACCTCTCTAACTTTGTTTATTCATCTGTAAAATAAGTATAATGCCAATAATTATCAAATAGAATTATCATGAGGATTAAAAGAGACAATATACAGAAAGTTTCCAAATTTTTAAACCTCCAGAAATTCTAATTATCATTCTGATAATAGAGCTATCTACCTACTCCCACCCCTCAACTATATTGCTTCAATTTCTAAGCCTACTTTCTAAAACACTTAGTTGAATTATGGGGGTTAACCCATTGTGTTTTCTCTAAATTACAAAAAACAGAAAATAAATATATTGGATTGAATTCACTTAGCATCTAGTATGTTCCCTGGGCAGCTAGGTGACACATTAGTAGGCTTTATCTTCCTGAATTTAAATCTGGCCTCAAATACTTCATAGCTGTGTGATCTTAGGTAAGTCATTTAACCCTGTTTGTCTTAGTTTCCTCATCATAAAATGAACTGAAAAAAAATGACAAACCACTCTAAACCTTTGCCAAAAAAAAAACAAAAAAACAAATGGAGTCATGAAGAATTAGACAACTAAAAAACAACTGAACAACAAAAACATTCCCTTTTCTATGACAAACATTGGTTTAATAAAAACAAAAATAAAACAATCTCTGCCTTCAGTGAGCTAATACTCTATAGAATTAATAAGTGACAAGAATAATAAAAAAAAAAAAACAGAAGAAAAACTTCCTGCAAAAAAAAAAAGTACAGAGATGTAGAGAAAGGAAGTACAGTTAGCCAGGGTAGGGGTTCATTTCAACCATTATCTATCTGTTAAGTATCACAACAATTCTAATAGTATCAAGCATAGTATAAAAATTCAAATTTGGAAATTTGGTCAGTTATGGATTGCAAAGTATTCTTCATTTTGAAACATAATAAAATTTCTTTATCATTCCTCAATGATTTTAAAACAATAGTTGATAGACAAATCAGTTTATACACACTTTTCATAAGTTGTAACTATTGCACACCTTAAAACCAAAACACCTGTTTTGAAGCAGATCAATGTTTCCCCTTGTTAAAGAACAGAATAAAGCTAATAGGAAAGTTATAGGGAAAATCCACATTGGATTTAGGACTGGAAAAAATACTTACTCTTCTTATGATTTTTTCCATTATTACTCTATCACCTCAGGTTCTTTTGCCCACTGATCTTTGCCTTATCTTTTTGCCTTCTCTCTTAAATTAAGACAATATATAAGTTTTTATGAATGTTTTTTAGGGAAAAAAGTAAGATACCCATCCCACATTAATGTTCTTCTTTGGTCCTAAACTCATAAAAATAAACATTTCATTTCTTAGTCTCCCATCAGGAAAAAATTAAGATACTTGACTTCCTGCTTTTGGTCTGATTTTATATTGAATATTTCAATTTCTGGATGTTGGAAATAAATTATAGTAATTTTTATTGTACTTAAAATTCTAGCTAGTTTCTTTGGTGTTGAAGCTCAATTTTATGTGATATATTATTTCTGGGCACCAATCTCCCTTGCTCTTCAGAATATCATATTCCAGTATTTCATTTGATTGGTTTTTTGGTAATAGCATAGTAATGCTATGCTATTCTCATTGGTTCTCCTTGGAATATGAATTTCTTTTTTCTTTATGCCTCCGAAATTTTGTACTTTAATGTTATAGTTCTGAAATGTGATGTTTCTTGGTGATTTAAACTAGGAGTTTCCATAGATAGTCTGTGGATTTTTTCAATTTTACCTTTGTTGGGTGTTTTAATGTTTAGCAACTTTTCTGAATGAATTCTTAAAGAAAGGTTCTCTAATTTTCCTTTTTATGATATTTTCCTAGAAGCTCCAAATGCTTCAATTATTTCTTCATATTCTATCTTCTTTTCAGGTCTCAGACTTTGTTTGATTCATGAACCACAATTTATCCTGGTCATTCAGCTCTCCCTGAGAAACTGCAAAGGGGTTGATTCCAAAAATCCAGTTCCTAAAATTATAGGAGCATAAAATTACGGTCCAGTCCAGTGGGATCCAGAGACAAGAGTGCCTAACAGGGAAAAGCTCCATTTATCCTAAAAGAAATTATTGTATTTCTTCTCCCCCCCAAAAAAAAATATTAAAATGGAAAATTTGGATCCCAAAAAATTTCAACAAGGAGTCAAGATAGCTGAAAAAAAAACAGCCACTTGCCAAAGATCTTCCTCAAACCTTTAGAATACTTTTAAATAATGCTAAGAAACAATTCCTGGAGAAGCAGAACCCACAAAAGGATGATTGAAATAATTTTTCCATCAAACACAACTAAGAAGTTCAGGAGGAAAAGTCTCTTGCACCTGAGTGAGGGTGGAACATCTGGATAAGAGTGCAACACAGTTCAGTATAAGCAACAAAACCAGGGGCAGACTTTGATAACCAGTGAAACAGGGATGGCAGTATCTGGTACTGAATCTCTCGGTCTATAGACTGTAAGAAGGCCTCCTTGGCCAGAAAGAGATCATGGAGGTCTCTTTGCCAGAACAGAGAAAGGATCCTGTTATTTTGATCATGCTCATATTTAGATCACAGTTCTGGGTGGCAGGAAGCACTAGAAAACCAGAGACTGTGACTATGGTAGAGCAGAGACCCTCCTCAAACTTCCAGGGAATAGTGCTTCTTATCACTCAGACCAGGAGGATAGTAAACACACCTCTCCTTAGATCATATTACCTTGAAAGAACTGAAAACTTACAGGACTTTAAACGCATTGCTGAAAATAGCTGCAAAAAACCCCTGAAGCTTGGAACAATGCAAGCAGAATCCTACTTTAAGAAAGAGTTAAATAGAAATAGGATAGGAAAGGTAGTAAACAACAACAAAAATATTCTGACTATAGAAAATAACTATGATGACAAGGAAAATCTAAACATACCCTGAGAAGTTAAGAAAGTCAAAAGTTCCCATATCCAAAGTCTCCAAGACAAATATGAATTGGGCTTAGGCAACTGAAGAACTTAAAAAAAAATTTTGAAAATAAAGTAAGAGAGATAAAGGGAAAATTGGGAAGAGAAATGAGTGATGCAAGAAAATTATGAAAAAATGAATCAACAGTTTGGCAGAGGAGACTCAAAAAATATACTAAGGAAAATAATATGTTAAAAAAATAGACTAGGCCAAATGATAAAAAGAGGTAGTCAAAGAGAGAAAAATATTTTAAAAAGCAGAATTGGCCAAATGGAAAAAGAAGCACAAAAATTCCTTAGGGGAAAAAATCCTCTTTTAAAAATAATCAGCTAAATGGAAAATGAGGTACAAAAGTTAATTAAAGAAAATAATTCCATAAAAATTAGAGATGAACAAATGGAATCAAATGGAAATTAAGAAATAATAAAACAAAAACAAAAGAATGGGTAAAATAGAATACAATTTGAACTATCTCATTAGAAAAGCAACTGACCTGAAAAATATCTCCAGAAGAGATAATTTTTAAATTATTGGACTACTATAATTTTTAAATCATGATAAAAAAAGAGCCTAGACATCATTTTTTAAGAAGTTATCAAGGAAAACTATCCTGATGTCCTAACCAGAAGGTAAAATAAAAATGAAAATCCCAAAATAAAAATTCCCAGCAATGTCATAGCCAAATTCCAGAGCTCACAGGTGAAGGAGAAATTATTATAAACAACCAAAAAGAAACAATTCAGGTATTATGGAGCCATGCTTACGATAGCATGAAATTTAGCAGTTTCTGCCTTAAAGTCATAGAGGGTTTGGAATATGCTATTCCAGAGAGCAAAAAGAGCTAGTATTACAACCAAGAATTACCTACTCAATAAAACTGAGTATAATTCTTTGGGGGAGGTGGGGGGAAAGAGACGAGACAATGGATATGCAATGAAATAGAGGATTTTCAAGAATTCTTGATTAAAAGATCAGAGATGAATACAAAATTTGACTTTCAAAAAAAGGTAAGCAGAAAAGAGAAATCACAAAGAACTTATTT
The DNA here is from genome assembly GCF_016432865.1 of Antechinus flavipes. Classification (NCBI taxonomy): domain Eukaryota; kingdom Metazoa; phylum Chordata; class Mammalia; order Dasyuromorphia; family Dasyuridae; genus Antechinus; species Antechinus flavipes. The sequence goes on along the minus strand of NC_067401.1, from coordinate 123,810,661 downwards.
AATAAGGTTAAACTATTTCTATTCCTACATGGTAAGAGGATTCTTTTAATTCATAAGAACTTTCTCATTATTAGGATAGTTAGGAGGAAGCCATAATATAGACAGAGGTCACAGATGTAAATTGAATACAAAGGCATAATATCTAAAAAATAAAATTAGGGAGTGAGAGAAGAAAGGAAAAGGAAAGGGAGAATGGGGTAAATTATTTCACATTAAAGAAGCAAGAAAAAACCTTTTACAGTGGAGAATAGTGGAAAGGCATGGAGAGGTGAGTAAACTTTACTGTCATTTGAACTGACTCAAAGAGAGAATAATAGATACACTGAATTGGGTATAAAAATCTCTCTTACCCTAAAAGCAAGCAAGAAGGAAGGGGATAAGAAAAGAGGGGGTGATAGAAAGAAGGGCAGATTGTGGGAAAGAGTAGTCAGAAGCAAAAACACTTTTGAGGAGAAACAGAATGAAAAGAGAGAGTTGAATAAATGGGGGATTATAGAATAGAAGGAAATATAGCAAAAGCAGCTGTGAAAAAAATTGAAGCAAGTTTTTCTGGATAAAGCCTCATTTCTCAAACTTAGAAAGAATGGAGTTAATTTTATAAAAATAAACAGATAAATAAATGACTATCACTTGAGGAATGGCTAAAGGAAATTGTGGTATGTGATTAGCATGAAATATTATTGTGCCATAAGAAATGATAAGCAGGATGCTCTCAGAAAAATTTGGAAAGACTTCCATGAGCTGATGCAAAATGAAATCTTACTGTGTACAAATAGCAACATTGTAAGATGATTAGCTATTCTCAACAATACAATGTTCCAAGACAACTCTGAAGGACTGATGGTAAAAAAAAAAAAAAAAATACTCTCTGGTCCCAGAGAAAGAATCAATAGTTTCTCAATACAGATTGAAAAATACTTTTTAGTTTCTTTATTTTTCTTAAGGGTTTTTTTGGTCTTTTCTTTTTCCACAACATAACAAATATAGGAAATATTTTAAATGCTTAAACATGTAAAATCCATATTGAATAATTTGTTTTCTCAGTTGCGGGGAAGGAGAAGAGAAAAGAAGGAAGAGAATTTGGAACTCAAAGTTTTAAAAACTTTGTTAAATGTTAAAATTGCTTTTGCATGCAACTGGAAAAAAATTTAAAACTAGATAAATTCAAAAAAATAAAATTTTAGCAACCACAAAGATTTCAGCATCACCTAGAGCCAGGGCAGAAGTTATAGGAACTAGATAATGTCCTTGTTAGTGGTAGCACTTAATGTGATGAATTAATGAGTTAAACTTTTCTGTAACAATTATGCCCTGTTGGATTTTTTTCTCTTTTTTTTCCCTTGTGGTTTCGAGTTTCTGAATCTTGGCACTCTTCAGTTGTATTATTTGGTGACATGGTGAGAGCTAGAAGGGAGATGTGCCCCTAGGAAACCTCTCACTCACTTTGTCATCTTCATGTTCATGTATTTTGTGGATTGAAAAGCCAGCATCAAAATATTGTGGTTTTCAAAACATCATAATGATAGCATCTCGAATCCTTCTCTTCTTTGCTCTATGGCTCTGTCTTTGTCTTTCTTTTAATCTACTTAATGTACTATAATTATGTCTTCAGTATGGGTCAATTATCTCAGAACAGGGAAACAAATTACCATCATTATCTCAGATTATTCTTCCCTTTTCTTTGATCCAATTTTGTTAGACTACCAAAACAAATGTGGTTTTCATTTCAGTCCTTCTCTTAACTGCTTGCCTTGTTGGCTGAGCAGAGATGCAGAAGAAAATCTTTCACCTGTCATTTACAGAATTATTCCTTCCTTTTCTTCCATTCCCCAGTCTGGTTTGGCATTAGGCCCATTACCTCCATATGTTTAAATGATCTTATTACCAACTAGCTCTCAGCCAACACCTGCTTTCTAGTTGGGGTGTCCCTTTAATCTTTTTTTCTCACTGAACTAAATTTGATAAATTCAAATTGGCACACAAAGCCCATTCAAACGGCATTAGTATTTAAAGGAGCTATGTATCCTAGTGTCAATAACTCTGAGATTAATGGGTCCACAAGTCTAGGACTGGGAGTATTAACAAGGTGGGTTTTAGCAATGATTCATGAAATATAAAGGGCTACCATGACCTCTTCTGCTTTCATCAAAATTAAAGAAATTAACACTTCATATATATATCCTTATGCATAGTTGCAACATGAGGAGGAAAGACACTTCAAGAAAATAACTTTCAAGGAGTGAGAATAACTTCAGAGCTAGACTCTCCTCAGCTCAATGAAGCACTTTTTTTTTTAAATTGGGGTGGAGCTGGGGGAGTTTAATAGCTAAAAACTGTCTCAAAGCCCTAACAAAAGGCAAATTACTTCATCTTTCTTATTCTCAGATTCCTCATCATGTTAAAATAGGAATAATAATAGATAAATTAATAATCATTTATTAAGTGCTTTATATGTGTGCCAGGAACTGATCAAATAATACTCATAGGATTATAAGATTGAGTATAATGTAGAAATGAGTATATACACATATTTATGTATTTAATATGTATGTATATATACATGTATAATTTCTTATAGATATTTATACATATATGTATTATAAAATGTTTCACAAGCCTTAAAGCAACTATATAAATACTAGCAATCACACGTAAAGTGCTTTGCAAATTGTAAAGTATTATATAAATGTGAGGTAATAAAATATATATGTTGTTTCATTTGATCCTAACAAGAAGCCAATGAGATTCATTTATCATTATCATCATCATCATCATTTATTGTTTCAACACAATGTCCAAAGAAAACTCATTATCTTTCCCCAAATCTTCTTCTCCTACCTTCCTATTACTATGGAAAGTAACACCTTCTCAGGCCCACAGGCTGGAAACCTAGAAGCTATCCTTGATTCCTCACTATCTCTCACCTCCCACATACAATCTGTTGTAAAGCCCTATTGATTTTATTTCTATATCTGTCTAAAATATCTTCTTCTCTCTTTTGACATTGCTACTACTGTAATGCAGGCCATAATTATATCAAGTTTGGATTATTGCAATAGTCTTCTGGTAATTCTGCCTGTCTCAAACCTTTCCTCACTCCAGTTCATCCTCCGTTCATTCATCAAGTTATTTTCCCAAAGTTCAAGTACAATCATATCACTCCCCTACTCAATAAATTACATTGGCTCCCTAATACCTCCAGGATTAAATACTAAATACTCTGTTTGTCACTCCAAGTTCTTCATAAATTACCCCTTTTATTATTTCTGATTTGGGGGAGGGGTTACATCTTCTTCCCCAAAACACATTCTTTGATCCAAAACACACTGGCTTTTTACCCATTCTCTCAGTTCCAGGAATTTTCTCTGGTATTTCCCCATGCCTGAAATGCTATTTCTCTTTTGTTCAACTACTGACCTCTCTAGCTTTCTTAAGTCCCAATTAAAATCCCATATTGTACATGAATCCTTTTCCAACCTCATTAAATTCCAATGCCTTCCCTCTGTCAATTTGTCTTAGTTATTCTTTATATAATTTGTTTATATGCTGTGTTTCTTATTAGATTATAAGGGATGGATTATGAGGGAGTTTTTATATATATGCTTCTTTTTATATCTTTAGAACATTCATAGTTTTTGGCATAAGTTAGTACTTAATAAATTTATTTGTATACTTGAAGCTGAGGAAGGTTTAGTTACTTGTTCAAGGTCATACAGCTAGTACAAATATGAAGCAGAATTCAAGAACCTTGGAAAATATCCATGAGCTTGGTAAGAATATTCTCTAAAATAAAAATGAGTTTCAACTCAAATTTGAACTGAGTTCTACTTACTATGCTTTGTCTATTTACTATACTGATAGGCTCAGACAAATCTTTGTAAATTATTAATTTCTGGACCCAGTTGCCTCATTTTTAGAATGAAAGGATTGGACTTGATCGGGGAGTCAACAATCTCTGCTCTAAGGGTCAAATCTGGCACACAGCCTGCTTATGAATGGTTCTGTGAGCTACATATAAAAACCATTCTTAACTTCCTCTCCATGCAAAAATAAATAATAGAATATGGCCTTCATATCATCCTAGCACCATAGGCTATAGGAACCTGTAAGTGAAACTCCAAGATGAAGCTTGCAGATAGCACTGAATATGAGAGTAAGTAAGCATTTATCAAATGTCTATAACATATCAGGACATATACTAAGCATTCTACAAATATTATCACATTTAATTAGGTAGAAAAAATGTTCAAAGCTATCAATACTTATACAATACCAGTCTTCATAAATTCTGTAAAATGTACTTTCTTCTCAAAGAGGAACAAAATGACATCAGAGTCAATTTCAGTGTGTCCAACTAAGGCTGATCAGACCAATACAAGCTCAGAATGTTTTGGGTCATGTACAAATAGTCCATGTGGACACTTGGGGTAGATTCTTCACATTTGTACAGCTTGCATTTCTTTAGAGTTAATTCAATTCTGCTTTGTTCATAAAGCACACTACCTTCTTTAATGAGGTCACATCCTTCTGGGCAGTCCTGTGCTAGTGTTTCCCACGTCACATAGTCAACTTCAAACTTCCTCACAACATCCCCTTCAGGTAAGAAGTGCAAATATTATCTCCATATTATAAATGAGACCAAGAAATGAAATGAATTGCTTAAAGTCACAAAACTAATAAATGTTTGGAATGAATTTTTAACCCACATGTCTAACAGCCTTGTCATGATTTGAATGACCTGTAGTTTATAGACAATTCCTGTAGATCAGCATTATCTGATCCACAAAGGGAAAGTAGGTTTAAATTAGTGATTACAATAGTATTATATTGGAAGTAGTGAAATTCAATGGAAAGAGAATACTGGACTTGCAAAGAACCTAGGTTCAAATGCTGACTTCATTAGTTACTACTTATATGATTTGGGCCTAATCATTTTACCTCTAATGGCCTCAGTTTTTGTAAAACACAGATTTGAAATCCTGCTCTATAAGGTTCTTTTTAATAATATATCTTTGATCCCTTTGTAGCATCCATTTGGTACTACTTCCCTAACTTCTACTCATACCAGCAGGCCAGATTTCTAGAGCATCAGCAGACTACTACTCTAATGGAACTTCTGTACATCCTGAACTAATAAGACCAGTGTCATTATATGATATATAAATTTCATAGTACTTGTTTACCTAAACACAAAGAGACTGTAGTGACCATGTACTTAACAATCATCATTAGTTGGGAGTGGAGAGTAGCCACTTGTTCTTTAACCCAGTTTTAGGGTCAATTTTAGAGGTCCAGACTCCTTGAAGTTAAAATGGATGAACCTGCACTCTCAGTTCTGACTCAACAGTTCCTAAGTCATCACTTCTTCTGGATCTGTAGCCATTTAGAAGACTTTTCATTATTACAAACACAGTACAAAACATTCTCAATCATAGCCAGAAGGCAGTTCACTATGTGCTTAGATAATATATGTGGATATGTATATGTATATATATGGAGAGAGGGAGAGAGGGAGGGAGGGAGAGAGAGAGAGAGAAAAAAAGAGAGAGAGAGAGACTGAAATCAAATAAAAATTATATGAGAATGCTCTGAGGTCTATATATAAAGTCAGTTTGCCCATGATATCCTATGATCCTAAGTGACCATGAAAAAATTATAACATTTCAATCTCTGTTCTTTTAATGCAACATGGAAATCAATAGGTCAGACTCAGAGTTTGAAAGCTCAATAGATGAATACTCTACACAAGCCCTGAGAAGCCTTCTTGCTTATCAGAAACACATCCATCAAATTACCTTCCCTTTAATTTAAAGGAAAATTGATGTATCTTGACTCTGGATATAATCACATTAATTTATTAGGGAATATGTAAGTGGCTCTGGAAAGAAAAGACGATCCAATTATAGGCTTTAATGTACAATTATTAATGTATCTTAAAAGTCTCTTGAGTTAAAGTTCTCTGAAAAACAATGAAACTGATAAACCTCAAATCGAATTTGAAGCATTAGTACCTAAATCATGGAGACTTTTAATACGTAACAAGAAATCACTAGGGAAAAGTGAGTTCAGGGGGTGGTTGTTTCAACATGGAGATTTTCTCTAATATATCACTAGCTCAATTTTATTAGAATTTGTCAGGATAATAAGTTAATATTATCTGATGGTTGCACAATGATATGTTGTATACTTTTTGAGCTACCATCCACTAATATTGATAGGTTGAGTTTCCAAAGGTCATTTCCTTCTCCCCTCTGTAAAACCACCCAACTTGAGGTCCACATGGAAGGTCCAGATTTTTGAATTCCATTGGAGTGGAGTACCTACTCCCATCCCTATAGAGACAGTTAATAAGTTTATGGCTTTCCTCCTGCCCCTCATGGACAGATAGCATTAAGCTAAAAATAATTTAGCATCCTAGTTTGTTTTCTCAATCAGGGGACCAAAAAGGGAACATGGACTCAGTAATTATTCTGTTTTCTCATCTTCCCAGAGAGAGAAGAAAGTAATAGAGAAGACAGTATTAGGATTTGGAAAATAGAGAAAAGAAAGTGAGTGCCTCTGATCTTTAAGTATGGAAAGGACTGTAAGATTTGTACCCTGATAATTCAAACCTTTATCTGAGTGCTAAAGGCTCTTTTTAAAATTAAGCTTTTTATTTTCAAAATAAATATATGGATAATTTTTGACATTCACCCCTACAAAATCCTGTGTTCTAATTTTTCCCTCTCCCAGTCAGCAAGTGATCCAATATATGTTAAACATGTGCAATTCCTCTCTATGTATTTCTATAAATATCATGCTGCACAAGAAAAATCAGATCAAAAAGGAAAAAAATGAGAAGGAAAACAAAATGCAATTAAACAACAACAAAAACTGTGAAAATATTATGTTGTAGTCCACATTCAGTTCCTACTGTCCACTCTCTGGTTGTAGATGGCTTTCTTCATCACAAGACCATTGAAACTGGCCTGAATCACCTCATTATTGACGAGAGCCATGTCCATCGTATAATTGATCATCATATAATCTTGCTGTTGTAAAGGCTGTTTTTAAAACATCCCTCAGATACAAACAAGATAGGTGAATCAGCACAATCTTCAAGAAATTGAAGAATGGGAAAGAAGTTGCCTCTTTCATGTGTGTGTTTCATATGAAGGGCCCAGAGAGATTAAATTAATTTTCAATTTGCAGTACCTGTAATCCATAAAACTGGCAAACCACCCAGTACCCTCTAGCCTAGAGATGGGGAGTTTGTGGAAAAAAGTTAAGATTCTATTTAGGCCCCATGCGTATTAAGCTAAGGCTTGGCTCAGCAATACTTGACAATATTGTTAGGTAAGATTGACATCTCTGCTGTAGGAAACTCTAAGACTATAAGTTGGAGATAAGTTGCTGAACTGCAGAGTTAAAAGAGTTTTCTCCCCTGGGAATCCCCTATATCAGTAAAATCAAAGATTCAGTCCTTATCTCTACTGTAGAGATATAATTGATAGGATTTGAACATGAGATTGTGCAATGATCTGTCCATTTAACCAACATTTAAGTTCCTTGTATATGACAATTTTCTTGCTACACTTAACATGGAGGCTACAAAGACAGAAATGAAACAATTTCCACTTTAAAGGAATTTACATTCTATTGTGGTGATGATGTAGAGGAGGAAGGAGTGAGAAGGACACAAAATATTCACAGACAAGAAGAAAACAAACACCAAGACCAATAAAACAATAATCTGAATGGGAATTATAATAATCAACCTTGACCCTGAAGAAGAAATTTAAGAATATACCTCCTTCTTCTCATTGCAGAAGTAGAGAAAAAGAAATCCATGAATGTGGAACAATACATAAAATGATAGACTTGATTGATTTCTTGACGCTGGGTATAATCATGTTATTTTACTGGAGAACATATAAGTGACTCTGGAAAGTAAGGGTTTATTGAGCCACAATCCCAAATGCGTACGCGCGTGTGCACACACACACACACACACACATACACACACCTCCTTCCTGTTTTATTATTTCTTAGAAAAATAATCCCTCTGTTTTGGGAATTGAGAGTGATCTAAAAATAAACTATAATTAAGTTCTCATGATAGAGAACATGAACACAATAGATAGATCTCTAACACTTCCCTAGCTAGATCAACAAAGAGGGGATTCCATCAAAGAACTTGAGAAAGCTTAATGACAGACTAGCTTCATATCATGATGACTGATTTTTTTTATTATAAACAACATTAATTGGTTGTCATCCATGTTTATTTTTACTGAAAAGAATGGGAAATCAGTGATAGAAATTACAGTAACTTTTCTAAGTGCCTAAAATATTTGGATTTACCCAGCAAGATACCAGTTTTTACTCTGCTTTCTCTACTACCATTTGTCCAGAAGAAAATGTACTAAGAATGGTTATTTATTTTCATAATAAGGACCCTAGGCTATAGGAATTCAGTTAATGGTAATGATGCTGAGATATCAAACATAAGATTAGACTTTAATTCATTCCTTTATTCATTCACTCAAATATTCAACACATATTTATTATTGTCCCATTGAATGCTTGGCTACAAACTAAGGACCAAGGCAGTAATAAAGAATATAATATTACAAAACCTACATTTAAAGTGTTTTTAATATTATTTTTGTTATTATTGTTCCAATAAATAATAAATCACATTTATATGTAAGATGTCCTAAAAATCTTAGTGCAGTTTTAAGCTATTAAAGGAAAAAACTGCAATAAGACATTTGGGACATCATATATAGCTTAAAGGTTTCTCAAAACCTTTTATATACATCGTTACATTTGATCTTCACAACAACCCTGTGAAGCAGGTTCTACTTTATCCCCATTTTACCAAGGAGGTAATGGAGGTACAGAAGGACTAGGGTTAAGTGGTTTGTATCCTCTTGCTTACAATGGAATGCCATGCATTTCAGTGGGTTAGGGCTGTGGTCTGATAGGACAAGCTGAAATGCCCAGATTTGTAGTAATTTTGCCTTTAGAAATGTAGTTATGAAGCAAAGAAAATTTTCTTGATTTTCTCTCAATCTAAAGAAAACTCTGTGATAATAAGTTGAAGAGGAATTGGGAAAATTAGGCATTAGGAAAGGCTTCTTTCTGTGTGGCTCCCAGAGCTTCTCACAAACCTCAAGCTACAAAGGGATAAAAAGAAATGCAAAGGACAGGGTCAACCAAATGTATTTATAAGAAATAAAGCTAGAACAGTTAGGTGCAGTCTTTAGCAGAATGAATAAATATTCTTAGAAGCAAGCATCAGGCTAAAGAGAATCAAAGGCAAGAGTAAAGGATCAACATTAGCTTTGATCTCCTCAGTCTCCTGCAGGCATGGGTACTGGAGACAGCTCTGCTGCTGCTGCTGCTGCTGCTGCTGTCCAAAACACTGATGCTCCACATGGAGGAATAGAGAAAGAAGGAGAAAAAGTCTGAGGTCTCTCTACCCCTTCCTCTCCCAATGTTTTCTCTCAGAGGTGGTTTCATTTTTTTAACTATTATTCCAGTAGAAGACTCTGTTTTTCTCTCCCAAGAATGATAACTTTCTTTATTCCCAAGGCGGAATTGGGAAAGGTATTCCCAATGGATACAGTCAGGTAGATTCATCTTATTGAGTTCAAGTCCAGCCTCAGAGACTTACAAGCTATGTGACCTTGAGCAAAGTCATTTTGTCAAAGTTTCCTCATCTATAAAATGCAGTGGAAAGGGAAATGACAAAATCATCCAGTATCTTTGCCAAGAAAACCCCAAATGGGATTGTAAAAAGGCAGACAAGACTGAGACAAATGAATGACAAGAATAAAAGTCTTGAGTAATTTGAAGTCCCGTCATATAAGTCAGTCCAAACCTTTGCCATTAGGGAAGTTAAAATGGGATTATAGATTTATATCTTGAAAAGACTTCAAAAGGCATTGAGTCTAGCTACCTTATTTTACTAACTGAAATATTGAACTTGCTGAGGATCACAATGCTAGTAAGTGTCTGAAGCAGATTTTGGACCTAGTTCTTCCTAACTTCAGAACATCATCTACTACATTCTACAGTCTCTATGCATACCAATGAAATAGATAAATTAAGGTCCAAAGGTAAAAAAACAAAAACCATGTGGAAAAATGTTTCAACATATCTGCCATATAGTTGTGGTGTAAATTTTGAGATTAGAAGAATGATTTGCTAACATGGGAAGATTCTAAAGCCATTGTGGAATTGTATTTGTGGCTACTCAGAATGCATACAGAAAATCCCACTCAGGAGAGTTTTAATGTAAGATAATGATATTATCAGGCTACCTGCATCATGAGTTCATTCAAAGGATAGCAAAGAAGGACAGTGAACAGGTGTCATATTGGGGAAAGTTCCTTCTGTGGTCTGTAAGACAACATCCTGCTCAGCATTCTGTTGACCTACTTTTTTATTGACTGATTTCCATTTCCATGTCATGTTTAAACCAAATAGTATGATCACAGAGCATGTTGACCTGCTTTTTGTTCTAGTGACTCTCAAGATTAAGGATTTCTGTGGGATTCAGAACAAGAAGCAACAGTTAGAATTCCATCATTAGGAACATGTCTAAGTGTTGGGGAAAGTCTGAGTCTGATTTCTGGAAGTTTTACTCCAAAATCAAAGCATAAGACTATTGGGCTTATACCCCAAAGAAATACTAAAGAAGGGAAAGAGACCTGCATGTGCCAAAATGTTTGTGGCAGCCCTGTTTGTAGTGGCTAGAAGCTGGAAAATGAATGGATGCCCATCAATTGGAGAATGGCTGGGTAAATTGTGGTATATGAATGTTATGGAATATTATTGTTCTGTAAGAAATGACCAGCAGGTACATGAACTGATGCTGAGTGAAATGAGCAGAACCAGGAGATCATTATATACTTCAACAACGATACTGTATGAGGATGTATTCTGATGGAAGTGGATTTCTTCAACAAAGAGAAGATCTAACTCAGTTTCAATTGATCAATGATGGACAGAAGCGGCTGCACCCAAAGAAAGAATACTGGGAAATGAATGTAAACTGTTTGCATGTTTGTTTTTTTCTTCCCGGGTTATTTTTACCTTCTGAATCCAATTCTTCCTGTGCAACAAGAGAATTATTCGGTTCTACACACATATATATTGTATCTAGGATATACTGTGACGTATTTAATATGTATAGGACTGCTTGCCATCTAGGGAAGGGGGTGGAGGGAGGGAGGGGAAAAATCGGAACAGAAGTAAGTGCAAGGGATAATGTTGTAAAAAATTACCCTGGCATGGATTCTGTCAATAAAAAGTTATAATTATAAACAACAACAACAAATCAAAGCATAAGAAGCAAAAGGGGGTTTGACCAAAATGAGCCCACCCACTGAAAATGAGTTTATGTCAGAGTTCAGGCTGAGGCAACAATCTGTCAATCAGTTATAAGCTTTGCTTTCTATTAAATTTGTTTTCCTTGGCTTCCTTGACTGGCACTTTTAGCTCACTTTCATACTTTGCAATTTGATTTATTCATCTCTGGATTTATTCAGACGTCATCATAATTATCAATATTTTATATCCAAGAATTTTGTGAGTTACCATTTCACTGATGTCTTTAGGTTTTGCTGTAAGCAAAGGCATACATTTCTATGATTTCTCGCCAAAGTCAGCAGCATAATTTGTAGCTTTATCCATATAAAAAGAATGAAGTCAGTTGGGTCTTTTAACTTTTGAATGAGAGAATATTTTATTTCCTTCTATCTACTTGTACTTCTCCCCAACTCAGTTGGGGTAGTCAAAGAATATAATAATCAGTGATGTGGAAACTTTAAAATGGTAACAAAGAGTTAATACCCAGTCCTTCCTTTACAAAATATGAACATTGATAGAATTAAAAGATTTTTAGACACTGAATGATTAAAATCACACTCCTGGGGTCTTTAAATAATTAAGCCCTGTAGATGCTGACACCCAGTTGGAGAGGATACAGTTCAACCAAGAGCTTAGGAAACAGGGAAAAACCCTGTTCCTTGCCTCTTAAAGTGGAAGAAGTAATTTTTAAATTCAGAAAAGGGTAGCTAAGATTCCAGCAGTAAGTCTCTTTTTTTCTTCACAGTAGTGGAGAGTTGATATTATAGATAATGGATGGATGGACAGATAGATAGATGAATGGCACTTATTTAGTACTTACTATGTGACATTAGGTGATGGGAATAACAATATTAAAGCAAAATAAACTCTGCCCTCAAGGAGTTTACAACCTAGCAATAAATAACACATTGGGGAATTTAGTTAGCAAAAAGAGTTTCAGCTTGGACTTAGAGCAGTTAGCCATTTAGCAGTTGTTGTTGTTGTTGTTGTTGTTTTTTCTAGAAGCATTAGTAACATTAATTTGATTGCAGTGCTCAGAGGAGAAATTGAAAGGTAGTAGTAGAAGAGAAGGAACCCATGATAATAGGAAAGATAACCACATGGTAAGGTAGATGACTCATTTATTTACCAAGCAAGTCAGCTCAATATCAATATAGGAGTTTCAACTTTGAGTATATCAACTACTGCAGTAACCAGGCCATATTTCAAAGACCTAATTTGGTTAGTACTATATAATTAAGATAGCCATAGAGGAGATGGCACAATAAGTCACATGGAAGGATAGCTAGGATATTAAGTGTGATCTGGTATGAGGACAAGTAGTAGATTTGGTGAATTTATACTCACTCCCTTTGGATTCATGACATTTTTCTTATTTTATCAAAGAAAAGGGTAATTTTAGAGGGCCATTCTTGAGCTCAAAGCTAGCTTACTTCTCTGCTCTATCTTATCCTATAGAAGCTACCACTGAAGAAATATGTGGCTAGATAGAAAGTTTTAGTGCAATGGAAATAGAAAGTGTTTCAACATTGGCTTAGCATAAGAGATCTATGAAAAGGAAGGTCATTTGGTAGAGCCCTCATCACTGAGTTCTTTTAAAACAATTGCCTGGTAAAATGCAGAAGCAGAGAGCTTTCAGGATATTTTTAGAAGATTAGAGAGATTAAACTCTAAGTAATTCATTATTGGACTCCTGACATCAACAATAATAGATGCCAAAGAAAATATCTCCCACAGGATATCTGATCAATTGAAAGCTTCATTTTTGGTAGCCAATTTATAAGGCTGGTAGAAAATACTTTGAGAGCTTTAGGACATACTCACAAGGTCTCTAATGGGCATACCAGGCAACTGCCTTGTAATAAATTATGGTACATCCATTATTCCCCTAGATTGTGAACTTTTTGAGGGTAGAGACTATCTTTTGCATCTTTTTCCATCCCCAATACCCAGCACATAGTAGACAAATCTTAGAGTCTGATTACTGATTTTCTGATCTATCTTCCCAGAGATACCAAAGTGATATTACTAAAGGTAATTCTCCTACTCAAGAAGTGGCTCTCTAAGATAAAATCAGAATTCCTCTTTGGGACATTTAAAGCCTTTCAACAATCAAACTCCAACCTCTCTTTCCAGACTGGTTTCATGTAAGTCTCCATCATGTACTACTCAAATTTATCTACATACCCAATATACAACATTCTGTGTATCCCGATGCCTGGAATCCATTTCCTCCTTACTTCTGCTTCTTAGAATTGCCTTGCTCCCTTTTAGGATTCAATTCCAGAGGACTTCCCAAGTGAGACTTTTCTGATACCCCAGAAATTAATATACATGACCATATGTGCATGCATAAAACATGCACACATAAATTTGTGCATATTTGGTACTTATTTCTTTGAGTATATGTTATTTCATATTAAGTAGTATGTAAGCTCCTAAAAGACAGGAATGGTTTTGTTTTTCCCTTTGTGTATCCTCAAGGCCTGGTGCATTGTAGTCACTTTAATAAAAACTGATGAAAAAGTAAAGCAACATTAAGGGAAGGTGGGGAAAAAGTGTTTTTCTGTGTTGTTTGGCCTTTGGACCCTTGAGTATCATTCTGGTCTTTTGACCCCTCTCTGAAGTAGACATAATCCTGGTTTATCTGACATCCCTCATCATCTCCATCACTCTTATACAAACCTGATTTTGCCATGGAGAAGATGAAGATGCAGGTTTAGCACAATGCCTGGCATATAGTAGCAGTTATAATTATTTATCACATCATATCATAGAGCAATGTGTTTAATATTACCCAGCAAAGTATAAACATAGTCAATATGGCACATTGGGTAGAGTGTTGAACTCAAAGTCAGGAAGGATTCAAACTCACATCATGCCTTTATGATTACTTACTATGTGATTATGTCCAAGTCCCTTAAAGAACCAGAGCCCCATACTTTTCTAAAGGATTCTAAGTCATCAACAGTTGTAACGTGCTCAAGAAAAGACAATCAGAATGAGAATATGGGTCTTTGATTTATGTGAAAAAATAATGATGCCCTAAGAAATAAAATCTAGATCTATTCATGTCCAAAACAATACCTTAACTACTGAGTTTAAAAAAAACAAAGAGGACAATTTTTCATTGGTTCTGAAGTCATCTTTGAAATAACATACAATTTATTAGCACTTTAAGGCTTTTCAGGGCAGTTAGGCAGTGCTTTGAATAACAGGATCTAGAGTCAGGAAGACTCCTCTTGAATTCAAATCTGGTCTCAGGCATTTACTAGCTGGGTGACCCTAGGAAAGTCACTTAACCCTGTTTACCTCAGTTTTCTTATCTGTAAAATGAGATGGACAAGGAAATGACAAACCCTCTAGTACCTTTTCCAAGTAAAACCCTAAATGGGGTCACCAAAAGTTGGACACAATACAAAAACAACAATGAAGTTTTATAAAAAAAAATCAATCAATAATTATATTCATTATTATCTCATTTGATCTTTTTGATAACCCTTTGAAATAAATATTATTATGAGGAAACTGAGGCTCAAAGAGGTTGATTTGCCCAGGGCTAATCAGATAGTAAGTTTCCAAGGCTTCACCTGCACCCTGGTTTTCCCTCATTCCAAGTCCAAACTACTATCTCATGCTGCCTCTCAGGGTAGAGAAGTCACAGAGGGTAACAAAGACAGAGAAACCAAAGATCATTAAACATCCAATTTGACTAGGAGGTTAAGTGGAAGGATATAGGCAAAAGCCATTGTAATATGTTTTAGCCTCGGGTTTATGTTGGCTGAGCTGTTCATGCTTATTTTAGAATTTATTTTTGTTTTCTGGGAACAAATTTGGTGAAAGAATGCAGAAATATGATAGTCCAAAGAGCACTGGTCAGAGAATTAGGAGACTTGAATTATTTATAAAAATTAAGGGGTTGGACTAGATAGGCTCTAAACAGCCTTCTGTCTCTACATCTATTACCTCCTGACCTATCTTTTAAGGTCTGGGCTCTACCACTGACAGAGATTTTGGTCAAGTGCAATTTGCTTAGTTAAATCTCAATTTCCTCATCTCTAAGATGAAGATTTGAACTAGATGCCCTCTAAGCCCTCTTCTAGCTCTAAAAGTGTATTCTATGAATGGAGAGGGAGGAGGCAAAGGGATGATGGGAAATGTTGAGAAAAAATGTACTAAAATATAAGAGGATAAGACAAGAATTTAAAATTGGTCAGAGAAGAGAAAGGGGATAGAGAAGAGAAAAGATAGGAGAGAGAAGGAGAAGCAAAGAAAAAGAGAGAGAAGAGAAGAAGAGAAGAAGGTAGGGAAAGAGGCAGAGAGAAAAAGAGACAGACAGATACACAGAGAGAGAGAAATGAGGGGGAAAGGAGGGAGAGAGGAAGGGAGGAAGAGAAGAAGAGAGGAATGGAAGGAGGAAAGGAGAGAAAGAGACAGTGGAGCAGGGAGAGAGAGAGAGAGAGAGAGAGAGAGAGAGAGAGAGAGAGAGACGGATGGAGAGGGGGGAAGAAACAGAAGAGAAGAGAGATGAGAGAACAGAACAGAAGAAAAACTTACACATGCATGCGCGTGCACACACACACACACACACAAACACACACACACCAATCCAGTCCCTTCATGTTACAGAAACAACATTAAAAAAGAACAAGCTGATGTGTTACTGTGGTGATAGCAGCTTCTCTTGGAAAAACAACTCAGCATTGAACAGGATAGCAATGAAATCTTCAGAGCTGGAAAGGATTCATCTGTGGGTCTGGTGAACATTTTCCTGGAGACAAGAAAAGCCTTCCATCATAGATTTAGAACTGGAAGAGACCACAGATCTCTAGTGTAATCCTATCATTTTACAAAAGCCCACAAAGATTAGTTAAATAGCTTAACATGGATCATGAATAACAAAAACAGGATCCCAGTCCAGGACTTCTGGTTTCTAGAAGTAGCTAGATGGCTCAGTAAATAGAGTACTGGTCTTTGGGTCAGGAAGATTTAAGTTCAAACTAAGCCTCAGATACTCAGGTACTTAGGTTTTTTATTTCTTTTGCCTCAATGCACTGAAGAAGAAATGACAAATGACTCCAGTATCTTTAGCAAGAAAATCCCACACAGGGTCAAGGACAGTCAGACATAACTGAACAACAATCTCTGACTAAGAGAACTGTTCACTCTCTTCTCTTAGGGATCCAGGCCCAAGTAAATATCTTAGAACTGATGTGGTGTTCTCTTCTTTTCTCAATTATGATCGTTCCCTGGGAGCAGGTTTTTCGGGGAGGTTTCTGGAGGCAGCCTTAGTTTCAGTTCAGATCAATGATCACCTCAAATGCAGCCAAGTCTTAAAAGTTTAAATCCTTTATTGTCTCCTTCAAAATAGCCCGGTTAGTTTTCTTAGAGGCCTATCTCCCTCCTTGGTTCTAAGAGCTCTTCCAGCTTCTGCCTCTAGCTCAACTCCAACTCCTGGCTTCTCAATCTCCCAACTGACTTACTTCTGACTCCTCCACTGACTTCTCACTTCTCAATCCCTTCAAGTCTCTTGACTGAAGCTCTAAGAGCTTCTTATATATGATCTCTTAAAGGTGTGAACCCAAAGGTTAACTCCTCTTCTGAGAGAGTGGGATTGTGGGAGGTGTAAACTTGTGAATCTCATACTAAATCTGAAATCTCCCAAACTTGTGAACTAATGTGTGAGCTAATGTGTGAACTCTCAAAGGTGTAAACATAAGCATTGTTTCTACCAATTCTAGTGACTTAACACCTTGTGAGGATTCTAACAAACTGGGAAAAAAATCACCCAAACTTTTCCAAATTTCCCACCCTTTTCAGAGATTTAATTTCAGAAATTGAATTCAGAAATTCTTTACAGAAAGAGGAGGGAAAAGATGAATCAAAAATTAATAGTTATTAATATAATAGTATAATATTAATTTCTTTCTGTATGCCCAAACAACAAATAGCTGTTCACCAGACTCACAGATAAATCCTTTATAGCTTAGGAAATTTCAATGCTATCCTTCATATTCTTCCTGTTCTCCAGTCCTGTTCTTCAAGAGGCTTAAGTGTTAGCCTTATCACAGAAACACAGAACAGATACCTTTTATTCTCCATAAAAACCAAAGGATTCACGTACTACAGCCATGGATTCCAAAAATCCCCTCCTACAAATGACCCATTTGTCACCCCCTGGTAACTTTGTTATTATAAGGAAGTGATTGTTTAAACCATTGATAAAGACTTCATGGAAAAGCACAAAGGAATCACCTTAGGCACTCATAGGTTAAGTGACTTGCTCAAGATTAAACAGCTAAAAAAATGTCAGAAGCAAGATTTCTACCTCACAGATGAAAAGCATCTTAGAAATAATCTAATCCAATGCCCTCATTTTACTAATGAAGAAAACAAGAATAAGAAAGGTTAAGAAAATAAGGATTCAGATCCTCCCACTCCAAATTCAACACTTTCCTCAGTGTATCATGGTCTTTTTCTTGATTACAAGCCCAGTATACTGTCCAGTAGACTGTATTCTCCCTTTATGCTAACATTAGGGACTGGGCAAATAATTTTCATGGTAGAGGGAACTCCAGATTGAAGAAACTCCTACCAGTGCTGGTCAGCATCTTTTCTACAAAAAGTCTAGCACAGCGAGAAGTTACATCATAGTGTCACGTCTCATTTCTATGAAACTGGATTCCTAGTTTTCCTGGTTGTCTCTCTATTCCCTGCTCCATCCTACCTCATTTTTCATGATAATTCTTAATTTTCCCCTAATGAATAAATAGAGAAAAGGGCAAATAGACAGTCAACTGTGGGTAAGAATAATTCTCTAGAGAGAGCAAAAAAGACAGGGCATGAGTTGTTTGAGCCCAGGCAATCAGCATGCTTTTGGGAGATAATGTAATGACCACACTGAGCAGCCATTCATGATGTCTTCTTGTGTGAAATTAATCTTACTATTCATCAAAAAAATTCACATAATTTCATCTGCTCAACATCAACAGATTGCACTATCATTCCAATTCAGCTATTTTAGTTTGGTGTTTTTCAAATAACAAAAGGCAGAGGTCAGGTTAAGACCTGGGACTGGAAATAAGTCTAGGTAGGAAAGTGAGTATTCAGATAGAACAGATGGGCCATCAAGTGGTTGGGGAGTTCCTTGCCTGATAACATTAGTCAGTCTCTGATGTTTTCAGCAGAGCAGCAGTGAATTAAGCTGCTCACTAGAGAATTCAGCTTAACTCAGGGAAGCAAGCCCCCTCCCTTTATTAGCTTTGCTCACTCCCCCATCCCTACTTCCACTCCCACTTCCATCATCACTTGGACAGGCTAGAGAAAAAGGTCCCAGAGCTGCCAATCCAGCAGAAAATTTCAATTGGTTTCAAACACAGACCCAGCAGAGCTGCTAAAACAACACCTTGGATTTGGAGGGAGATCACAGGGAAGCTGGGCTCTTTGTAATTTCTTTATTTTATCATGTCTGGCATCAGGCCTGGAGCAAAGGGCACTATCGTCCTAAAAGAGGAGAAAGAAGAAAAAAGCAGCAGGGTAAGGAGCTTTACTTTTCTTCCAAGTACTGACACCCCATTGTCCTTCCCACCCTCCCTCCCCATCTTCCTACAAGAACATACAAAATTGTTTGATTTTTACTTCTCAGAACACCATAGCTGAAAAAAGTGGGGTTGGCCACCCCTAAATATTTAAAGAATGAACTCACTAGCTCCTTCTATATAAAGCATTTCTCTTTCCCAGGATTAGCTCAATATTTTCTAAAGGAAGATACTTTGATTTTTCTCTCTGCCTTAGCAAAGCAACCTCTGTTCTTCAGGTTTCTTATCTGTTAAATGGACTCAATAGTTCCATAATGTTTTTAAGCTTTAAATCTATAGTCCAATGATTAAGCATCCTTTTAACTATAACTATCTCCCCCATCCTATCTCTATTTTCTCTCAGCAGAGCAGAGCAGTGGGGCATCAGGGGGGATTACAAACCAATGTTGTATGTATCTCTTGTATACTTATTTATATAAATGTAATTTCCCCAACTAAAAGGTAAGCACCCTGAGGGCAAAAATGTTTCTTATTTTTACTTGTATCCATAGCACTTAGGAAAGTGCCTAGCATATAGTAAATACTTAATAAGTCCTTGTTTACTGATTATTTTTCCATAAGTGCTTGAAAATCATTAACTTAAATTTCTACCCAATGTAAAATAGTTTTACTTATAATATTTTAAAATATATTTAAAATTTTATAGTACAAAAATAAAATCTTTCTGACCTAACTAATATATCTTTTATTGAGAACAGTGGGATTAAATATGCTTCATTATTTTTTGAAAATTCTTGGTTTAATGCTTTGTGATACAGAGACAGTAAAGGTCTCATTCAAAGTTCAGTTTCTTTTAATAGTTGGTTTTAATGACTGCCACATCTGAAAAAGATATCTCACTAAGAAACATAGATCCAAATTGAAGAAGTATATCATTTGTTTCATATAATATATATCATGATTCTCACTGTTCAATCCCGCAAAATGTTTTTGATGAAATTTGTTTAGCAAAATTTTATTTTTCCTGATGATGATGCCAGAAGGGTGAGGTCGGAGATACAGAGGATAATTGTTTCAGGGGAAGAAAAGTGAATAATGGCAGAGCAAATGGCAAAATGTCCAAAATGTCACAGTTCTCTAGTGGATAACTTTCATTTGCTTCCATGCTGTTCAGTGGGTTTGGGAAGAAAGGGTCTTGAGAGCAGACATGCAAATCTGAAAGAGTTCTGTGATTTTCCTAATCTTTCCAAGAGTTAGTGATGCTCCTCCCTTTCTAATATGAATGCATATTTTATGTTTATTTTATATGTATTCTGAGTGAAACTTTATCACCTCTAATTTGCAAAGGACTGATGAGAAGCATATGTAACAGAGATAATGATGTTTGCAAAATGCTAAGGTAGAGAGGTTGCCCAAATAATTGGAGAAATATTCCTTACTCATTGGAAGTCCAAGCCAACCTATTAAAAATGACAATGCTATGTAAGGTTGATATTTGTTCAGTGCCGCAGCAATCAACTTACCAAAGAATTATTTTATAGAGATAGAAAACCAAAATCAAAATTCATTTCAAGGAAAATAACCAAAAGAATTATAAAGTAAGAGTTCTCTAACCAAAATGTATAGTCATAAGAATGGAAGGAAAAAAGAGAAAATATAGCACTGAAAATGGGAAGAAGAAGGATATCTAGTAAGAATTCTCAACAATTTCTGGTGCCAGATTTCTAGTGTATTAGTTACATGGAGTTCTGGTTAATGGGATACATTATTCCAACAGTGAGGACCTTTTTAATACAGATGTGAAATTTCCTGGCAATCACAATGAAAAATGAATTTCACTGAAGAAAATAAGACTAGATACAATATAGATTGGATTGTTTTTCAGTTTAATTATTTGAGCTGCTACTAAGAGGAAAAAATGAAGAAAAATAAAGGTAGTTTCAAGTTCTATCTGCCACTGAACACCACTGAAAAGAAAGGATAACATGAAACTGAAAAAAACAGCCCATAAAAAAGACATAAAGAAAGCAAATAGTGAAGATCTCAAAAGGAAAAGTATTTTTAAAAAGAAATAAATGCTCAATAAATATATGATAATTGGATTTGGCTCCACAAACAAAAATTGATTAATTACAGGATGATAAAGTCTTTAAGAGAACACAAAATAAAAATGGCTCTTTTTTTTCTGAGGCAATTGGGGTTAAGTGACTTGCCCAGGGTTGCACAGCTAGGAAGTGTTACATGTCTGAGTTCAGATTTGAACTCAGGTCTTCATGACTTCAGAACTGATTCTCTATCTGCTGTGCTACCTAGCTGCCCCTTGGCTCCTATTTTCATAATGAAAGTAAACCAGAGGTGTTATGGAGATTGTTTTACATATCCAGCTGCCATTGACAGTTAATATAAAGTTTAAATGAAAAAGAGATGACATCTGCCCCCAGAGAAGTCTTTGAATGAGCCACAGGAAAGTTGGACCAAGATTATTAGAGAGAGTAAATAAGCCTTGACCACAAAGGAGGATTTTTTTTTGGTGCCTCATCAAAAGAAAGAGGAAAAGGAAAGGAAAAAGAATTATGATCTTAGTTTTAAGATTTTCATTCAACAGAAATACTAGAGCTTATGAGTATGAAAGAGATAACACGTATAAAAGGCAATCTCGAGTAGTAACGGTTCATTGGAGTCAGATGAATGACTTGTATTCAAGTCTTACTTCTCTTTGGCAGGGGGCTAGGATGGGGGTGGAGGGAAAGGGAAAGGAAATAATCATTTATTAAGTGCCTACTATTTTCCAGGCACTGTGCTAAGCTTTTTATAACTAATTCTCTTATTTGATCTTTAGAACAAACTTGGAAGGTGGGTGCTATAATTATCCCCAATTTACAGATGAAGAAACTGAGGCATACAAAGTTAACTGACTTGCCCAAAGTCATACAACTAGTGTCTGAAGCTAGATTTGAACTCAAATCTTGATGATTTAAAGGTCAGTGTTTCATCCACAAAGTCACCAGCGACCTCTCCCTAATCGTCAAACATCAAAATAAGGGATATTTATTCTATACCCTATATTCCTATAAGAAGCATGAAGTGGAAAAAAAGTGTTAAGGTGAGAAAAAGAACAAGATTAATAATAATATTTAAGAACATTTTGAGGCTTACAAAGAGTTTCACATGTTATCTCATGGAATCCTTTCAATAACTCTCTGAGGTAGGTTAGTGTTATTATTAACTCAAGGGGCAATTAGGTGATGTAGTAGATAACAGAGTCAGGAGTAAGAAGGGATTGAGTTCAAATATGCCTTCAGATGTGAACTAGATGTTTGATACTGGACAAGTCACTTAACTTTGCCTCGGTATCCTCATCTATTAAAAAAAACACAAAATATTGTTTATGAGTAAAAGATGAGAAAACAAACTCTGTAGATTGAAAGATATTAAACATCTTGCATAAAGTTATACAACTAGTATCAGAAGCTATATGCAAATTTGGGTCTTCTTGACTCTAAGTGCAAGCCTCCAATCACTTAGCTACAGGAAAGAAAGAAAAAGCATGAAAATGGAGCACTGCCTATAATAAATTACTATGTCACTAAGGGGCTGATTATGGAAATGTGGATTTTGCATGGTGTAGAAATACGTATATGCATGCTTTTATAATAAAAAACAAGTCTGTGATGTTTTAGTTCCTGCAGGTCTTCAGTAAGAGAAAAGATAATTATCTGTTCTTTGCATTTTGGACTTCAGCTGCCTAGAGGCAGGGAGCTGGACCAAATGATATTTTAAGATCCCTTCCAGCTCTGTGATTTTATGATTCTAGTGATATGTCAACTTTAGTATTACCAGACATTCAGCTCCTGATCATATATCATTTATCAAGAAAAAAAAAGGGTAGAAAGGTCACCTGCCACAAATGTCCATAGCTAATGAAAGCCTTTGTTAACTCTATTCAAGATTCAGGCATCAAGGAAAAAAAGGTTTGGTTTTGTTCTTTTCACTTTCCTTCCAACAATTTGGGAGCTAGCCAGGACTTGGTCTATAGGGGAGATAGTACATAGCTATATGGTGTGCCAAAAAGCTCCCAAGCTCCTCACAGATATCCATTATTAGTCTGCACAATACCTTCAATTTCTATCATTTTATCATTGTATCTCCAAAGGAATCACTTTTAAATATGCATACCACGATAGGGTCCTGCATTATCCATTAAACCATAATCTTCACTGACTGCTATGTTATTATTAGTTTGATTTAAAAAGAAAAGAATTAGGGCTTAAAGTGAAATTCAACCAAAAGGAAGTGGCAAGGTGCAAGTAGAGGTCTTGGTTATAGGATCCATCTTGGGGAAGGCCAGCTTGCAGAATGATGCCCTGACTAGGGAATCCTGAGCATCTAAAGTCCAGTGGGAAAGTATAGACAAACAGAAACACACTCTGAATCTCCATCTAATTTTGTGGCCTTGAGGAAAATACTTTCCCTCACTAGTCTATTTACTTACCTGTTGTTCTGAGTTGGGACTGACATAGATCTATTCCCTGATAGTTTAAATTTAATAATAGAACAAAATAAGATACCTGTAGGCCATTGAAAAATTACTTAACCATATCAGGAGAATGCTATCTAATGTTTGAGAAATCAAAATAGGAGAGAGAGAGAGAGAGAGAGAGAGAGAGAGAATAAGAGCAGACATCCAGGCAGGCAAGACACAGGGTTAAGGAGTCTGGGATTTAACAATAGTTATTGTTGGTGGTCCTTCATTTAAAAAGAACCAATGACAATAAACAAGAACTTAGAGGAGGGAAAACAAGAAACACTATTGATTATTCTTAGAAAGGTAAATGATTTTTCCTTTTTGATCTGATTTTTCTTGTGCAGCATGATAATTGTGGAAATATGTAAAGATGAATTGCACATGTTTAACCTATATTGGATTACTTGCCTTCTAGAGAAGGGGGTGCAGAGAAGGGAGGGAAAAAGAATTTGGAACACAGGGTTTTGCCAGGATGAATGGTGAAAATACCTATGCATATGTTTTGAAAATAAAAAGCTGTAACAAAAAAAAAAAAAAAAAACAAGAAAGGTAAATGAAAGCAGAAGCTCAGGCATAGGTGAATAAGTCAGAGGTCCATCTTGGAATTGATACTATGCTAACATAGAGAGACATAAAGAACTCCTTGGATTGATTTATCAGAGCTAAACTTCCATTGAAATTAGCCAGCTAAAAATGTAAACACCAGACTTTCTATGGGGGCCTTTAGATGCAGAAGAGAAAAGAATCAAATTACTAGTCTGATCCTTTAGTCCTCTGAACAAATGAAGCTTACAAGAATTTCTCAATTTTTTTTTCAGGAAAAAGTAGCCTAACTTGCATGGGGGTGGAGGTTAGGATATTTCTCCTAGAAATACCTGTCAAATGAGGCGGCTAGCTGATCCTTCACATCTCTCTCAGCTTGAAAGTTCTATAGTTCCATACAATGATAAACAGGAAAGATTGGTCTCTCCAATCCTACCCAAGTGCCTTTTTTACTTGTTTCCTAGCAACATCATTAAAAGTGGGTTGTATTTAATAAGATGGAAATAAAATTTGAAATACCTCTTAAGTGTCCCCTTTACTTACCAGGAAAGTAAATAAATGCATTGAAAAAAACAACTATGAACTCCACTACTTGTTAACTAATTGTCTTTAAAAGCCCCTAAGTCCTTATCTACTAGAGGATGCCTCTACTGTTTGCTTCTCTCCAAAAATAATTAGGACAGTGGGGAGCCACTTGTCTGTGGCTCCTCTTCTGTTACAGTAAGTTTATACTCAATTAAAGATATTTTTTTCCCACATATGGCACTTCTAATATGTCTCAGCATGGAGTTTTTTCACCTCTAATTTTAACCAGGCTGAAGAATGGCAGTGATTTGAATATTCCCGGGATCTATATTTACCTTTTTTATCTTTACAGGTAATTTGCTGAAACTTATTTTTTATAATTCTTTTGGGGGCAAATGAAGTATTTCTCAGGTTCTATCTTGCATTTCTGAAGTTCCACTGTCCTCTAGTGGCATGTAATTTTGAAGCATCAGCTCAAATGATTACAAAGCTTTAAAAGGCTAGAGGTCTGGTGCTATTCAGAGATGCTAGTGGATGGTGCCGTCAAAATCATCTCAGATGAATAACAGTCCATTGATAATGCTTTTAAGCCTTTATGTTCTATGGTGATTAATAGATTCACAGTTGCTTGATGATAAAGAAATCTAGTGGGTTTACAAAGTGTTTAGAACTTGAGGAAGAATTGTTGGTCATTGGGGAGGCTGATAGAATAAAATGGGCCCCATATTTCTTTAGTTCTTAAGAAACACAAATACCAGAGAATTTTCTTCTGAAAAAGATCTTCAAGTTTATCTCATTCAATGATTCTTAACTGGGGTCTATAATTTTGTAGATAGATTTCAGAATTTGAATTTGAATGAGAAAAAAATTACATCTTTATTTTAACTACTCTTTAATGTCCTTTATAATCCTATATATTTTATTTGTTTTAAAAAAGCATAATTCTGAGAAGGGTCTATAGGTTTTACAAGATTGTCAAAAGAGTCCATGACCCAAAGGTTTAATCTAAACTCATGATTTTACAATGAAACAATATTCCCAAATTAAGAGTCTGATTTGTACATATGGAGGAGAATTAGGATTTAAACCTAGGATTTCAAACTCCAAATTCCATGGGTTTTTCATGAAACTGCCCTACAACAGTGAGTGGGACATCTGCTGGTAAGAAAGCTGATAGTTAAGGGGGAGCATATGATTTAATTGTGGGGGTATTTGGGTTCTCCAAAAGAAATAGATCTTTCTAACAGAAGATACATCATTTGAAATTTCCCAGTCAAGCATAACTACCATCATTGCTGCCTATCAAAATCTGAGGAATAAGGTCATCTGTGGGGAGCTAGGACATCTGCTACAAAGATATTTCACCACATTCTCTTAAGTATACATCCAAGGGGAAAATGATTGCTAATGTTACAAGGTTATTTATTCTCCAGCAGTGTCACTGGGAAGTAAACCTGCAAGATTGTTCACTCCTTGTAAAACTTGTCCATTTTTATGAAAATATTAAGTAAAGCCCTGAAAAGTCATTGTCCGTGAAAGATTTTTTTCCCCATCTCAGAAGAGAATCCTTTAAGAAAAATCAAATCTTTTACTTTGACAACAATATCTGACAATGGCAGTGTTTCAGAAGTCAAAACAAGAGTGTGTGTGTGTGTGTGTGTGTGTGTGTGTGTGTGTGTGTGTGTGGCGTTTGCTCAGCCATCCAAGCAAACAAAACACAGGGTCAAGGAGTCTATTGTTGTTGGTCCTTCATTTAAAGAGGACCAATGACAATAGACAGAAGTTTAAGGGAGGGAAAACAATATAAAACAATTGATAGACCTAGAAAGGAAAATGAGAGCAAAAACTCAAGCACAGGTGAATAACCCAGAAGTCCATCTTGGAACTGATACATGAGTTGGGGATCTTAGTCACAATGGACAAGCTAATAGTCCACTTACTAGGAGAATCATCTTAAGTTGTTTCTGCCTACCATTTCTAAATCATCCCATTGACATCCTTGTTCCCTATGCTACCAACTAGTTTTCTAGCTCCCCTCTATATAAAATTGTCTTTTTCAAATTAAAACCTAAGTCCTTTAGGGAAAAGACTATCTTCCTTGTTTATATTTGCATTTGTATCTCTAATACTTAGCACAATGTCTAACACATGAGTGTTTGATGAATAATCTACCAGAGCAGAATGAGCAGGTAAGCTACTGAAGCTATGAAATGATAGATTTTCCTATTTCTTCTTACTTAAAAAATATTTGAAGCATGTTTAAATTATTTTAAGTATTTTATTCAGGAAAAGGCTAAGAAATCATTCTCAAATTTAAAAATAGAGTGATATTTTCATAAGAAAAACATATCTTTCTAAGTACCTCATCACACTATTGATATATATTGAGGATGTGATCAACTAAAATTCTCAAGGTCTTTCCCACAAAATCTTTTGTTACATTAGATCTTCTCTTTACTGTACTTGTTAAATTTATTTTTTTTTCTCAACTGAAATGGAAGACTTGCTAATTATTCCATTTATCTCTAATCAGTTTTATATCAATAAGTGTCAATTCATCATTTCAGATTTTCTTCTGGGATATTAAAAAAAATGACATCATCCAAAGAATTGATATAAAAAAAAAAAAAACACTGAATGTGACTGGTCCAAGAACAAAATCTAAACATACCACTAGAGACTATTGTTGCAAGTTACATTGACTCAGCATCCCATTGTTCCCAGCACTGCTTATCAATCAGTATTGGAAGAGATTCTGGGAGAGAAGGAAAAACCAAGTCTAGTTTTTTATATCATTTGCATTTTGTTAAGTACCTGCAAATTATTATATTTTTGATATCTTGGGGAAGAACTGAGATTCTAACACACAACCTCTTTTATTGAGATGGACCTATCTGGATTGTTTTTTAAAATTACCTATAAAAGCTAGCCCAACCTTGAAAATCTGTTTATTTTCAGTGATCAGCCTATCAACAAGTTAATATCTTGGCATATTTATAATAAAATTATTTAATTCTTTTTGTCCTGAGCTTTACTTCCTTAATCAGGGTGAAAACCCAAATGAAGAATTTTACTTTCAAGATTATGTTCTTCATGAAACTTGGGAGCTTCTCTTACCTCAAATGTAAATTACTTCAAAAGATACCAGAAATCCAATGATGCAAGTGCCAATCACTCCATGCTTTCTCATCCTCTTATTCATGTTCTCATATAAATTTTCCATGGAGTATTTTGTCAATATACCAGGAACTTTTCTCTCTTGGCATTACATGAATATCAATAGCAACCATGACTACCATCAGTTATTCCCTTGTTTTGTCATATACTCATCCAGACTTTGTTATAATTAGGCTTCTCTTTGATGATGTCCTTTATATCACTTGTCTTGAACAAATCTTCATTAGTAAAGTGCTCAAATTCCTACATTTCTACCATGTTCCTCTATGTTTTTAATATGACCTTCAACTTTCACTCCATGATATGTGTGATATTCAATGACTCAAAGTTATACATCACTCAACCTAATTATCCAGATTTCTTGTCTATATACATCTCCACAATGCCAGCTCACTGGGAAATTTCCAGAGGCTCAGGTTTCTCTCTCACCCCTGAAAAAGTACAAATATTAATTGTTTAAAAAAAAAACAACATCCAAACCTCCTAGACTCAACTGTCATACAATTATACTATAGTATACTCAGTCATCTATGAGACTTCAAGCAGAGATGGGATAGTGACTTACTGGGTGTGTTGTGAAAGGCATAGTTGTTCAAGTGTAGCGTTAAACTAAATAGCCTTCTTTTGGATTTTCTAATTCTGTAATCATAAAATTTTTAGGTGGAAGGAATCTTAGAAATTATCCAACATAAGCCCTTCACTTTATAGATAAGGAAATTGAAAGCCAGAAAGAGAGTAAATAATTCCTCTAAGATCATATAATTATCAAATGGAAAAACTGATTCTTCTAATTGCTATACCATTACTCTTTTAGATTCAATTGTCTATTCTCAATAATATAATCAATCAAGAAACATTTGCTAAATACATACTATGTACTTCTATGCCTTCAAGAAGATTTCAGTCTAATGGGGGAGAAAATATTCAACTAAATATATACAAAGCAAATTATATACAGGATAAATGTGAAATATTAAGCAGAGGGTAGATAATAGAATTAAAAATATAAACCTTTCATTTATATAGGATTTACTATGTGTCAGAAACTGTGATAAGTACTTTATAATTATAATTTATTTTGATCCTCAGAACCACCCGGATAGATGCTTTCATTGACCCCATTTTACAGATGAGGAAAGTAAGCAGAGCTTAAGTGACTGAGTTGGACAGGATGACTCAGCTAGTAAGTGTCTAAGGTTCATGTCTTCCTAATTCTACATCCCATTCTATATACACTGTGCTACTTAGCTATTTCAGATTGAATTTACTAGATAGGAATGTTTCCCTGTCAAATTAACGCTCTCAATGATGCCCAAAGATTTGAGTGAAGCCAGATTCTTGTTTCTTAAGCCCTTCCACAGCTTCCTGTGTGATTTAGTTTTTATTTTTATATGGTGAGTGGAAATAGGGTCTCCTGTTCTGTGAAAAGAATCAGAATGTTTCCACAGATTGATATGATGTACACCGAATGTAAAGGATAAAGTTGGTTCTGCATTTCCATTGAAGTGACTAGTAGGAGATAACACAATGCCAAAGTAAGTATAAGCTTTGTTCTAAGAAAATAGGACTTTTCATTGCTAGGCACATACCTAACATAGGTGAAAGATAGAAAAAAGTCCCAAAGACCTCATGTTTGTGGTTCATTCATTCCCTCATTCACTTATATTTTTTGGACTAGAAAAAAGATGAGGTTCTTTACCTCATTTCTTACCCAGCTTTAATTACTGAATGGATGAGTTGAGTCAACTTGAGACCTGTTGAAGACCTTAGCTTACAAAGGCCAAAGTCTCCCATTTCATCCAAGGCCATCTCTGGTCACCAGCCTAAGACAAGTATGATGAAGGAAGGGGGAGTCCACAGAATTATACACGGTCCAAAAATATGGATAAAAAGTACATGAGAGCTGAGAATAATTGGAGGAATAACAGATTCATGTCTTCCATCTCACAATTTCTCTGAAGCAGCAGCAGGGGCCATTTCCAAGCATTCTGATCCCTCTCTGGCCACTGGACCCAAATGGCTCTGGAGGAGAAAGTGAAACAGGTGACCTTGCATAGCCCTCCCTTAAACCCAATTCACTTGCATTCATGATATCACCTCCATGATATCTTGGTCCTCTTCAAGAACAAAGGGCAAACAACAACAATTTGATTATACATGTGCAAAATGTTTCATATCATCATGACGGTGTTTGAAGGTTGAGTATATTAGTTCCTCCCTTGCCTGGGTGGCTCAGTGAATAGAATGCTGGTTCTGGAGTTAGAAAAACCAGCATTCAAATTTAGACTCAGTCACTAGGTATGTTACCCTGAACAAGTCTAACTGCTGTCTACCTCAATTTACTTGACTATAAAATGAAGATAATAATAGTACCTACCTTCAGTATTTTTATGAAGATTATATGAGATATTTGTAAAGGACTTAGCCAAATATTTTGTAAAAAATTTTCTCTCTCCTTCTTTCCTCGACATGATTAAGGAAAAATATAGGAAGGAAGGCACCCACAAAGGACTGGTGCTCTGAACCAACATGGTTATTGCTGTCATTATTGCTGTTTGCTGTTTTCCCTGATGGGAGATGAGATTCTGAGGAGAGGACCTTAGCCAGATGATGATGGATCACCAGGGGACAATACACAATTTTAATGGCTGTTTTGTTAGCTAACAACAACAACAGTGACCATTCTTTTCTTTCCTTTCCTCTTTCCTTCTCCTTCCCAGGAAAACATGAATTCTTTCCAAAACTTATCTATTTCTCTAAAATAGATGTTGCATTTCTGTCTAGCTGGTCACTAAATCAAGATAAAATGGTGATTAACCCAATATATTAGTGGTCTGTACGTATTTCTTTTGCTCAAGGGAAGCTACAGGGGACATTATCTATCATTAGCTACATGAAGAAAAAAAAATTACCTTCTAATTTGCTGAGATCACCAGGTTGGAGATCAAGGCAAACCAAAGAGATTTTTAATTGATACATATTATTATAGCTTCTACCCAGCCACCAAGTAGTGTGTGGTCAGGTTTTTTTTCAGTTGCATCAAATTCTGTGACCCCATTTGGGGGGCTTTCTTAGCAAAGATGCTGTTTCCTATTCCAGTTCATTTTACAGATGAGGAAACTAAGGCAAACAGGGTTAAATGACCTGCTCAGGGTCAAACAACCAGTAAGTTCTGAGGCCAGATTTGAACTCAGAAGGATGAGTATTCCTGATTCCAGACCTAACACTCTATGCACTGTTTTCCACCCCTCCAGCTTTCAATCCTGAAAAATATTAAATGCATTTCATATCATTCAGGACACATATGTCAGAGATGTTTGGGTATCTTTGGCAATTCTCTTCCCATTTTTCTCCAGACAATATTTAGCTAAATCCTAAAAATGTTCTGTATTTTTGTGCGGTTCAAAGTTATAATTATATAAAACTAATTGGTTCAAACCAATGTAAATATGTGGTCCCATTCTCTCACCCCTAAGAGCCTAAGTTGGAATTAGTAACCATGGAAAAAGTCTTACCTGTGAGATTTTTGAAGAAAGGAACTGGGATAGAGTACCTATGGGAAGGTGGTGTCAGAAAGTAGATGTAACTAGTATTTCTCTGCTTTAGCCAAATAATTCATATCACTACCACCATGACATGTTTGGTGCATTTTAATGATCTCATTTTCCCTACTTAGAGTACATGAGGAATTTGTAGTTTTGTTCAACTAAGAACTTAGATCTCTAGGCTACTTTCTCTGGTTCAGTCCCAGTTCTTATCCTTCTGTTTTTTTCTAAACCAAAAAACTTTATATTCTTTGTATTTCTATGTCTTTATGTATATACACTGTCTCCATACAATGGTATAGACAGGAGGCAGAGTGGAACCTACAGTGTCTTGTGTGACCATGTGTGTCATTTGGTTTTGCTGATTTTTTCTTTTGTTATATGGTTGAGGAGTTCAATGCTGGGAGCATAGAGAAAGACTTGATGAAAAAGACTTCAAGATATATAAAAGGACATCAATAAAGCTTAATTTTCAAAAAAATAATAAGATTTAAGAAAAACATTATTTGTTATTTTGAGATGTCTCATAATATTTGGAGCTTGTTACACCAGAAAGTGTGTTTATGAATAATGTTTTAAAGCATCAACTGGCAGAAAGTGTTCTATATCCAGCTTGTATATTAATTTTAATGGAGTAACATTTCATAATAACAATAGTATTAAGGAACCTCAACAAAATTTTTGTGTAGTAAGAGACGTTGTATACATCTATAGCATTTCCTCTGTGCTCTACTCAAACTATTCACAATTCATTATCACATATATGTATCATATTATTTCCCACCTTTCAATTCTATTCCTTTGCTTATGCTGTACACCAGTTAAGAATGGCCTCCTCTGTACCTTCTATCTCTTTAATCTTCAAGATTTATTTCCAATTCCACCTCAGTAATTAAGTGCTCTTCTCCTACTCCAGGCCAAACTCAACTCTGCTTTCTTTATGTAGAGTTAATATTGTACAAGTATCAGGAATTGTTTTGTAACCATTTCTAGTCCATTATTCATACAATCCAGTTGTTCTGTAAATGCATTCAGGATAGTGAATATCTATTTTGGTTTGGAACATGAAGCTCACCTTGGGAGAACTCAATGGGTACTAGTTAATTGACTGACTGCAGAAACAACTATTGTCTCCTTCCATTCTCCTGTGCTTAAGATGGAAGGGATAATTTCTTTCTCTCTCCCATAAAAGAATGTATTAGGGATATAATAGGGCAGTGCTAAGCTCAGAAATTATCTTAGAGCCCATCTAGTCCAACTTTTAACATGAGTAACCTGAGTTTCAGAGAAGTTAAATGACTTGTCCAAAACCACAGTTTATTGGAAGTAAAGTTGGACTTATAACTCAAGTATCCTGAAACACATTGAGTGTGATCTATTGAGCAAAATAAAATTTATACATGTAGATTGGTTTCAAATGCTTAAAAAACTTCATAAATTCAAGTTTTTTTTTAAAAAAATTAAAAATTGCTTTTTCTGAAGCAATATAAAGATCACAAAATTGTGAAGAGGATCCTGTGTCTAAGATGGTAAAACAGCATAAAATAATCTGGAAAATAAAACTGTACATTCTACACTTTATATCTTTGCATTGAATAAATATTATGGTTATCTGAAAGTAAAATATTCCAATGTCATATGCATGCATACAAAAAAAAGTTATAGATTGAAAATTTTCAGAGGATCCCAAATCCATTTGGATGCTGATTTTAATTCCTTCATTCCAAAAGAATGGAAGCTCCTGAGAGTAACTGCTGTTGTGTGGTTTTTTTTTTTTATCTTTAAGACTTGGCAAGGTACCTGACACATTAAATTAAATTTTAAAAATATTTGTTATTATTTTAATATGTATTAAGTACTGAGAATACAAAGGGGGGGAATCACTTTTCCAAAGAATTATACTTTTATCAGAGGGAAATATGTTACAAATTGGTCAATATAAATTATATAGTCTTAGTGTATACTGAATTGACCTGAAGGAGCTATCCCAGATAGCTAGACAGGTAACACCTTTAGAAACTTCCAAGGATTCCAGGCACATGGTACCCCTGATGGGGTTTGAATGTCTTTATATTAAATGCAAAATAAATGCAAAGTATATACAAATAATGCAAAGTAATTTCAAAAAGTAGATACCACTAGTAACTAGAGATAGAATGATAGATATGGCTTCATTTAGAAAAAGGTGGCACAAATATCTTTAATAAGCATAATTTAATTTAACTAAAATGAATCTTTCAGCCAAATTGTATAAAATCAGAGCTACCCTGGACTTTTACACATTCTATCTTCCAATTCTGAGATCCCCAAATAGAAATCCAAAAAAAGCAAGTCAATAGTCATTATAATAATACTATTATTATTCCTGTTTTTTTTTAATTCATAACCCAAGCACTTCATATTGAAAATCTGGCAAAATAAGGGGCTAAAGTCTTAATATATTTTCAATGTAAGTATTCTTATTAATCTGTGGCAATTCATCATCAATATCTTTCTCTTTTACAAGCTCTTCATAATAAGAATTTTCCACAGGTTACTTAGAACTCCCTGATTTTGTTGAAATAGTGACAAGGGAAATAAATGACCTGTGTTGGTTTTTCTCTTCTCAAGTTACCCACCTGTAAATACTTCACTTTTACAAGAGGACAGGGAGATATTTGTTTTTAACTTCCCTGCTGCTCATTTCCTAATAAAATTCTTACAGGAAAAGATACAGAGTGAGAAGTAACTTGGAGTTTTCAAATTTCCCAAGAGTTACAGCCCTTTTCCCCTTCTATAGCAGAGGAGGATGCTGGTAGTGATTAGGGCCTAGACAATGAGTAGAGTCAAAACTTTCTAAGTGTGAGGTTTCAAATATTTCAACAAGCTTTGCCAGATTTGTAAATTAATTTCTCAGACCCAAAATGGGGTTGTGGAAAGATTGAGGCAAATGCCACGGCTCTGTTTTTGCTTAACTTGGCAATATGTTATTTAGAACTATTTAGTACTTATTTGGAGATAAATAAAATCAATTTAAAAAAAAAACTTGAGATGCCATTTTCAATGAAACTAAAAATTTATTTTCTTTGTAACAATAAGGCAAGAAGTTTTTCCTCAATAAATCATATTGATCTCATTCAATACTTTAAACGTAACGTAAAGCTGGAAACAACTACATTATTCATTCATTATTACAGACCTTTCTATCCTTGCCTTCCCATCCCATGCCAGTCCCATGAAAAAGCCATTGCCTAAAATAAGGACTCCACAATTTTCCTTGATCACATAAAGGGAACTGCCAGGTATGTACACTCTCATGACAGTTACCACACACTATATTGTTTTTACCTTCAGAGTTCTTTCAAAGTTTTGTTGTTTAACCAAACCTGAAATTTTATGTTCCCTTCTTATTTCTTGATCAAGGACTCTCTCTATAACTATAAACTTATGTCACTTAACTAGTAAGATGGCAAAGTAACCAAATCTTCCAAAACATTTCAAATGTCCAACTCTTCAAAAGGAGGAATTATGAATTTGATGTAAAGTAATTGCACATAAATCCAAGGGAAAAAAGTAGAGACATGATAAGGTAAAATCTTTGGGAATTAACAATGGACAACTTAAACCTTAAAGTGCTCACTTGTCACCCTTACCTCATGATCCAGCTCTTAACTGCAGAAGAATAAGTTGTTGGCAGGCTTATGCCTGGTGCTCAATTACTAAAATGCTGAAAAAACTGAGATAGAAATTAGAGAGTTTTTAATATTATATTTGAAATGGAGAGATTTGCTGGGGGCATACTGCCCCCAGGGCTGATGTCCAAAGCATCCAGCAACCAATATGGTTCTCAATGACATATACACACATGTGGCTCAGCTACAGGGGTAAACTGAAGCAGGGGCAGAGTCAGAGCAGTGAGAGTAGGAAAGGAATATCAATCCAGTTCTGACAGGATGGGAGAAGGCGCAGGACATTCTGATAAATTGGGATTGCAGAATGAGGAGAGAAACCAGACATTCTGATGATGTCTAAGAAAAGGTCTTTCTCCTTCTCTGGATCATCATGATTAGGAGGGAGAGGTGGTGTTGAAGAATTAAACAGAACAATTAGGAACTAAGGCAGAACAATTCAAGGAAACTGAGTCAGGAAAACTAGGGAAACTGAGTCAGGACTGTTGAAAGAAAAACACCACACAGGACAATAAAAAGAAACTGGTACAACACTACAAACACTTTGTTGCAGAAATTTTGCTTGTATTAATCTACACCCATAGGAAGATTTGCCCCAACCTATCAGTTTATATATAACTGAACGCACAGGAAAGGATAAGGGGAGCTGATAGAATATTGTCTTAATTAGGGCCTGCCCTTAGACTAGATAACTAGAGACTTTACCCAAACTAACTTCCCAGCAAATTGCCATCAAAACAAACAAGAAATCAGATTCTATTTCAGTACAGCCAAGAAGGGAAGAGAACAAAGAATAAGGAATGGGGGCAATTGGAGGTGGAAAAGGGGTAGGGAGAAGAAAGCATGGTGACTAAGCTAGGATAAAAAAAAAAAGAACTAAGACCAAGTGCATCTCAGTCTATAACTTTCAGGTATTCAAAATGGGAATTTGTGACTGCACATTTTATGTCCTCCAATACAAGGGAGGTGAATCCTTAGCAGAGGGGGTGAATTCACTCACAAAGGGAGAAAGGTCAATAAGTGAATGACAAGAGAATATTTTTAAAGTCTGAAACAACAAAAATTTTAAGAGAAAAACTTCAATAAAAATGCAGTACACAAAGAGATAATTCGGTAGAGAGATTCCTAAAAATAGAAAGAAGAATGAGTAGTAAATCCTCAAAGAGAATGTATGCAAAGGAACACCAGTAATCTCCTTCTGATCAGCAAATCTGCAGCAAGCCTTCAGGCAACTGATTCAGCAGTAGTAGTTTCTGGAGTTCTCAGCCCATAGACAGTAAGGGAGTCAGAGAACTGATCAGAAAGAGATTATAAGTATCTTTTTGCTTGTACTGGGTGCAGCTCTCTATTGTATTGCCCCTTCTTAGATCTGGGTCACAGTTATGAGTCATAGTCTCAAGGCAAGGAGGGGAACTAGCACACCAGAGCTTATGGTTCCAGGGAAGCATGGATCTTGGTCACTGTTCTAGGGCAGAAAAAGTGTTTGTGGTCATTTACAAATGAGAGCACAGGCCAAAAGTGATTAAAAAAAAAAAAACACCTCTCTTTAAACTACACCATCTTGGATGAATTGAAAATTTAACAGACTCACAGAACTAATTCTGAAAACTTCCCTACAAAAAACCTGGAGCTTGGGACAATGTTTCCTCTACCCTGGGATCAAAGTTTAACTTTAAAATAAAGTTAAAGTCAAGAAACAGTCTTGGAAAAAATAAGCAAACATGGAGAAAAGAATCTGATAATAGAAAGTTACTATTGAGATAGGAAAGATCAAAACAAACTCAGAAAACAATCAAATTAAAACTAACATTCAAAACCTCAAAGAAAAATGCAAATTGGTATCAAACCCAAAAAAAGAATTTTTAGAAGCAATCAGAAAGGTTTTGAAAAATCAAATAATAGAGATAGTAAAGAAAAAATTGGGAAAATAAATGAAGATGATTTAATAAAATCATAAAAAAGAGCCTGATTTTTTAAAAGGCACAAAAATACTAAAGAAAATAGCATCCTAAAAATACAATAAACTAAAGGGTAAAAAAGGCATACAAATTCACTGGAGAGAACAACTCCTAAAAAGCAGAAATGATCACAAAGAAAAAAATATATACAAAAATTGAATGAAAAAAGAACTCCCTAAAAAGTAGAATTGGATAAATGGAAAGAGAGGTCCAAAATCTCACTTAGGAAAGCAATTCCTTAAAAATTAGTTGGGCAAATTGAAGTTAATGACTCCATGAGACATCAAGAAACAAGCAAAATCTACAGAATGAAAAAATAGAAGAAAATGTGAAATATCTCATTGGCAAAAGAATTGACCTAGGAAATAAGTTGAAAGAAGATAATTTAACAATTACTGGGCTACCTGAAAGCAAGAATCAAAAAAGAGACTTGATATCATCTTTCAAGAAATTATAAAGTAAAACTTGATATTGTAGAACCAGAGAGCAAAATAGAAATTTCAAGAATCTACTTCTCACCTCCAAAAAGAGGTTCCAAAAATGAAAAGTCCCAGGAAATATAGTCAAATTCCAGAACTCGCAGGTCAAGCATAACAAATATCCAGGGGAAAAATTCTGCAGTCACAGTCATGATAATACAAGATTAAGCAGCTTTTACATGAAAGGACCAGAGATGATTTAGAATATGACATTCCAGAAGATAAAGAAGCTGGGATTACAATCAAGAATCACCTGCTTAGAAAAACAGAGTTATAATCTTGGGGAAGAGGGGAAAGGGAAGGTTATTCAATGTAATAGACAATCTTCAAGCATTCCTAATAAAAAGACCAGAACTGAATAAAGATTTTGCATTATTAGGTCTATAATCCAAAGAGATTTTTAAAAAGAATTTACATGTATATATAATATATAGCAGCTTTTTTTTTTACAGATAAAGAACTAGAAATTAAAGGGATGCCTATCAATAAATGATCTCAGAAAGATTTTGTTTGGCTCAATATCAAATAAGGCTCTCAATAGACTCATTTCCTCTTCACCTGTTTTTGAGTTTTTGTGAAACAATTCTTCTTTTAATCTTTTACCATCTCCTCTATCAGTTTGAAAAATTGTCTTGCACTCTATACCATTGCTGTCTTCCTATTTGGGAAGAAGATTGTATTGTTTTCTGGACTCTCATGAATCTCTTACTATAGCTGCCTTGCATAAATTAAATTCCTCCATGAACTAAAAAGCTATATTCAACTAAATTAATTCAATAGGAATGTATATATATGTCTATTCTATTATAATTATTTGATATAGATATTTAACAGAATCATTAATAATAATAGTTAATGTATATCTTCTTAATATATATTTAAGTTGCTGTTGTTCAGTCATTTTTCAGTTGTGTCT
This sequence comes from Antechinus flavipes, assembly GCF_016432865.1. Classification (NCBI taxonomy): domain Eukaryota; kingdom Metazoa; phylum Chordata; class Mammalia; order Dasyuromorphia; family Dasyuridae; genus Antechinus; species Antechinus flavipes. Next base: position 123,772,426 of record NC_067401.1, on the reverse strand, counting down.
AACTCTGTGATCTCACTGGGGTTTTCTAGGCAAATGGTTTTTAGAGTGTTTTGTCATTTCTCCAGCTCATTTTACAAATGAGAAATGTCAGGCAAGTGGGGTAAAGTGAATTGCCCAGGGTTACTCAGCTATTAAGTGTCTGAGGCCAGATTTGAACTCAGGAAGAAAGATGTACTTTACTCCACACCTGGAACTTTTATCAAGTACTTACTTAATAGAAATGTATAAAACACCATGATAGGCAATAGAAATACAACAATTAAAAGGAAAGTCATTGTGCTTAACTAACTTACATCCTTACCAGAAGCTCATCTTGTTCATAGGTAAGTAAGTACAATGAAATTCGAGGCTGAAGAGAATAATAACAATCAGGGATCAAAAAAGCTTTATTTGAGGAATTCCCACTTAAATTCACCCTTGAAGGAAGTTAGGGGATAACTATTTATCGAATTGAATTTATTTAGTTGAATTCAAAATCTATGTCATTAACTTTGTCTTTTTTCCTATAGCATAATGGGGAAAAAGCACTAGATTTAGAGTTGGAGGATCAAATTCTCATCCCAGAACTCCTAATTTTGACACTTGTAATATATAAAGTCTTGGTCCCTCAATTTCTTCTATAATATGACAGCATGGAAATGGATGGCCTCTAAGGTCACTTATAGCAATAATTCTGTTGTCAATTTCAACATCAATAGATAATTTGATCTTTAATTAATTTTCTTTTTTCAGTCAACAAAAACATACCTTCTCTACTTCCAATTTTTCTGCTCCTACTATAAAAGAAAGAAAATCAAAAATCTCTTTTACAAATATGCATAATCAGGCAAAGCAAATTCCCTTATTGGTCTTGTCTTAAACAGAATCTTTTCTCTGAGCTACTTAGCTCTCCATCAGGAGGTGGGAGCAAATTTCTTTTTTTTTTTTAATAATTTTTTATTGATAGAACGCATGCCAGGGTAGTTTTTTACAGCATTATCCCTTGCATTCATTTCTGTTCCGATTTTTCCCCTCCCTCCCTCCACCCCTTCCCCCAGATGGCAAGAGTCCTTTACATGTTGAATGGGTTGCAGTATATCCTAGATACAATATATGTGTGCAGAACCAAATAGTTTTCTTGTTGCACAGGGAGAATTGAATTCAGAAGGTATAAATAACCCGGGAGGAAAAACATAAATGCAAGCAGTTTATATTCATTTCCAGTGTTCTTTCTCTGGGTGTAGCTGCTTCTGTCCATCTTTGATCAATTAAGGCTCTCTTTATCAAAGAGGTCCACTTCCATCAGAATACATCCTCAAACAGTATCATTGTTGAGGTATATAATGATCTCCTGGTTCTGCTCATTTCACTCAGCATCAGTTCATGTAAGTCTCGCCAGTCCTCTCTGTATTCATCCTGCTGGTCGTTCCTTACAGAACAATAATATTCCATAACGTTCATATAGGTGGGAGCAAATTTCAACATGAATCCTTTGGAATTGTGGTTGCTCACTACATTGACCAGAGTTCCTAATTTTTCAAAATTGTGGCACATATTAGTTCTTTTCTCTTTCATAGATCTCTATGTCTTTCTTAGACATAGTAGAATTATCACAGGGTCAAAGGGGCATTCAAAAGTAAATAGTTTTAGGGACATAGTTCTAATTGCTTTCCAGAATGACAGAACAAGGGCACCATTTTACCCAGAGTGCATTGAGCTACCAATTTTCCCACACCTTTTCTAGCTTTTGTCATTTTCCTTTTTTAACACTTTTACTCATCTGATAGATATGAGGTAGAACTTCAGAATCTCTAATTTTCATTTACTAATTATTAGTGATTTAAAGACTTTTTTTTTCACTTGGCCATAAATAATTTGGGTTTCTTCTGAATTTTGCTTCATCAACAATTTATTTAAACATATAATTGGTTCTGTAAGAAATGACCAGCAGGATGATTTCAGAAAGGCCTGGAGAGACTTACATGAACTGATGCTGAGTGAAATGAGCAGGATCAGGAGATCATTATATACTTCAACAACAATACTATATGATAATTAATTCTGATGGACATGGCCCTCTTCAACAATGAGATGAACCAAATCAGTTCCAATAGAGCACTAATGAACTGAACCAGCTACACCCAGGGAAAGAACTCTAGGAGATGACTATGAACCACTACATAGAATTCCCAATTCCTCTATTTTTGTCTGCCTGCATTTTTGATTTCCTTCATAGGCTAATTGTACACTATTTCAAAGTCCGACTCTTTTTATATAGCAAAATAACTGTTTGGACATGTATACATATATTGTATTTAATTTATACTTTAACATATTTAACATGTATTGGTCAACTGCTATCTGGGGAAAGGGGTGGGGAGAAGACAGAAAGAAGTTGGAAAACTGTCAATGCTGAAAAATTACCTATGCATATATCTTGTAAATAAAAAGCTATAAAAAAAGAAATATCTATATAAGAATTACACACATTTAACATATATTGTATTGTTTGCTCTCTAGGGGAGGGGAAGGGGGGAAAGAGTGGAAGAAAAATTTGGAATACAAGGTTTTGAAAGGGTGAATGTTGAAAACTATCTTTACATATTCGAAAATAAAAAGCTATTGTCAAAAAAAGAAAAAATAAATAAACATACAATTGAAATTGCTATAATTACATGTAGCATTTTCTTATCTTTCCCTTTTTAAATATAATTTTTTACTAGTCAATGATCTGAGAGCATATAGGCAAGATGATGTTCAAAGACTTCTTAGTCTATACCTTCTCTATGCCTTCTATTAAGATTTATTGCATTTTTTAAAATGATGCTGGTTAATGCTTACTACATCCAGTTCTACAGTCATTTAACTACAATAATAATAGTTAACAGTTATATAGGCCTACTATGTTTAGGCACTGTTCTAGGTGCTTTACAAATATTATCTCTTTTGATGATCACAACAGCCCTGGGAAATAAGGACTATTATTATCCTCCATTAATTATTTACTTAGAGATTAAGTGACTTGTTAGTCACTTAACTCTTCTGAACTGAAATCTTCCAGACTCCAGACCTAGCATTCTATCCATTGCACCACCTAGACTTCCAAAATCATTTATATATATTGTCTGGCAATGCTTTACAAATATTCTCTCATTTGGCCATTGCAACACCACTGCCAGATAGGTCCTATTATCATCACCATTATTATTATCACTGCTATTATTATTAATATGTGAACAGGTCACAGGTTGAATGAATGGTGGAATATAACCTATGGCATTACAGTTATTGCACATAGTAAAAGAGTTCCCAAGAGAAAATTTACATATACCCATCCAAGCGGTCATGGACCATCTCTTGATGGTCTTCTTTGTTTTGTTTTTATATAACATTTGGCCTAGGCTAAGCGTGGTATGGAGATCTACCATTGTCCTGAGAACAACCAAAACTGGCTTTGTGACTAAACTCCCTTAGTAAACCCACATACTATCATACTGATACAGAGTGCTTCTTTCTTCAATATCTCTGTACTTTCTCATTGTGGTAGGACCATCTCTCAAGATGATTTTCTTCCTTACAAGACTGGACTACAATCAAGAATCCTTTGAGGTCCATGAACTTGGTTTTTGTGAATACTTTAATAACTTTTCAATATAATTGGTTTTGTTTGTATATTCAATGCATTTAAAATATTGTTATGTAAAAGAATCCCTAGATTTCACAAGATTGCCTAATGGGTCTATGACAAAGTAAAAGGTTAAGAGTCGCTGGCTTAGGTCTCTGTCAAAACCTATAATCCTACAAAACAAGAATAAGTAATAGTGAAAAAGTACTTTGTCCCACTTCTTTGAAGAGACAGTAGTCTGGGGTATGGAATACTACAATTTATAATCAGACTCTTGATATATTGTCTAGTTTTTCTTAATTGTTTCTTCCTCCTTTTTTTCCTTCTTTGTTATAAAGAATACCACTTTAGGAAAGGGAAGAGGATAGATAACTGATGAGCATAAATGATGTAAGAACAAAGAGAAAGAGAAAAACTGTGAGTTCATTAATATAGGGAACTCCTAGGTAAGAAAACCTCTTCTACCAATATACCTTTTTCTGCAAGTTATAGTTAGTTGCCATTTATTAAAGACTACAGTTTAGGAGGATTTGAAACAGGATAAAGAAGGTTATAGGTAAATTACTTCCTATTGCCATTGTAGAAATCAGTAAACCCTGGCGCTGCTACTATTGACAGCTGCTGCAACCAACAGCATAATTTCCCTCATGGCAGCTGCCAAAGTTAGTCATAACAATAGCAGCAATGCCAGCAGGAGCAGCAGTCACCTTAAAAGAGAACCTCTGAGGACCTGATAAGAATATTCAAAGAAAAATGTTTGGCATGGAAGCAATATACTAGGGTCCTATCCTGTGTAAACTAGGACTTTTTTTCCCTTAACAGGTAATGTAACTATCCTTGAGTTTTAATTGGCTTATTGACTAAAGGCTCACACCATTAATGTTGCTAGTGATCTAGGTAAATTAAAAAAAAAAATCCAGAGTACTAGGAATCACTTGGATCCTCTCTCAGGCTTCAGACTGACCAACCATGAACAAAGAGGTCAAGAAGCTGCCCTTAACTAAACCAAATGCTGTGTACTTGCTGAATATATTTTCACTGCTATGGCTAAGTAAGTCTCCTTTTGTTAACTCTCAGATGCTCCATGAGTGTTCTATTTTGCTCTAATTTACTGAAATGATTAATTACTGAAATGAAGTTACAGTCATAGTTACAGTCATTTGAGGTAAATGATATGGAAAGAAAAAGTGTCTGTGTGTGTGTGTGTGTGTGTGTGTGTGTGTACTTAGATTGGGGGAAAAAGGAAGAAATGCAAAGGGGGAAAAGTGAGTATACATAGGAGATAAAACAGACTGAGAGATTACTGGATTTTCTTGAATAAACCATTAATTATTTTTTAAAAAAAAAAGCTTTCTCCATAGAAATATTTGATGGATAAACTTTCCTTTAATTTTTTTTCTCAAGGTAGGTTTCTTCTATCTCACCAAAGCTAGAAATGCAACGGATCACTTAGTCTGGATCCCACTACTGATCAACACATTTGACTTGCTTCATTTCTGACCTAGTCCACTTTGCCCCTCTTTACACATCTTGATGGCCTCATATTGACACTGAACTTAGTGCAAATTTATAATTAGTCTTATCCCACTATAGCTCAGAACTCCCAAAATCAAAAAAATTTGGCTCTTCTGCATCAAGGACAATAAGCACCTGTTTCCATGCCCAGCTCCTTTACTCTTTAAGAATGCCATGGGAAATTGATCACCTGTCATGGAGGAAAAAAATATTATAAGTTTGTAGGATCATAATACTAGAAGACAGGAAAAACTTTCTATCAATAAGAGCCATCCAAAAATCAAGCAAATTGACTTAGTAAAAGTCATTTTAAGCAATAGGTAGATGGCTAGTTATTTAGTAGATTGTGCAGATGATTCTCATTCAAGTAAATCAGTTCCATTCTACTCCTGAAGTTCTGATATACCTTGTTGTGGGAAATAATTTTGGAAGTTACAAATATAACAACATAAAACATAAATGCTTGTCAACTCCTATGCGTCACATCATTTCTCCTTTCTAAGGTACCCTCCTCCTCCAATACTACCATCTGTATTTACGCCATCTATATTTACCAAAATCCTTTCTTCCAAGGACAAGTTTCACCATTTCCAGAAAGTTTCTCAATAAATTTAACCCTCAATGATTATCTTCTCATCTAAACTCCATTACTCTTCATTGTCTCTTTTTCCTTTTATTCAAGTCACAGCACAAAAGAGTGAAATATTTTGAAATTCTATGCAATATTCTGTCTTCCATAGTATGAGGATAGCAACTTTCAGTTTGTAGGTATTGGGAATGGGGGAATAAGAGAGAGGATTGAAGAGGAAGATTTGGAATAAAGATCAGAAATAAAAGGAGGATATATGAATATATGTGTATAATATATACATATAAAATTATATATGTACACATGTATGTCCACATACAAATACACATATATAATGTGTATAAATACTTATATTTCTACATACAATCACATATTTTATGTATATGTACAAATAAATATATGTTTGAAGAAATAAGGACCTTTGATATTTTTGTGGATAAGCAAATATTTACTGAAGCTCAACACCTATACACAAATAAAGGGTTAAGAAAGGTCAGTATTCTTTCTAGTGTGATATGTTCTACAACTTATATATGAGGCTAGACTCTATAATCATCACATAAGGGAAAAACTGTATAGCCAAAATGACTCCCTTAAATCCCTTCAATTATCATGAAGTAATATAATATAGTATATTTAAACAGCTGTTACTGGAAGGCAGCCAGGGTTTCTTTAAAAGAAGGCAATCTGTATCAGAGAACAGATGAATCTAAGATGGTTATCAAAAAAATATGAACATAAAATTTATTTTTCATATTACCCAACTAAGTTATTGATCAGAGGAAAGAGGACAACCAGGACTTCTTTCCAAATAAAAGGAAATAAAAATAGGTAAAGATTTAGCAGGCAGTAGAGGAATAATCTTTAAAAAGCTTTACATACAATTTTGATTATATTAAAGGATAGTCAGGCCCTAATAATTTTCTTCTTAGTATTTCACAAGAAGTACTAAACAGGGCATTTTTAGAAGACTAGAATTGCTAAGAAAAAAAAAAAAAAACCTAAGGCTACAGGTCTTGTTGGCTTCTCCAGCCTAAAAAGAATATGATGAAGGTGAGGGAGGAAATCTCAGAATCATACCCAGTCCGGTAAGATGAATAAAAGATACATAAGAGCTGAGAATAATTGGAGGAATAACAAATTCACATCTTCCATCTCAAAAGTACTTTAAAGCAGCAATGGGGCCATGTCCAACCTGATCTTTATCTTGCCACTGAACCCATATGGCTCCAGAAGAGAAAGTAAGGCTGGTGATTTTGCACAGCCCTTCCTCACTTAAATCCAATTCATTTACAAGTCATATCATCATCTTCCTGGGGTCAAGGTCCTCTTTGAGAACAAAGTATAAACAACAACCAGTGAATAAAACATTTTTTCTTTCCTTCTTTTCTTTTTCCCCCCTCACCTTTTTCCTTCTTTCCTCCTTTCTTTCTTATCTATCTGGGTTACTCTTACTTGTAGGTGCTCTGCCCAAAGAAATGTAAATTTTCATCTTCAAAACCTTGCAAGATATCTTGAGACCTACAGGCTAGATTTATTTCTTAAGGCCCATCCTTTAAAGGCAAATTTAAAGGCTCTAATTGATTAACCAACAGTAGATGCCAGTCAGTCTCTACTTAGTCATTGTTTGTGCCTGGTTGGCTCAGAATGAATGTAATTTTTTTCTGTTTTGGCTAGGAACCCTGATGGTCTTCTTCCAGATTGATTGTTTTGACTAGGTAAAAGAGGACATTCTTTGCCGCCTCATTTTTTTCCTATCCTTAATCATTGATTGGGTATGGGCTCAAACAAACTGAAACTTGGAAAATATCTTAGTTTGCAAAGTCTCCCATTGCATCCAGGGCTATCTTCAGCCATTCTGATTTATATATCTTGCCACTGGACCTAGACAGTTCTGGAGGAGAAAATGAAGCAGGTGACTTTGTACAACTCATCCTCACTCAACTGTTAATGATTTGGCTATTCTTAGTAAGACAATGATCCAAAAGAACTCTATAGAAATTATGATAAAAAATATATTATCCATTCCCAGTGGAAATGTTATGCCACAGTTCTCTTTTACTGAACTGACCAGTTTCCCTAATTATCCTGACCCAATCCTGTCTTGTTCTGTTTCAGTTTATAATTATCTGCTCAATCCTGCAAAACCACCTCTCCCTCTTTATCAGAATATTTGATAAGGATAAAAGATCTTATGTTTTAGAATATCAGAATGCCTCTCCCCATCCTAAACTATCAGAATGTCAGATACTATCTTATCAAGATACCTTTCCCCATCTCCGGGGTTCCTCCCCCCCATTAAGTCATTCCATTTCCTATGTCATCTCATTTCACCCCACCCTATCAGAGTCCCGTTCTCACTCAGCATCCTGACTCCACCCCTGCCTCAGTCTCTACCTCAGGCTCTACACATTCTGAGCCATGTGTATGTATGTCATTGAGAACTCACATTGTTTCCTGGATTCTTGGAGACAATAGTCTCATCCAGCCCTGGGATCAAACCATGGATCCATTTGGTCCCAGTAAATCTCTCCCTTTTAAATAAATTATTAAATACTCTTTAATCTCTATCTTACCTCAGTTTCTCCAGCATTATAGAAGAACTGATGGGGTCTGAATACAATTTGAAGCATACTTTTTTTTTTTACTTTAATTTTCTTGAGTTTTTTTTTCCCTTTTGGTGTATGTTTTCCTTCATGTGACAATATAAAATTGTTTGCCTTCTCAATAAGGGGAGGGAGGAGGAAAGAAGGGAGAGAACTTAGAATTCAAAGTTGTTTTAATTTTTAATAATAGCTTATTTTCAAAATGCATACAAAGATGGTTTTTAACATTCACCCTTGCAAAACCTTGTGTTCCAAATTTTTCCCTCCCTTTCCCTCACCCTCCTCCCCTAGACACTAAGTAATCCAATCTAGGTTAAACAAGTGCAATTCTTCTAAACATATTTCAACATTTAATATGCTGAACAAGAAAAATCAGATCAAAAAGGGGAAGAATGAGAAAGGGCATAAAAACTCAAAGTTTTTTTAAATGAATGTTCAAAACTTTTTACTTGTAACTGGGGAAAACTAATACATTGAATAAATTCAAAAGAAGTAAGAGGAGGAGGAGGAGGAGAAAGAGGAAAAGAAGGGAGAGGAGGAAACTGCATGAGAAAAAAAGAGAAGATTAGTTTGGCTGACTTAGAAAAATGTGGAAGAGACAGTAATGTCCAATAAGGCTCAAAAGAAATAGTGGAGTCAGTTTTAGGTCTTTAAAATCCAAATTGAATTTATATTTGATCTTAAAGGCAATAGGAAGACACTGGAGTTTACTGGGTGTGGTAATTACTTTGTCAAACCTGCACTTAAGGAAATTTATTTTGGCAATGTATGTATGATGGACTAGAATATTGAGATGAATCTAACAGACCAATTAGGAGCAAAGTATTCAGTATTTTAGAGCTTTAATAAATTTTTTTAATTGTAGTTTGTTGGATAATGATTCTATTGTGCAATGATGTGAAATATCTCCTAAAGCAAAAATCTTACTGCCTGAAGGGTCTTAGGCAACACCAAGAACTTATTCTTGTAAGTAATGATAGCAATAATCACATTGACTCAGGAAGTAGTCTCACAGTCATGTCCTGACACCGCTTCTGTCAGCCCCAATTATAGATTATGGTCACAAACCTAATCAATGGGGATCATGCATTTGTGATGAATGAAGACTGGTTTCCAGTGAGCTATGAAATTAAATAATTTTTAAACCTTGGACAAACATATAAAAAAATATATGGGGGGAAAAAAAGAAAATATATGTGGTTGAAAATTACCTATGACACTTAACACTTCATCAATTGTGAACCAGGCAAGACTAATATACCACAATAAACATAGCTGGCATAGAGCAATTCTTATCTCATTACCTTTAATCATTTAGTTTACCAAATGCCATTATTTAACAAGTCTGTTACTTTGTTTACACATAAAGTCCTTTAATTGACACTTAATTACTATTCAATTCTTTTTTCTTTGCAATGAACTAATTAAATGTTTTACCAAGAAAACAATTCTGAGCAAATGAGCTAATTAGTGCCTGATTATTGGTTACTAAAGATTAGTTCAAATGACTTACAAATGGCTACCTTTTTTCATACTGACTACTGAGAATTTTAATTGCTAACGAATTTATTTCTCAGCATGTATACATAAAGTTAACCCAAGTTAACTTTCATCATTGCTTAGAGAAGAATGATTTCTGCCAAACTCAGAATCAGGTTTTCTTTCCACTTGGGGCCATAAGTCCTTACTCACAAGCAGAGCCTCTGTTGGATTCTGGGTAGGGAAAGAAAAAAGTTAGGGGAAAGGAGGCACCTGGATCACAACTTTGAGCATTGTGTCTTTGTGTCCAACTTTTGGATACAATTCTTTGACCCCATTTTGGGGTTTTCTTGACAGAGACATTGAAGTGGTTTGCCATCTCCATCTTCCAGGCCTAGAATTCTACCATCATACAATCAGTTTAGGATAGCAGGATCAGAAACAAAAGTCAGGAAATTAGCCAAATTAAATCTTCTAAAGGATATTACAAAGCCAAAGCCAGAGGATGAGAAGTGAGAGCTGCCTAATGATAGTAAACATTTATAGAGCTTTAAGGATTGCAAACAAACCCCATTTGAAGGTTTCCACAATGGGCAGAAAAGTAATAGAAATATTATTATTGCTTGTTTTTGAAGAGCACCAAGACATTGAGGAAATGATGCCTTGACAAGCAAGTGAAATGGATTTGAGGGAGAGAGGCTTTTGCAAAGTCACCTGCCTCACTTCTCCTCCAGAGTCATCTGGGTCTAGTAGCCAGATATGATCAAAACAACTGGACTGGCTATATGACTAGACAAATCACTTAACCTCTCAGTACTCGAAGAATTCCCTAATACTCTACATTGGTATAGGTAGTTTACTATATCAATAAAATTAGTGGTTCATTCCTGATTTCTAATTTATAAATGAGTCAACCAGTTTTCAAAAGGTGAAATGAGTTGCCAATAGTTAGTTCATCAGTTAATAAGCATTAGAAGCAGAATTTGAAATGAGTCTTCCTGATTTTACCACCATCACTTAAACCACTTGATTATCTACCATGGATATAACACTAGTCAAATAAGTTTTGTCTCTGAATTTCGGAGCCCCCGGAGCCTACTGAAACCAAAGGGTTCAGATTCTCAGAACAAGAGAATTTGTCTTTTCCTCTCTTTGTTTCCCATCACAGTCCCTTGTGAGGGTGTAGGGGATTGGGGGTTTTTTCCATGTTGGTTCTGAATTATAATACTTTATAGACTTAAAAGAGAAGAATCAAACTAACTGATCGTTCTTTTTAATTGATTTTTATTGATATCTTTTGTTTTTACACTGCCTTTCATCAGGTCAAGGGTCTTTTTTATTCACACCAGCCTTACTTTTGATGGTCACAGTGAGATGGAGATCCAGTGATTTAAATTCCCAATTGTGCCATATTACAAAGTCTGCTTCCCATTTTTTATAACATCGTCATCTACTATATTTCATTAAGAGAGGATGGAATAAATTTATTCTTAATCTCTTTCATTCCTTTGAATTAATTCATGCACTTTTAAAATATGTATCTTAAATTACCAACAATTTGGAGTCCTGCCGTTTCCATAAAATGTGCTGATAATGAGTTATTCAATTTCCCTGTTTCAGGGGAGAGACTAATTCATCAAGACCAGCTGAGCCTATTTAGCGTTCTTTAAAGGAACAGGTGAATATAATTTGGAAGCAATTGTATGGCTAATACATGGGACTAAAATTGTTGGCAAAATTTCTCTGATCTTCATTATAAATTATTCTTGATGATGTCATTAAGGTCAAATTTAATGATGTCCTTGTGAGTTTTTTTCCTTCATAAAAATTAAGAACATAATATATAGTCTCAATCTGATCCAACAAGTATTGATTAAACTCCTCCTATGTACAAAGCATTGTGCTATACTCTAGCAATATGATGACAAAAAAAGAACACTTTCTGCCTTTCAGGAGCTTGAAATCTATTGTGAAGACAGGATGTATAAAGACAAAGTGCAGGGCTGATCATTTGAGAAAGGAGAGAACATGGCATTTTGATAAGCTAAGCCTAGAAGAAAGCTGAGGATTCTAAAAAAGAACTGCCTTAAAAAGGTTAAAGAAGTTCAAATATTAGGGCACAAGAAATAGGCTATTTTGGCTAACATGGAAAAATATGTGAAAAGAAATAATATGAAAGAAACCTGGACTTTAAATGTGTCAACTGAGAAATTTTTGTTTTATGTTACAGGCAATAAAGAGGCTTTGAACTTCTTTGAGTAGGGGAATAACATAGTCAGATTTGTATTTTATAAAGTTTCTTTTGGAAGTTGCATGAAAAATGCATCAGGGCACCTAGGTGGTTCAGTAGATAAGAGTTCTGGAGCTGAAGTCAGGAAGACCTGAGTTAAAATTTGGCCTTTGACACTTCCTAGCTATGTGACCTTAGGCAAGTCACTTAACCCTCTTTGCCTCAGTTTCCCCATTTGTAAAATGATTGAAGAAAGAAATGACAAACATTCCAGCATCTTTGCTAAGAAAATATTACATGGAGGTCACAAAGCATCAGATACACAACTGAAACAACTCAACAACAATGAAAAAATGAGAGAGTGAGATGCCACTCATTATGCTCCCATCCCCAGTGATATAATTGTGATAGTTGCTAAAGCAAGATTCCTGTTGCTATAAAAGTATGTTCATCAAAATTCTATTCTCAGTAATGAGAAAAGCAGAATCTCCAGTGTTATCAGGTTAAAATGGACTATTAAGAAATTATGTCATTTATAGCTGAAGAGAAGTGAATTATGGATATGAAAGAGTTCTGACTTGGATTCAAATCTCAGCTGTGTGATCATGTAATAATTCATTAATTTTTCTGAGTTTTGGTTTCTTCTATAAAAATAAAAAATCATTTACTACCATGTAGTGACCAATTATGATTATAGAGTACCAATGATGTACTACCTATCTTCTGACTGAAATGACAGATTCAATATTCAATATAGATTCAATATTAAAAATATAGATAGATATTTTTGGACATGGTCATAGTGGAAATGTGTTTTGCTTAACTATGCATATTTGTCCCAACATTTTGGTGGTGCTATTTTTTTCCTCCCACTGAGGCAAGAGAAAGTGGGGGAAAGAAAAATAAGTAAAATCTGGAAGTGAATTTTTAAGGAAACAAGGCTTTTGAAAGAAAAGGTAAGGAGGGAGCAGATTCCAGGAATGTAGTATACATTATACCAATGCAGAAAGACAGAAAATGAGAAGCTATGTGTGAGGGATAAAAAGAAATTTAAAAAATATCAATTTGGACAGATTATAGAATATGGGAAAGGGAGCAATTTATAATAAGGCTAGAAAATTTGGCTGAAGCCAAATTATCATATTGGCAGTTTCATAGAGAATGGATTGAAGAGTGGAGAGACGTCAGGGAAAACAATCAATTAGGAAACTATTCCTATAACCTAGAAGAGAGATGATAATATCCTAAAGTAGGTTGGTGATTTTGTAATTGGAAATAAAAAGACATATCCAAGAGATATTGTTAAGGTTGATAGATAAATTGATAGAATGAGGTCTAAGAAAAGAACATTAAATTTGGCAATTAAGAGATGACTGATAACTTTGATAAGAGTTATTTTAATTGTATGATGAATTTGAAAGCTAGATTACAAAGAGATGGAGGGTGAGAGGGAAGGACATGGAGATTATAAAAATAAATAACTTTTTTCTAGGATTTTGGGTATGAAAAGAAATAGAGATATATAAAGATAGTTTGAGGTGCTAATGATCAAGGAAATATTTTTATTTTTTCTGATTTTTTTGGTTTGTTTTGATTTTAGAATCAAGGGGAAATGGGCATGTTTATTGATAGCAAGGAAAGAACCAATAGAAGAGAAATTAAAGGCAAGTACATGTGGAACTTTTAGTCTTGCTGAGAAAGTCTAGGTTTCATTAAACATTGAAGTAAAAGAGTAAAGAAGAAGAAATTATGCCAAGAGCTTTTCCCATGTAGAATAGGAAAGAAGAGATAGCTCAAAACTAATTTCAGAAAAGCATGAGGGTAGATAGTATGAGGTAGCTGAAATGATGAGAGTAGAGATGATCTAGGAGGCTAGAAGAGAGAAGGGAAGGTTGGGAACAGCTTCATTTTACAGATGGGGAAATCAAGAACCCCAGAGATAAGGCAATTTGTCCATTTTCAAGCAAGTTAAAAGACAAAGAATTAGGACATAAATGTTACTGTTTCTTCTTGTTTGTCCTTCTTTCTCAAAGAGGACCAATGATATCATGAGTGTGATATCTTGACTTACAAAAATAAATTGGATTTAAGTGAGGCAGAACTATGCAAAGTTACAAGCCTCAATTTCTCCCCCAGAATCATCAGAATCCAGTAGCAAGACATAAATCAAGACATGGTCCAGAATGCAGTGGGAGGGTTCAGGATACAATTGCATCATACCTTGACTTTTTTAAAACTAAGGTCTTTTGCAGAGTTCACTTTGTCTGAGATCTATCCAGTGATTGAGTGCTAGGTAAGAATTGCAATAAAAGATGACCTAGTTTGCCACCAGAAAAGAATCAAGTTGTAAGGGGAAGAGCCTTGGAGTTTCTGGCCAGAACAGAAAACAATTGCTAAGTACATTCACCCAGAGCCATCAAATCCCAAGCAATGAGCAAGTAAGGCTTTTACTAGGAGATAAATGGTTTGCCCATTGTCATGTAGCTGGAAAACAGCAAAAATGGACAATATCTTGTGACTCCTAGTCTTGTGCTATCATGGAAGGACAGTAACAGTAATATGTTTTTGCCACATGCTTTTTATAAGAGAGTCCTCATACTTACTTGGCAACTCTCCAAGAGCTTGGTGTGCCCTCTATAAAAGAGGATTAAGAAAGTTGTTTTTTAATTGAATTAAATTTCCAATTTGTGCTACTTTAGTACACCCAAAATATGAAGGCAGACTCAACAATGAGGATACCAAAATTATACACTCCCGGAAAGAATTTGGGAAAGAAAAAAAAAAAAAAACTTAGAAGACTAGATCAGTAGCAGTGGAGAAATAGATGAGGAGATCATAATCTTGTGAAGGACAGTGAAATGACATTTTCACACTTCTCCCATATCCCCCCTTCCCTAACATTATAATGTAATTAGACATACCTATGATTCACCAAAATGCCACTTTTTAAACCTATGCAATTTAGCATGGAAGTGACTTGTGCTGAGCAGAGCCTGATAAACAGAGGGATTTATGAGCAAGCTTTGTGGATTAAACTTTATAGGCCCAAGATTTCATCTCAAACCCACTAAATAAATTGTTTTCTCCTCATTGGGAATCACAATTCCTGCTAAGAGAGCAATTCTAACAGCAACCAGAGCAACTTTATCCAAATTGGTAGTTATCTGTCTCCTGTACAGTCCTGTCAAGGCACTGAGTCATGCCCATCTAAATGACCAAATGGCTCACAGAAAGAAGGAAACTGAGGAAGCCCTCAAGAAACATATTACCTATTGGGGGGAAGGGACAGAGTAGAGGGCAGGGTGGTTTACAGAGGTAACCTAGGGGTCCACAATTACCCAGTTATAGTTCTGTAACAGTATTAACCAATGTCGAGTTAAAATGACAAGGTAAAATAAATTTCCAAATTCCTGTTATATCCAGTGATGTTTTTATAAGCCTTAGACTTGAGAGAAATCTGGGTCATAACCAAGTGACAATGGCAAGGATAATAATAATGACTGACATTTACATGGTCCTTCATAGCTTAAAATGTTATTTCTATCCTTGATCTCATTAAGCACCATAACAGCTCCATGAGGTGGGCAAATATGTTAGTTTTGCAAGTGGTAGGTTGCACAGAATATATTCATTAATAAAAAGACATAGCTCAAGAATGAATCATTCTTGCTTTATGACCCTGGATAAATTATCTAACTTTGCAAAGGCTCCAAGCAACTTTGTAAGAGTCTGTTTCAAAGATACTGGGAACTTGCGTTGAAAGATGATGTTTCTCTTGGGGCAATCCCTATACCAACAAATTTTGGGTTTAGTACATTTTTAGTGCAATTCTCACAATTCTATGGGATCTTATTTTTTGCAGTCACTATTTTCTTGGCCAATGCTCTGGTCAATGAGTGAATACAATAGGTCTGTGACCCAGATCTCTGCTCCCTTGTGGTCACATACTCTTATGATCCTCCTCCCCCTGGGACTGCAACCAGGGTCTGGGACTGCAACCTAGGTCTGTGATCCAGATCTCTCTGTGGGCAATGCAACAGAATTCCTACAGCAAGTACCAGCAAAGTGTCTTCCATTATCTCCTTCTGACTGATTGACCAGCCTTCTAGCATCTGAGAGCTTCAGAATCACAGCTGCTAATCAATCAAACACACACACACACACACACACACACACACACACACACACGCCTGCGCCAAGATCTCTGCTAGTTTACTTGTCCTCAATGCCTCACTTTTGACTTCCCTACTCACCATCTTCACTGAACTATGCTTCAAATATTCTTTAGGTCTAATACATTTCCCTGTACAATTCTCACAATTTTATAGTGTCTTACATTTTGTAGTTACTGTTTTCCTGACCCATACTCTGGTATATGAGTGAGATAAACCTTTCTCCTTGACAATTGGACTTGAAAATTTTTGAACTGGAAAATTGTTTCACCCCTTTTTTTGTTGTTGTTGATATGGGAGAATGAGTACCTGTCTTTACTCCACCATCTTGGCTGGAGAACAATTTGCAAGGCACTTTTTGCTCAATCCTGAAAACAAATTTGTATTCCAACAATACAGATGAGGAAACTGAGGGTAAGATTGGATAATAATAGCTGACATTTTGATACCCTTTAAGGTTGATATAGTACTTTGATATGATATCATAATCTGAGGGAATCACTGCTACTATTAACACCACTATTTTATGGAGGAGAAAACTGAGATTGAAAGTAAGTCAATAAACAAGTGCTAATTAAATCCTGCACTGGGAAGACAAGGAAGGAAAAAGAAAAGCAGTTCCTTCCTCCAAGCTCACATTTTAATAAGAGAAACAACATATAAATAATTAGGTACACATGAGATATATACAGAGCAAATTGAAAGTAATCTCAAAAAGGAAATCAATAGAATGAGGGAAGCTGAAAAGGCTTCCTGCAAGAAGCAGGATTTGACATATTTCTTGAAGAAGGCTGGGATAACTAAGAGGTAAAAAGGAAGAGCATTCCAGGCATGGCTGCAGGGTTTCAGGAGCAACAAGTAGGCCAGAGTATAGTTATATGCCTAGTGTCACCAAGCTAGTGAATGTGGTAAACAAGGTTTGAATCAAGGTCTTTCTTGCCTCAAAGTCCAGGACTTTCTTCATCTTGCCATGCTCTCTCTCCTGTGATTGATCAAAAAGTAACCATTTCAATCTAGGTTTTGCTTCCACGTGCAATATTCTTCCAGCTAAATTAATTAAAAATTGAATTTAACCAAGTAGGAAGAAACAAAATGGAAGAATCAATGAATGGTGTTTGCCATCCTGAAATATTAAAACTACAATCAATTTTGAACTCTCCATTTTCAATATAATCTTTCATTGTAAAAAAAAAAAAGAGAGAGATGATGACCTCTACAGTCTTTTGACTTGCTATAATTTAATTCATTCTTATCATCCCAAAATCCAAAGTAATCTAAGATAGGTTTTGATTTTAATTTGTCTATATATTGCTAAAATTGCAACCTCTTTTTCATTAACTAATCAATTAGCTCTCGGTGCTATTAAGCTAAGTATCATTTATTTACAAACTTTGAGTTATTGTTCCAATAAACATTTA
Organism: Antechinus flavipes; assembly: GCF_016432865.1. Classification (NCBI taxonomy): domain Eukaryota; kingdom Metazoa; phylum Chordata; class Mammalia; order Dasyuromorphia; family Dasyuridae; genus Antechinus; species Antechinus flavipes. The sequence goes on along the minus strand of NC_067401.1, from coordinate 123,754,813 downwards.
TTAAGTCTATCATGTTAGAACAGTGATAAGTGTTGGTGATACAAATAAAACAAAAATTGGCAAAATACCATCCCTATTCTCAAAGAGTATATACAATTTAATGGCAGAGACAACAAGCAAATAAATATGTACAAGATAAAGAGTTTATGTGAAAGAGAGAGAGACAGACAGACAGACAGACAAAGACAGAGAGAGAAAGAGAAGAAGGAAGGAGAGAGCGAGAGGGAAAGGGAGACGGAAAGGGAGGAGGAGGAGAAGAGGGAAAGGAACAGGGAGAGGAAAAGAAGGGAAAGGGGAAGGAAAGGAGAGAGGGAGAGGGAAGGAGGAAGACTGCAACGACAATGATGACTACAAAAGGAGGAAGGGAAGGAAAAAGAAAAGAAAAGAAAGAGGAAGGGAGGAAGAGGGAGAAGGAGAGAGATAGGGAGAGAAAGCATTACAGGCATGGGGATCAGCCAGAGAAAATGCCCAGATCAGAGAGGTAGAGTATCTTGTTTGTAGAACAGCTCAGAGGCCAGTATCAATGAATTGAAGAATACATGGCAGAAAATAAGAAGACTGAAAGGTGAAAAGGGAATAAGTTAATGCACGGTTTTGAATGTCAAATAGAGGGTTTTTGATTTGATTCTGAAGATGGGGAACCATGGAATTTATGAAATATGGGGGAAGATGCAGTGAATAACATGATCAGACATGTGCTTTTAAAAAATCACTTTAATGGCTGCATGGAAGATGAACTGTATTGGAGAAGTATAAGTGGCAGACAGACCAACCCTCACTTTATTGCAATAATCCAGACGAGGTAATGAGAGCATGCACTCAAGTACTGATAACATCAGAAGGGAACATATTTGAGAAAGTTTGCAAAAGTAAAATCAACAGCTCTTGGCAAAAAAGTTGATATAGGGGGTGAAATTGTGAGGAGTCAAGAATGATACTAAATTGCAAGCCTGATAGACTGAATGATACAGTAACAGGGGGGATAGGAAGTAGAGAGGGTTTAGGGGAAAACAGAATGAGTTTGGTTTTGGATAAATAGTGTAAGATGGTCTACTGGACCATTTTTCTCCATAAGTGATTGTTCATTTCTATAGAAATAAAACCCCTAATAGCTGAGAAAACATCAAAGTTGCTGGCTATGTAATATATTATTAGTATAATAATACAATAGTTAAATATCTTTTTTTTTCCCTTTGGGCACCTAGGGTTAAGTGACTTGCCCAGGATCACACAGCTAAGAAATATGAAGTGTCTGAGGCTGAATTTGAATTTAGGTCTTCCTGACTTCAGGGCTAGCACTCTATCCACTGCACTATCTATCTGCTCCTAAATATCTTTTTAAAATAAGCAATCAGCTGTGAGAAAGACCACAGCCAGAATTACTTCCAACAATCCACTTTGACCAGTAACTTCTCATATGTGGAAACAGTCTCACTATTCAGTTCTCTCAAAATAGCAGTCAAAGACTTTCAAAAATTCTCTTTTATAAAGCTATAAATACAAGTATATTATATACAAGTATAGTATTTATAAATAAAGTATAAATACAAAGAAATATTATTTTAAATACCCAGTAGTTTTTTGAGAGGGAAGAAAAGTGATCAGGAAATAGGAAGCCTTTGATCTAAACCTGAAATTTCACTAGTGTGGGAAACTTCCACTATGGCAACTACCTCTATTAATGTATGCCAATAACTACTCCATAATTTATAATTTTAGAGTAAGAGTTCTTGATTATCTTTGTGTTCCCTTTTTGAAAATCTGGTAAAAAAAAAACCCACTATGAATCCCTGTTCAGAATATTTCTAAAATAATAAATAGAATGCATAGAATTACAAAAGAAATCATTTGTGGTGAAATACAATTATCTATGTCTGTTAATTAACTCATTGGTTAAGTTCTCAGATTCCCATATCAAGAATTCCTGGGATATTCAGGAATCAAATGACTTAGTCACAGTCAAACAGCCATTTTTTTTCAGAGGTTGTTTGTCCTTCATACTCAAAGAGGACCATGACATCAGGGAAAGGATACCATGACAGGAAAGTGAATTAGATTTGAGTGAGGGAAGGCTGTACAAGGTCACAAATCTCTTTCTCCTCTGGAACTATCTCAATCTAGTGGTCAGTAAAGATCAGGACAACTGGGAGACTCTTGGGATGTAGCAGAAGTAGGACTTACACTTATTTCTCTAGTCTTTAGGAGCAACTAGATGATGCAGTAGCTAGAAATCCAGGTCTGGAGTCAGGAAGGCTCATCTTCCTGAGTTCAAATCCAGCCTCAGACACATTAACTATGTGACCTTGGATAAGTCATTTGACTCTGCCTCAGTTTCCTCATCTCTAAAGTGAGTTAGTGAAGAAAATGGCAAGTAGCTTTGTCAAGAAAACCCCAAATTGGGTCACAATGAGTGGGATATGACTGAAAAACAACTAAACAACAATAAGTAGCTATTAAACAATTTTGCCTCTTTGGTTTCTGTACTTTTAAAAATTCATAATTCATTTACCACTTTATTTTATGTAGGTGAAAAGAGCTCACTAATATACACATGTGTTGCCATTTATTAAATTATCTCCTTAATCAAGGTAATAAATCAGCCTCCAGCTGTGTCTTGGAAACATTATCAATTAGCTAAAATAAGACCTAACTGCTCCTCACTTTTAGGCTTCCTTAAAATGAACTGAATTTTCCCATCATCTCCAGAGAATGAAATATATTAGAGGTAAAAAGGCACTGGCCAATCAGTATATTGATCCTCTGAAATATACCATCATGCCTCAACTGAATAACTGCAGGCCTTTTTTCTTCCTGTAAGGGGACTTCAGTGATTACCTATGACTGACTTTTGGAAGAAACAAACCCATTTCTACATTTGATCTTTAAACTAAAAAATACCTCTTTACCAGTCTAAAAATATTTTCTGTTTTTAAATTCTTTTTTGTGCTGCATCTCATTAATATAATTCTGTCAGTAATTATCATTTTAAAAATTTTAGCCCATTTTATTATGTATTTCCCATAAACATCAAACAAGAATTCCCAGGAAAAAGAATAGACTTATTCTTCTCTTTTCTTGCCAGAGATAATGCAGGCAAAACCTTAAGGAATTCACTGTTAAAACTCAATTTCCTTACATATAGCAGTTAAAATTCATTTCCTTACTGATTCCTTATAAGTCAACTATAAAAGAAGGAAAGAGATTATTCCCATTTCTGGTCGTCAGTTTCATAATTTGCACAATGAACAATTAGGACTGGATATCCCCTAATGTTTTTTCCTACTTTCCTCCAAACATTTACCCAGTGCTCTAGCCATTTCCTACAGTCTTCCAACCATAGTAGGGTTTCATGGAAAGAAGATTCTTATTTGTATCTGGAGATAGGGGAAGGAAGAGCTTTACCAGATTTATAATTTCATTGATAGGGAGAATTTCTAGAAACAAAACTATATCTACTAATGCAGGTAGATGTCAGCTCTGAAAACTTCTGGTCTTAGAAACTTCTTGATTTGTCCAAGATCACACAATCTATACACATATAAGAAGTAGATGAGCCAGGTCTTCTTCACTTTTACACTGACTTCTTTTTCACTACTCCAAAAAAGCTCTTCTATATAAGGATGCCTTTCTGGGGTCTCTTATCTAAACACTGTAAAGTATTACAGAGAGCAGAGATGCTACAGTCATGGACTGGCCCAGGAATCCAGCTACTCTCTCCTTACCCTTAGAAGCAACAACTTCCAAAGATGCTGGAGCCCCAGTCACTGAAGACAAAGAAAGGAAACTCAATCCCAAAAACCTATCGCATGCTTCTTATATGATTTTATCAGTGGAAATAGTATTAGAGATACATAAGGGCAGCTAGTTGGTATAGTACATAGAGTGCCAGGCCTCATGTGTCTTCAGATATTGCTAGCTGTGTGACCCATTACTAACTGCAGTCATCTTATCCTGTTTGTCTCAGTTTTTTCATCTGTAAAATAAACTGAAGAAGAAAAAGCAAAAAAAAATTGTTTGCCAAGAAAACTCCAAATGGGGTCATGAGGAATTAGACAATGACTGGACAATAAATATCAACTGCTTTTGATGTAACATTCCAAGGACCACTGGACCTTTCCATCTGACTTGCAATTGAAACTCTGTGTACATACAAACTCTGTGTGTGTGTAAATATACATGTGTGTGATATATATATATACATATATATACATGTATATTATATTGCATATGTACATATCTACATCAAGATAAAGATAGAGATGGATATATTATCTACCTCATTAGAATTAGGTCCTTAAAATAAAAGACTTCCTAAACAATAATAGTTGGTATTTATTGTAATACTCTTCTCTAAAATGTAATGTTCTCTAGGAACAGGTTTCTTGGGGGACTTCTGGAGGCAGCCTTCCTTTCAGTTCAGAGCAATCACCCCAAATGCAGCCAGGAATTAAAGTCCAAACCCTTTATTTTCTCCTTCAAAGACTTATCTCTTTCACTTGAGGCTCAGCTAGTTTTTCTTAGAGGGCTTCTGTAGTCTTGGTTCCGAGAGCTTAAGCTGCCTTGAAGATTGACTGAATCCTGGTTGTCTCTGAAAGCTTCTAGTGGGCTTCTGAGTTTGGCCCTGAGAGCTTCTTGCTTATATCCTGTACACTGAGTACACACTAATCACTATATCACTAGGAAACCATTGTTTGTTGTAGGATTAAATCAATACTAAACTAGATTTAACCACTCTTTCCTCAATTCTACTTACTTAGCACCTTGTAAGAATCCTGACAATTTATATATAACCTTTTATGGTTTTGCAAAGCACTTTATTGGATCCTCTCTGACCACTTCATAAAAGGCTGCTCTCCCTGGCCTCTTTCTTCTACTGGGGATAAACTGAAGCTATTTCAGAAGAATCACAGAATCTCAGAGTTGTGCATGTATTTTCCAATTTCCCCACCTCCTGATAATCTCTGCTAGGAATTTGTTAATTTTCAAAAAATTAAAGTTAGGAAATGATCAAACATACCTATGTTACTCCAGTTTGGGCCATTATGAAACAGAATGCTCACACCTCTAATCAAATTACAAGGTTTACTGATATCATTCAAACCAAAAACCAGCAAAGAAACATTGTGGGGGGAAAAAACATACAAGGAAACATTTGCTTCTGCCTCACTATCACCTTTGGGGTTCAATTTTGATCTAGAGCTAGGAATTGAATCCACACAAGTAACTAAAGTCAAGGAAATTGATTCAATCCACAATACAGACCAAACCCAAGTGGCATGAAGTGAATTAAGTCTGTGAAGTTTTTATGCTGAAGTAGGTAGAGAGCCATAGTCTTTTACAAATGCATAGACCTAGGTATAGCAGGCCCTAGGTGCTTTAGAATGCACCAATCATGAACAAGTCAAGATAAAAATAAACATAGAAGTTGGTAAAATTCCTTTGGTACCAAAGGCTGCACTCATAGATTCATTAATCATCCAGTTATATCTTCTCTCTAGGGGAAGAGTTCAGTCTAATGAGCCTTTATCAACCTCACACTAAAACTATTTTAAACAAAGTTTGATCTTTATTAATGATTCAGAAAATACTACAGGAGTTGTAGGACCTCAGGGTCATTATTAACATCCAATCCAACAGAATAAGAGGTCATGGTGAAGATGAAGAATAAATTTAGGAATCATAAAGCAGAGGAAAAGATAGAATGATAAAAGATTATGATCAAATAAAGGGATTATTAATACATAGCTACATTGATTTGTAAAATAAGAGGTTTGGACAAAAATAACTTTAATGTCCTTTTTCTCCTTCAGTAATCAGTGCTCCATGTACTTCTCTGTTCAGTTTTTAGAACTTTTCACAGCCTAGCCTCTTCCTTTCTGGTCTTCTAACACTTTACTGTCTTCTGTGTAGTGTAAAACTTTGCAACTGGGTGACAAAGCAGATAGAGTTTCTGTCTAGAGTCAGAAAGATTCATCTTCCTGAATTCAGATTTGACCTCAGGTATTTATTAGCTATGTGATTCTGAGCAAGTCACTTAACCCTATTTGCCTCAGTTTCCTCATCTGTAAAATGAGCTGGAGAAGGAAATGGCAAAACAGACTAGTAACTCTGCCAAGAAAATCCAAAATGGGGCCATGAAAAGTCAGATTCTGAAATAACTGATCAACAACAATAAGCAGCCTTGATCAACTTGCAGCTCCAGCTGTTCAAACAGAAGACTTCATCTCCCAACTCTATGTCTTTTCTTTAGCTATTCCCCATGGCTGAATACTCACTTTCCTCTATCTCCTGGCTTCCTTGGCTTCTGTCAAGACATCTTAAATCCCATTTTCTGCAGCCCCCTTCTATCTCATGACTAATGCCTTCCGAGATTGTTTTCCATTTATACCATATATATCTAGTATGTACCTAGTTATTTACTAATTATAAATCCCCATTCAAAATGTAAATTCTCTAAGGACCATGCTTTTGCCTTTTTTTGTTTCAGAACTGCTTAGAACATTATAAACATTTTATAAATGCTTGTCACCTGGCTGTTATGGACATAGAAAATAATAAGAGATTCTGATGAATTAATATCTATCCTTTAAGACAGCTCAGAGAACAAGTTTCCTGAATACTTGCAATAACAATATGGTTTCAGAAGGTTTGGATAGAGTGCTGGGCCTGCATTCAGGAAGATCTGAGTTCATATCCTGACTCAGAAACATCCTAGCTGGGTGATTCTAGGCAAGTCATTTGGTCTATTTGCCTCTTTATCCTCAACTGTAAAATGAGGATCATAACAGCTTAGAAAAGTATGCTTCAGTTTATCTTTTTGTTAAATTTCTATAACAGTCAAATTTAAGTGGTTGGACTAGATGAATTCTGAAAGACTTTCTAGCTTCTAAATTTGAATTCTATAACCCTCATTGTACACATGAAAAAAATAAAATAATAGAGGTTCTGAGATACTCACTTGAGGTCATCCAAGCAGTAAATAGCAGAACAGGATGCAGCCACAGGTTTTCTGATTATGTTTAGTTTATTTCCCATGACACTATGCTGTCTAACTAGTATTTGATTCTTTTACATAATAATAGAGCTGGAGTTATTTGGAGATGAATTTTTGCTGAAAAGTCTGAGAACCATGGGCATGCCATTTTATGGAATCAAAGGAAGCAGACTGGCATTTTTTCTCCTTTTTGATAGTAAATGGTACCCTGCGAGTTAAACATGTAGTTTGAGTTTTCTTGTTCTTTTTTTTTTAAAGAAGGAATTGGTCAAAAAGAAATTCACCGAATATACTGATGCTATTTGAGTGGTCTAGATTAGTGGTTATAAGAGAGTTGTTAAGAATCCCCTTTAAATTGGCTTCAGGTTTTAGAGGAGTGAAAGAATTCACTCATTCCTGAATTATTAGTTGCAAAATGAAAGTTTATTGTTATATAGAAATCAGTTTATCAAGAGACTGACTTCTATAGTGGCAGATCTATGGAAAATGTAGTTTTGCACTGAGAATGCAGTTCTCAGTGGACAGAAAGTCCTAGTAGCAAAAGGGATCTACCAAGGTCCATCTGCAAAAGATCTTCATTGAAGGAAGCTATTATATTGGGTCTTAGTGGGGTCTGGGACAGCCTGAGCACATCAGACCCCGTGGGGGCTGGGAGAGCCCAGATCTCCTATTGGAATTAATGCTTCAAGGGGGTGCTTTTTGACCAGGATTTTAATTGAATCAAAGGCTCTGGCATCCTGGAAAGATAATTTATCTAGGGGGGATATGCCTTCTCCAGGAATGGTTGAGATTCTGAAAGGGATCACAGATCAATAGGAAATACAGTTTCTTAAAAGGAATATAACCCACTTCAATGCCATGCCTTTTTTAAGATTTGCATGATCTTTTTTTTTTACAGTGAACAGAATTCACTCTTCTACATAAAAAATTACAAATTGTATTCTTCTGTTTCATTGCAATCAGAATTACATTCATATGATGAGTAAGAGGAAATTCAAAGGTATTTAGGAGTAAATTTAATTATTAATAATTAAGATTAAATATTAAGATATTCCCTCTAATGAAAGCAGGAAAGAAGGAAGGAAGGAAGGAAGGAAGGAAGGAAGGAAGGAAGGAAGGAAGGAAGGAAGGAAGGAAGGAAGGAAGGAAGAAGGAAGGAAGGAAGGAAGGAAGGAAGAAGGAAGGAAGGAAGGAAGAAGGAAGGAAGGAAGAAAAGAAAGAAAGAAGAAAGAAAGAAAGAAAGAAAGAAAGAAAGAAAGAAAGAAAGAAAGAAAGAAAGAAAGAAAGAAAGAAAGAAAGAAAGAAAGAAAGAAAGAAAGAAAGAAAGAAAGGAAGAAAGAAAGAAAGGAAGAGAGGAGAACCAAAAGGTATGTTTCCTTGATATATGTTTTCGTTATGGGACAATTTTTATATAAAAGTGAGGAGGGCTCACTGCCATGTCTCTTTTCCTTGAAATTCAAAATCAAATCATTACCCTACAAGGTACATTTCTACATGATAGCTGTGTGTTGCATGCAAGGGTTATTTATAAGAATTATAAAACAAAGCAATATATAAAGTCTGATGAGAAAAGCTGTTGTCAATTAAGGGATCAAAGAAGGCTTCCTCAAGAATTAGAAATTGCTAGGAATGAATAGGAATCAACAGGAAAAGGAAGGCAAAATAAGGGACAAAGTAACCAAAGGCATGGAGGTGGAAGGGCAGAGAGCAAGCATGGTCAGCAAAAAAGTACTAGTTGAAATACTTAGCATACTATTGATTGTGGTTGAGCAGAATATCACATTAGTCCGGCTTCTATTAAATGTTCTTCTGTACTGTTTCTCTATTTAATCATGATTCTTTTTCTCTCATTCTCCACTACATTCTTCTGATTATTTTATAACTTCAGGACTCACCCCCCAAAAAAATGTGGTGCCATGTTGTATGTGTAACTAGTAGGTATTCAGCATTGTCGTGGTCCCTCATTGCCACCCACTGATGATCAATCAATCATTAAACATTTATTAAGTACCTTCTGTGTGCTAATTGCTATGATAAGCACTACTGATAAAAAAAAAAAAAGGAAAAGACTGTCCCTGCCTTTATAGTCTAATGATGAAATCTTTCTGTTCTGAAATTGAATGTCTATCCCCAGTAAGACAGATGAGCCATCTTTATCTTCACCTCCACTCTCCAATTAATTTGCTGTTAAAAGGGGAAAGCTGATAAAGATTGAGTATTCACACACAGTAAGATCTTATGTTATTATTCAGGCATGTCTGATTCTGTGATCTCATTTGGGGTTTTCTTAGCAAAGACATTAGAGTAGTTTGTTATTTCCTTCTCCAGCTCACTTAACAGATGAGGAAACTGAGGCAAACAGGGTTAAATGACTTGCCCAGAGTAACACAGCTAGCAAGTTAGGTCTTCCTGATTTGAAGCCTGTAAATCCATTCTAACTACATAAATAAGATCTAAAGAGATGAAGATAGCACTGGAGCTACAGAAATTCAGTTAGGGGAAGCTTGAGCATGTGCTAGGGGAAGAGGAAAAGAGTAGGAAGAGACGAAGAAGGGAGAGAATTCTGCAGGGAGAATTATACATCTCTAGGAGAAGAGAAAGACACATGGATGCAGAAATGTCAGCAGTCAAAAGCAGAACCAAAGCATCAAGAATTCCCAGGTCAAGTAGACAACTGGGGCAGTTAAAGAGCTACAGTGGAGTGATCAAAAGAACTTCCTTAAAACAGAAAATGATCTTCTAGAGAGCACTGAGCTGCTAGACCAGGCTGCCTAGAGAAAGTAGAGTTTCAAGACAATTACAAATTCCTAGACAAATAGAGGCATTCTTGGACAAAGTAGAGAATAGAATCAAGGGGCAGCAAGAGAATAAGTAAACATGGGCATCACCCTTTACTAACACTGAGCTACACAAATTGCACAGTCAGCTCTGGTTGGAAAGTAATCAATGCCAGTGACCCCAAGTGATTTCCCCTGTAGAGGGAAGCTGGAAATATCCAAAGGAGGATGGGACTCAGTGTCTAGGAGACAGTTCAGATTGGGGTGAGGGGAAAGCAGGCACCCCCTGGAAACCTGGTTCCCTCACTCCCTAGAAGATTTTTCTTCTTGCAGTGAGGGTCTATAAGTCCAGAGGATTGTATAGTTCTGTAGAAGACCTGAGGTTCATTTAGAGGAATTTAATATTTTTAATGTTTATGTGTTGAGATTCAAGTTCTTTTCTATAGAGCAAAACAAAATCCTTTCTATATTTGATATATTGTTGGGCTAAATACTTGCAGAGGAACTAAGTCCTTTCCCCACTTCCCCAACTCCTTTTCTATAAGGATTTTAAAATTAGCAAAATTCTCTTGTTGCCAGGGAAAACTCTGGATGAGAGCATAAGCTCAAAGAGAGATTTCTGAGTCTTGCTCCTAAGACTGAATCATTCCATGTAAATCCAGACTTGTGGTTCTGGGTCATGGATGCACCAAATGCTTGTAGGGTGAAAGAAAGAAGTGAGTGCATTTCAACATTGATGAAAAAGATTTTACAAGAAATATGAACTGAAACATTCTACTTTGAAAAAACTGATAGAAAAAAATGAGTTAACTGTGACCTGGCACAAAATCAGAGTCCCCGGGAAATGTCATTGGGAGATAAGAATTATTTCTTTTTATGAAATAAATGCAACAAATACTGATCATTCATAAGCATTATGGATAAAAAGGGAAAGAAACTTTCTCTATCTGCCAAGTGCTATATGCATGTAGTTGACCTTCTTCACCTTTCCAAAACACTAGTATTTTTTTTCCTTTCAAAACATGGTGAGGCAAGCATTTTTATGGGGGTATGGGGTGGAGATATTATTTCTATCAACTGAATATTAAGCATGCTGTGCAGGTCACTCCAAGGACAGGATTAACCACTAGCAAATTTCACTAAAGGTCTTGTCAGCAAGGACTTTTTTTAATATGCCTAGTTTTAAGATAATTTTTCACACTCACACACAAAAAAAAAAAATTAGCTCAATTGCAGTTCCGAAGAGCTGTTTGTCAAAGGTTGAAATAAATATCCTTTTTATTCAAATTCTCCTATTCTAACTAGATCCAACAAAGCCAAAAAAAAAGTATTCATGATATAGATGTGCTATAATTTAGTTAATCATTTTTTGTAATTATACATAATGTGACAAATTAATTGCTATTCATTACTAAATAAATACAAAAATATTGCCTTGAATAATACAATGTTACTGTAAAAGGAGTCCTGGACAATCACTTGATTTAGCTTATTGTCTGCTAACAGACAATGTTTTAATATTAGCAAGATATTAACATCCTGTTTTCCTTTTATAATATGGGAGCACGAGTACTGACGAGAGAAAGAGAGAGAGACAGACAGACAGAGACAGAGACAGAGAAAGATACAGAGACAGAGAGAGAGACAGAAGAGGAGGGAGAAAAGGAAGATAGAAGAGAAGGAGGCAAAGAGAGAGAGACAGAAACAGAAAGACAAAGAGAGGGAGAGAAAGAGACAAACAGAGAGAGAGAGACCCAGACAGAGAGAGAGAGAGAAAGAAAGGAAGGAAGGAAGGAAGGAAGGAAGGAAGGAAGGAAGGAAGGAAGGAAGAAAGAAGAAAGAAAGAAAGAAAGAAAGAAAGAAGAAAGAAAGAAAGAAAGAAAGAAAGAAAGAAAGAAAGAAAGAAAGAAAGAAAGAAAGAAAGAAAGGAAAGAGAAAGAAAGAAAGAAAGAAGAAAAGAAAGAAAGAAAGAAAGAAAGGAAGGAAGGAAGAAGAAAGGAAGGAAGGAAGGAAGGAAAGAAGAAAGAAAGAAAGGAAGAAGAAAGGAAGGAAGGAAGGAATAAAGAAAAGAAAGAGAAAGAAAGAAAGAAAGAAAGGAAAGAAAGGAAAGAGAAAGAAAGAAAGAAAGAAGAAAAGAAAGAAAGAAAGAAGGAAGAAAAGAAAGGAAGAAGAAAGGAAGGAAGGAAGGAATAAAGAAAAGAAAGAGAAAGAAAGAAAGAAAGAAAAGAAAGAAAGAAAGAAAGAAAAAAGAAAGAAAGAAAAAAAAAAAGAAAGAAAGAAGAAAGGAAGAAAGAAGAAGGAAGGAAGGAAGGAAGGAAGGAAGGAAGGAAGAAGGAAGGAAGGAAGGAGGGAAGGAAGGAAGAAAGAAAGAAAGAAAGAAAGAAAGAAAGAAAGAAAGAAAGAAAAGAAAGAAAGAAAGAAGAAAAGAAAGAAAGAGAAAGAAAGAAAGAAGGAAGAAGGAAGGAAGGAAGAAAGGAAGAAGGAAGAAAAAAGAAAGAAAGAAAGAAAGAAAGAAGAAAGAAAGAAAGAAAGAAAGAGAAAGAAAGAAAGAAGAAAGAAAGAGAAAGAAAGAAAGAAAGAAAGAAAGAAAGAAAGAAAGAAAGAAGAAAGAAAGAAGAAAAGAAAGAAAGAAAGAAAGAAAGAAAGGAAGGAAGGAAGGAAGGAAGGAAGGAAGGAAGAAAGAAAGAAAGAAAGAAAGAAAGAAAGAAAGAAAGAAAGAAAGAAAGAAAGAAAGAAAGAAAGAAAGAAAGAAAGAAAGAAAGAAAGAAAGAATCTTGCTATACACTTAAGGGAGACCTTAACTTCAAGAATTGACGTGCAAATAAGACAACATGAGGAAAGAAAGCACTCTGAGGTCTAACAATACCAAAGGAGTAAGTAAGTACCTTGCCCATATGCCTTGATCACATATATTCCTGGCAATAATCACAAATTATTGAACTCTACATCATTGCTGATTCTTCTCATAGATACTAAGTATATTTTGTAAGACAGTACTCCTCAGATTTCTGGAAGATAACATTTGGAAGCTACTATTCTTTACTATATAACATTTTGATAAATGTCTTTGCCAAGAACTGTATCTATTAGCTGACTACTAATGGGAAATATCCTGGTGGGATCCAAGATTAGAACTGCTTTAACTCTAAACTTATTAAAAACTCTAAGTAGTGAAAATGGGTGCTCACAGACTAAGAGTAATCATCTCCTTCAGAGGACCCAGGCAGTAACCTATGAACCTATGTATAGCAGAGGAGGTGAGATATCACCAATACTAGGTGTCATTAAAGAATTTTAGTTTTGGTTTAGTTTTTGTAATGGGTTGAGGCTCGAGTTGATGCACTGAGGTCCCAAGCACGTGCGGCTAAATAGTAATTGGACCATACTCTATTAATATATATGCTTGGAGAAAGAATGGCCCCCGCCCACTCTTTGTGCAAGTCCTGATGTGTTGTATATGAAATGACGTTTTTGGTGGGTGGAGGCAAGGGAATGAAAAAGGAAGCAGAAAGAGAGACTGCTGGCTGGTGTCTTGACACAGCTGCTCTCATTGCTATCTCCACTGCCCTTCACCTCCACAATCCCCCTCTGCTAGCTGGCTTCCTGTGTGCCCATATTGCTATCACAATCCTTCTTCACCTCTTCACTTCAATAAGATTGAAGATTTTTCTCTTAACCTGAATTCCTGACTCCAGCTGATTTTAAATAAGCGGTCATCACAGTTTTGGTTTTTTAATGATGAATTTCTAAGAAAGTATTATGTGCCAGATACATAATAAATGTTTGTTGAATGTTTAAAATAAAGAATAATGGGTAGAGCTCCAGCTTTATCACTAGCTATGTGATCCTGGATGAGTCACTTAACATCTCTCCCTGATTCAATTTCCACATATGTGAAATGGCAATGATAACAACACCTACCTAGAAGGGTTGTGGTGAGGATCAAATGAGATAATACTTACAAATCATTTAGCATAATGCCTGAAACATAGTAAGTACTTATAAATACTTCTTCCCTTCCCTTCCTTTCTTCCTCCCTGGACCCAAACTTCCATGATACTCACTCTTCTATGTATGTTTTCTTCTTTTATTAGAATATAAATTCTCTTAGAACCAAGACTCCCTACTTTTGTATTTATATCCCTGGGGTTTAATACAAGTTTGACTCGGGGTCAAAAAGAACAAAATTAATCTCTCTTCCATGTATTAAGTACTTGAAGACAACTATCATGCCACTCTATAGCTCTTCTCTTTTCCAGAAAAAAAAAAGCATCAATTCTTTCAGTTAATTTTCTTATATAGTCTAGAGGCCTCCCGCCACCTTAATAGTGCTTCTTTAGAGACGTTTTAGCTAATCAGTATCTTTCTTAAACTGTGGCACCCAGAATGGAAACAAGAAAACAAATCTTCAGGCATCATTTATTTTTCCAGGAAGTCTCTTCTCTCCTTTGTTCAGATCTGCCATTAAATATTGTGTCCAGTTCTTTTCACCAAGTATTAGGAATGACATTGATAAGCCAAAGAATATTCAGTAGTTGAATGACCTCTGCAAAATATCAGATGAAGAAGGAAATCCTTCAGTAGAGGTTAACAACAGACTAGATGAAAATTCTTTAGTTATCATAGAAGAGTTCCTTTTCTTTATTTTTTTTTGGTTATACATGTACATTAATTTTTTTTACATATTTCCACATGAATCATGTTGGGAGAGAAAAAATCAAAACAAAAGGCAAAAACCACAAGAAAAAAAACAGAATAAGAGGGAAAACAGTGAAAATAATATGCATTGATCCACATTTAATCTCCATTGTTTTCTTTCTAGATATGGATGGCATTTTCCATCAAAAGTTTGTGGGGATTGCCTTGGATCACTGAATTGCTGAGAAGTCAAGTCTGTCATAGCTGCTGATCACACAATCTTATTGTTGCTGTGTATAATGTTTTCCTGGTTTTGCTTGCTTCACTCAACATCAGTTCATGTAAATCTTACCAGGCTTTTCTAAAATCAGTCTGTTCATCATTTTTATGGAACAATAATATTACATTACTTTCATATACCATAACTTATTCAGCCATTCCCCAATTGATGGGCATCTACTCATTTTCCAATTCTTTGCCACCACAAAAAGACCTGCTACAATTTTTTTTTGCACATGTAAGTCCTTTCCCTTCTTTTAGAATTTATTTTGGATATAGATTCAGTAGTAGTACCTGGATCAAAGGGAATGCACAGTTTTATACCTCTTTGAGCATAGTTTCAAATTACTCAAGGTGTTCCTTTTCAAGGATTATATGGATGGACTCTAAGATCTTTTCAAACTCTTGAGTCCAACTCGCATTTCCTGATGCCATAATGTTACTGCCTTTATCTTCTAGCACAGATTTTCTTTCATTTATATTCATGGTATTATGGTAACTCCTTTTCTCTGATGAATTACTGGAAACTAATGTAAGCTTTGGCAAATTCTACCATTCTGGATAAACTTCAAGGAGAGGTCCAGTTCCAGACTGAAGACCTTTAGTTTGAAAATAAGTCTAAGCAAATTCAAAGAGGTTCATCATTAGAGAGTTGACTAGGAAGTAATATAAGTTTTTAATATTATTATTGCTTTTGGAATAGTGTACAATGGCAAAATGACATATTCTCTATATAAATATGCCTTACATTATATTTTTACATAATTAAGGAGCTATTATTTGTATTACAAAAGATTTCTTCAGTTTATGAAATAATTTTTCTGGGTGTATTTTTCTTCTTTTATTTCCGGGTACTTTTTTCACTTGACCCATGATTTCAATGGTATAGAGGAACTCCCATCAAGGAGACTCCATCTACCAAAGTAGATCAGCAAGTGGTTTACAAATTATGGACTTAAAAGAGTTGCCTGAAGCCCGGAGAAGTGATGTAACATATTATCACAGACACTATATATGTCAGCCATAGGATTGACCCTAAATTTTCCTGAAATTTAGGTTAGCTCTCTTTCTACCAAGTCATATGCCATTTCAGGTTATTTGAAATATGGTATACCTTATACACATATATGTGCATTGTGAAAAGAAGGGAATGTATCTTACAGACAATAGTTATTCTTTGTTCATGGAAAAATATATTTTGATATGAGAAAAAGTAGCATGTTAAATGTCAACTTTAACAACAACAAAAAAAGTTATTCAACACTTTGGTCCCCAGACTCATTACAGGGCCTTAGAATTTCTCCATCTCTTTTTCTATTCCCCCATTTCCTCCCCTTTCTTCCTTCCCTTCACCAGAAATGAAACAGAGGATTCCCCTTTTCACCTTTGTTGATGAAACTATCAATGAGAACTACTTGATAAAAAACAGGAAAGATCTGCCAGCAAACCCCTTGAAAGTGGAACCTAAGGAATATGGAAATCTTTGGGAATACCAATATGCAGCAGTAAATCTGATGAAAGAGCCACCTACAAGGGCTGTCTTGTTTCATTAGCTAATATAGACAATGACTTTAATTAATACTTACAGTATACACTGATTTATAAACACAGGTTAATATTACATGAAATAGAAAGAGAGAGGAAATACAGTACCTTGGGGAAAGTCTTCATCTTATAATCACAAGACTCTAGAACCTCAGACACCAACTAATTGTGTCATCTTAAATAAGTAATTTAAATTTAACCTTCTAAGACTCAGTTTCTTCAGCTGTAAGTGGAAAAATAATAACTACCCAGTTCCTAAGAATGTTGTGAGGAAAGTATTTTTTAAATCTAAAGACATTTTAAAATATAAAATATTGTAATTTTTATAGAATAGTCTATGAAATATAAAGTAGACATAAGGAAAATTTTATCTCAATTATAGACAAAACTGTGGAATTTCAAACTATCACAAACTTAACCATTTCCAATCCTATCTAATATTCTTCAACCCAATAACAAAAAACAATAAGCAAATAATAACTGAGATGTATATTGTGTTTTAACATTTGTAAAGCTTTTTTTCATTTCTATTATTTCATATTATCTTCCTAGTAACTATTTCAGGAGTGAATCATAATCTCTATTTTACATATAAGAAAATTGAAATTCATTCTATTCTCCAATGGTCCTGTCCCAATTTTTTCTATCATTTCTTCACTTCCACTGTGCTCTTTAAATGAATCACTACTAAGTTTTCTTTCATACTTGATGTGTGAGCTCTTCCCTCCTTTGCAAAATTATTTTGTCTCTATTTTGCTTTACCTAAATGTTAATATATGTACCTTCAAAAGAATTAGTTTAGGTAATTTTATTTGTTCTAGAATGCCGATTAACACATTGTCCAATTATTAGAGTTTTCTTCACAAAAATATTAAAGTGATTGCCATTTCCTTCTCCAGCTCACTTTACAGAAGTTAACTGATGCAAAGAGGGATGCAAAGTTTACAGAAGTTAACTGATGCAAAGAGGGAGGATAAGTGACTTTCCCAGTGTCACACAGTTAGTTAAGTGTCTGAGACCAGATATGAACTAAGGTCTGTCTGATGCCAGGTCTGGTAATCTATCCACTATGCCACCTAGCTGCCCACCTGGCACATAGTA
The DNA here is from genome assembly GCF_016432865.1 of Antechinus flavipes. NCBI lineage: Eukaryota > Metazoa > Chordata > Mammalia > Dasyuromorphia > Dasyuridae > Antechinus > Antechinus flavipes. The sequence goes on along the minus strand of NC_067401.1, from coordinate 123,737,479 downwards.
GATGCTTCAGAAATGTTTGTTAGGTTGATTTAAAATTAAAAATTAAGAGACAAAATGAATTGTATGCAATCATAGAGCCAGCAAATGTCAGAAGAAGGATTTGAACTCAGATTTTTCCTGACTCTTGTTGCAATATTTCTACTACAACATGTTTCATTTTGCACACACATTCATTTATTGGCACTAAAAAGAATTGGGTTTTAATCAGCTGCTTTTTTCTTGAAAGGCAGAGATTTGATTCACAACTAATCTGCCCTTTGTGCTACATAGAAGGGGTATAAAAGAAAAGAGTTATGACTATGGGATTGGCTGGCATTTGTAAATTAGCAAGAGACTATGCTTAGAGATTCAACTTTGTACAAAATCCCTCAGTCCCTAAAAGGTAAAACGCTTGATTAAATCCATGCTTTTGGCATTCTAATTTTTTAAATCTTCATCATTTTCCATTTTTTAAAAAGTGGAATATTTAATACTTTGGAAAAAACAAACGAGAAGGGGTGTTTAGGGGAAGGGGAAAAGGGGAAAGGGAGAGGGGAGAAAGAGAGAGAGAGACAGAGAGACAGACAGAGAGAGATAGAGATACAGAGGGAGGGAGGGAGGGAGGGAGAGACAGATTGTTGGTTCTAACAACCAATCCACATTTAGGTGATCTGAGGCCTGAAGATCACTTTTGTATAAATTAGTCAATAATATATTTACCTGCAATTTGGTTGACGTAGCATCTGGAGGAATGACTTCATTGCTTTTTCTCATTCATCCATCCTTTCTTTCTTTCCCAGTCCTCCCTTCAGTAGCTGACAGCTCACCAAGCAACAAGCCTCACAAGTCTCAAAGTTTTGTCTTCTCTCAGTCCAACCCAGCCCTTCAGATTATTCAGGAAGGCTGCCAAACACAGGGCTTTTTGCTTATTTGTTTTAAAATAGGAACCCTACAGAAAAAAAAATAGGCACATCAAATGCATTGTTCATAATGAAACCAAAAACTTCTTTAGCCATCATGGAAAGCAATGGAAAATTATGATAACAAATTAACTAAAAAGTTTATACTCCAATCTCACTGGTAGGCATATTTATCAAAGAGGTAAAAGATGCTTACATACATACACACACATACACATACACACACACACACACACACACGGCCCTTTATATTTTCATATAGTCATAGTAGCACTTTGTGGGGACAGGGGTAGCAAAGAACTAAAAACAGTCAAAGCTGGTAGATTGGTAGACTATTAAACAAATAACAATATGGAAATATGATGGAATATTACCATACCATAAAGAATAGCAAAATTGAAGGATTCAGGGAAACTTAAGAAGACTTATATGAACTTATACAGAGAAAAGTAAGTAGAAAAAGAAAACTACTTTGTTAATATTAGTTAATTATGTATTATATATAATATAGAGATTAATAAAATAATAATGACTATAAACATTAAATTAAAAAATAGAGATTATCAAAATAAATATTTTTTAATTGGGAGGTACAAAGAAACAGTATTTTTTTTAATTATCAATGGAAAGCTTATATTTGGAATGTCAATTTCCAATTACTATGATTGTATTTTTTAATTACTATTTCCCTTTATCAGATTCCAACTATACACTTCTCTAAAGAATTCCCTAAAATATAAATATTTTAAGGCCTTTTTGTGTCACAGACTCCTTTAGTAGTCCTTGGGCTCCTCAAAACAATGTTTTGTTTCCACCATCTTTGGTGGAGAGGACACAGCCTTCTTTCTGAGCTCTCCTACTACCTTCACACTATTTACAAAATTCATCCACTGAAATAGTGCTGAACTGGCAGAATCCATGAATATTGGAAGTGCAGCAAATTCTCAGCAGAAGAAAATGCCAAAGATCACCAGAAAAAGTCTGTTTTGATTGAGCATGGGCACGGGAGGAGGCCAGGTGCAGGTAGGGAGGCAGAGCACAGAGGCTAGTGCATGCTGAGCAGACCAGAGGTGGGGTGCAGTCTCTGTGGGGAGGAGAATCTATGTGAAGGACTCTACCACAGTGTTGGCTACTATGCCCTGGTTGCAAGCCAGTAGATCAGAAGAGAAGTTATAAAACATTTAACACAAAGCTCCAGAGTCTTACAGGACCTGGCCACACACACACCCAGCACATGAAGTGAGTCAGCTAGATCCTTGAGCAGCCATTGCCACTTATGGGTATCTGTAGATGAAGCTTGAAAAGCCTTCCTTGCACTAAAAGCAGATCACAACTCTTTTTAAAAAATGAGTAAAAAGACAAAGCAAACTCTAAATATAGACAGCTTCTATAGTGAAAGAGAAGAACACTTTTCAAACCCTCAGGAGACTAAAAGCAGATTGTCTCCAGATGAAGCCCCAAATGGTGATATAACCGGATCCCCAGCACACAAGGCTCTCTTTGAAGAAATGTAAAGGATCTTAAAAGACAGCTACAAGAAAAATGGGGACAGGAAAGGAAAATTCTGGAAGAGAGTTTGGAAAAGGCATATAACTCATTAAAAGAAAGATTTGATAAGGTGGAAAAAGAAAACAACTCCCTGAAATGTTAAATGGAAAATGTAAAGAAGTCCTAGGAAAACAGTATTTGTGAATTGGAAAAAGAAAATAACTTCTTTAAAAAAATTGTGAAATGGAAAAAAATTCCATTTAAAAACTCAATTGGACAAATACAAAAAAAAAAAGTAAAAACAGTAAGTGAAGAAAATAATTCATTAAAAATCAGAACTGAACAAATGGAAATGAATAATTCAAGATATCGAGAATCAGTCAAGCAAAACCAAAAAAATGAAAAAATTGAAAAAAATGTTGAATACCTACTTAGGAAAACAACAGACCTGGAAAAGAGATCTAGGAGAGATAATCTAAGGATTATTGGACTCCCTGAAAATCATAATGAAAAAAAAAGAGCCTACACACTATTTTTCAGGAAATCATCCAAGAGAATTGCACAGATGGCATCGAATCAGAAGGTAAAACAGCCATTGAAAGAATTCATCAAACACCTCCTAAAAAAGTCCCCCAAATTAAAAGTCCAAGGACTATTGTGGCTAAACTATTGTGGCAGAAGTATCAGACCAAGGAAAAAATATTACAAGCAGCCAGGAAAAGACAATTCAAATACTGAGGAGCGACAATAAGGATTATTCAGAATCTAGCAGCTTCCACATTAAAGGATGGAAGGATCTAGAATCTGACATTTCAAAAGGCAAAGGAACTTGGAATGCAGCCAAGAATAAACTACCCAGCTAACCTGATCATTTTCTTCCAGGGAAGAAGATGGGCATTCAGTGAAACAGGTGAATTCCATTTATTTCTGATGAAAAAAAAAAAAAAACAAACAGCTAAACAAAAAATCTGACTTCCAAATATAGGACTCAAGAGAAGCATATAAAGGTAAAAAGAACTCTTGAGAACTGTATTTCTGTTATGGGTATACATAGATAGTGCATGTATAATTTGATTTTACTGTTATAATATAAAAAAGGAACTAGAGGTGGAAAGAGGATTGTACCAGAAAAAGAGAAAAGTGAAGGTAAAAAGAGAGAAACTACATCTCACAAAGAGGCAAAGGAAACCTATTGTGCCTGAGGGAAAGAAGGGAGGGAGATAAACACTGTATGAATCTTACTCTCATCAGATTTGGCTCAAAGAGAAAATATTAGACATATTTGATTTACAGAGAAACTTCTCTCACCTTATTGAAAAGTAGAAAGAGAAAAGCAAAAAGGAAAGCAGTAGGCTAAATAGAAGGGAACACAGAAATAGTAGGGAACAGTATAAGAAAGGGGGAAGGACTCTAGCGAGGAGGGATTCTAAAGGGGAAGGGCTGCTCAAGGCAAGTGGTGCCTATAAGTTAAATACTGGGGAGGGGGGTAAGGAGGAAAGGAAAGAGAAAAGTATAATCTGGGAATAATAAGATGGCAGGAAATATAGAATTAGTAGTTTTAAGCATAAATGTGAATGGGGTGAACTCTCCCATAAAGCGGAGACAGATAGCAGACTGGATTAAAAGCCAGAATCCTACAATATGTTGTTTAACAGGAAACACATTTAAAGCAGGGTGATACATACAGAGTAAAAGTAAAAGGCTGGAGCAGAATCTATTATGCTTCAGGTGAAGCAAAAAAAGCAGGGGTAGCCATCCTGATTTCAGATCAAGCAAAAGCAAAATTTAATTTAATTAAAAGAGATAAGGAAGGAAACTATATCTTGCTAAAAGTTACCATAGAAAATGAAGCAATTATCAGTACTAAACATATATGCACCAAATAGTATAGCATTTAAATTCCTAAAGGAGAAGTTAAGAGAACTGCAAGAAGAAATAGACAGCAAAACTATAATAGTGAGATGTCTTGCACACTCTGAACTAGATAAATCACCCACAAAATAAATAAATAAATAAAATAAGAAAGAAAAAAGGTAAACAAAATATTTTAAAAGTTAGATATAATAGATAATGGAGACAGAAAGTACACTTTCTTCTCCACAATTCATGGAACCTATACAAAAATTGACCATATATTAGATCATAAAGACCTCAAAATCAAATGCAGAAAGACAGAAATAGTAACCGCATTCTTTTCAGATCACAATGCAATAAAAACTACATTCAATAAAAAGTCAGAGGAAAATAGACCAAAAAGTAATTGAAAATTAAATAATCTCATCCTAAGGAATGAATGAGCAAAACAGCAAACTATAGATACAATTAATAATTTCATCAAAGAAAATGGCAATAATGAGATGATACCAAAATTTGTGGGATGCAGCCAAAGCAATAATAAGGGGAAATTTTATATCTCTAGAGACTTACTTGCATAAAATAGAGAAAGATAAGATTAATGAATTGGGCTTGCAACTAAAAAAACTAGAAAAAAGAACAAATTAAAAACCCCCAATCAAATACTAAACTTGAAATTCTAAAAATAAAAGCAGAGATTAATAAAATTGAAAGTAAAAAAAAAACTATTGAATTAATAAACAAAACTAAGAGTTGGTTTTACCAAGAAAACAAAAAACAAAATAGATAAACCTTTGGTAAATTTAATTAGAAAAAGGAAAGAGGAAAATCAAATTGTTAGTTTTAAAAATGAAAAGGGAGAACTTTCCAGTAATGAAGAGGAAATTAGAGCAATATTTAGGAGTTACTTTGCTCAACTTTATGTCAATAAATTTGATAGCCTAAGTGAAATGGAGGAATAACTACAAAAATATAGGTTGCCCAAATTAAGCAAGGAGGAAGTCAACTGCTTAAATAATCCCATTTTAGAAAAAGAAATGGAACAAACTATTAATCAATTCCCTAAGAAAAAATCCCAAGGACCAGATGGATTTACATGTGAATTCTATCAAACATTTAAAAAACAATTAACCCCAATATTATATAAACTATTTTTTAAAAATAGGGAATTAAGGAGTCCTCCCAAATTCTTTTTATGACAAAGACATGGTACTGATACCTAAACCAGGTATCAATCTTCCTAATAAATATTGATGCAAAAATCTTAAATAAAATATTAGCAAAGAGATTACAGAAAATCATCCCCAGGATAATACAACATAAACAAGTAGGATTTATACCAAGAATGCAAGGATGGTTCAATATTAGGAAAACTATTAGTATAATTGACTATATCAATAACCAAATTAATAAAAACCATATGAGCATCTCAAAAGATGCAGAAAATGCATTTGATAAAATCCAACACCCATTGCTACTAAAAACACTAGATAATTTAAGAATAAATAGACTTTTCCTTAAAATAATCAGTAGCATCTATTTAAAATCATCAGTAAGAAACATATGTAATGGGGATAAACTGGAACCATTTCCAATAAGATCAGGAGTGAAACACGATTGCCCACCATAACCATTACTATTCAGTATTGTACTAGAAATGCTAGCTTTGACAATAAGAGATGAAAAAGAGATTAAAGGAATTAGAGTAGGAGGAATGAGGAAACCAAATTGTCACTCTTTGCAAATGATATGATGGTATATTTGGAGAACCCCAGTAGAGAATCTACTAAAAAACTATTAGAAATAATCCACAACTTCAGCAAAATTGCAGAATACAAAATAAATACATATAAATCATCAGCATTTTTATACATTTTTTAACAAAATCCAACAGCAAGAGATACAATGAGAAATTCTATTTAAAATAACTGTCGATAGTATAAAATATTTGGGAATCTATCTGCCAAGGGAAAGTCAGGAACTATAATATGAGCAAAACTACAAAACACTTTCTATACAAATAAAGTCAGATCTAAACAATTGGAAAAATATTAAGTGCTCTTGGATGTAAATATAATAAAGATGACAATACTACCAAAACTAATTTATTTATTTAGTGCTATACCAATCAAACTCCCAAGAAACTATTTTAATGACCTAGGAAAAATAATAACAAAATTCATCTGGAAGAACAAACGATCAAAAATTTCAAGGGAACTAATGGGAAAAAAAATCAAATGAAGGTGGCCTAACTGTACAGATCTAAAACTATATTGTAAAGGAACGATCATTAAAACCATTTGGTACTGGCTAAGAAATAGACTAGTCGGTCAGTGGTATAGGTTAGGTTCACAAGACAAAATAGTCAATAACTATAGCAAACTAATGTTTGACAAACCCAAAGGCCTCAGCTTTTGGAATAAGAATTCACTATTTGACAAAAACTGCTAAGAAAATTGGAAACTAGTGTGGCAGAAACTAGAGATTGACACATACTTAACATCGTATTCCAAGATAAGATCAAAATGGGTTCATGATATAGATATAAAGAATGAGATTATAAACAAATTAGAAGAACATAGGATAGTTTACCTCTCAGACCTGCGGAGGAGGACGGGATTTGTCACCAAAGAACTACAGATCATTATTGATCACAAAATAGAAAATTTTGATTATATTAAGTTAAAAAGGTTTTTATACAAACAAAACTAATGCAGACAAGATTAGAAGGGAAGCAATAAAGTGAAAAAACATTTTTACATTCAAAGGTTCTGATAAAGGCCTCATTTCCAAACTATATAGAGAATTGACTCAAATTTATAAGAAATCAAGCCATGGTCCAATTGATAAATGGTCAAAGGATATGCACAGACAATTTTCAGATGAAAAAATTAAAACTATCTCTAGTCATATGAAAAGGTGCTCCAAATCACTATTGATTAGAGAAATGGAAATTAAGACAACTCTGAGATACCACTACACACCTCTCAGACTGGCTAAGATGACAGAAAAAGGTAATGACGAATGTTGGAGGGCATGTGGGAAAACTGGGACACTGATGCATTGTTGATGGAGTTGTGAACAAATCCAACCATTTGCATTTGGAGAGCAATTTGAAACTATGCGCAAAAAGTTATCAAACTGTGTATACCCTTTAATCCAGTACGTTTCTACTGGGCTTATATCCCAAAGAGATCTTAAAGGAGTGAAAGGGACCCACATGTACAAAAATGTTTATGGCAGCCCTTTTTGTAGTGACAAGAAAGTGGAAACTGAATGGATGCCCATCAACTGGAGAATAGCTGAATAAATTGTGGTATATCAATGTTATGGAATATAATTTTTCTGTAAGAAATTATAATGTTCTTGTATCGGTTTTCTGGAGATCTCTGGGCAGCCTTCGTGTCAGTTCAGTAATCACACAAGAATAGCCAGGAAACTACTGAAATAAGCAAAATCAGGGAAATAATACAAAGAATAATGACAATTATATAAATGAAAAAAACAAAATGATCATAAATTAAAATCTGAAATGCACCTAAAAGACCATCTAATCCAAATCCTTCATTTTACCAATTAGAATCTATAGCATGATTTATACAAAGTTATACAAATTGTAACAAGTCATAAGGATTTCAATCAAGGTCCTTTGACTTCAAAGCCAGACCTCTCTCCACCATCCGAAAGAACTGTGAGGAATTATAACAACCAGTCTTTAATTGAAAACCAAGATCATGAAACATATCTTCCTCCTCTGAGTAGAGAGGTGAGGTATTATGGAGGCCGAGTGTTGCTTATACTGATAGACATGGCCACCATATCTGCTTGTTTTGCTTCCATTGTTGTTGTTGTTGTTGTTGTTGTTGTTGTTGTTGTTCTTCTTCTTCTTCTTCTTCTTCTTCTTCTTCTTTCTTCTTTCTTCTTTCTTCTTTCTTCTTTTTCCTCTTCTTCCTCCTCTTCCTTTTTCTTTTTTCTTTTTTATTTTTTCCTCTTCTTTTTTCTTTTTTCTTCTTTTTCCTCTTCTTTTTTCTTTTTTATTTTTTCTTCTTTTTCCTCTTCTTCCTCTTCTCTTTTCTTTTTTCTTTTTTCTTCTTTTTCTTCTTCTTCCTCTTCTTTTTTTTTTTTCTTTTTTCTTCTTTTTCCTTTTCTTCCTCTTCTTTTTTCTTTTTTCTTTTTCCTTCTTTTTTCTCTTCTTCTTTCTTCTTTTTCCTCTTCCTCCTTCTCTTCTTCCTTCTTCCTCTTCTTCTTCCTCTTCTTCTCCTCTTCTTCCTCTTCTGCTTATTCTTCCTCTTCTGCTTCTTCTTCCTCTTCTGCTTCTTCCTCTTCTTTTTTCTTCTTCTTCTTCTTCTTCCTCTTCTTTTTCTTCTTCTTCCTCCTCTTCCTTTTTCTTTTTTTCTTCTTCTTCTTCTCTTCTTTCTTCTTCTTCTTCTTCCTCCTCCTCCTCTTCTTCTTCTTCTTCTTCTTCTTCTTCTTCTTCTTCTTCTTCTTCTTCTTCTCTTCTTCCTCCTCCTCCTCCTCTTCTTCTTCTTCTTCTTCTTCTTCTTCTTCTTCTTCTTCTTCTTTTCTTCTTCTTCTCTTCTTCTTCCTCCTCTTCCTTTTTCTTTTTTCTTCTTCTTCCTCTTCTTCTTCTTTTTCTTCTTCTTCTTCCTCTTCTTTTTCTTCTTCTTCCTCTTCTTCCTCTTCTTTTTCTTCTTCTTCCTCTTCTTCTTCTTCTTCTTCCTCTCTTCTTCTTCTTCTTCTTCCTCCTCCTCCTCCTCTTCTTCTTCTTCTTCTCCTCCTCCTCCTCCTCCTTTTCTTCTTCTTCTTCTTCTTCTTCTTCTTCTTCTTCTTCTTCTTCTTCTTCTTCTTCTTCTTCTTTTTCTTCTTCTTCTTCTCTTTCCTCTTCTTCCCTCTTTTTCTTCCAAAGGAGAATTGGAGTGAAGAACATTATATATAACAACAAAAGGCATCCAAAATGTATTTTTTAATGCATTAGATAACAGGAAAAGGTAATAAACAAGTCAGTCTTAAATTTATGTTCTGAATTATACCTTTTATACTAATATTTAAATGAGTTTGCACACTCTGAGGGTGGTCCACACACAAATATATGCTTAGTAGCCAAGAGAAGTCAGCCTCAGATTACAAGTTTACCTCAGATAATCCACAAAGTGGATAATCTCTCCACAGATAATCAAGAATTGCCTATAACTCAGCAAGAACACAAGGTGGCACCTTGCACAGCAGTTGCCCATATGGAGGAGGAATAGAGATGGTGTGTGCCAACTGCATATCCAATTAAAATTTGGAAAGGATGCTCTGTTATCACATTTGCAACCATAATTAAATTTTCTAACTCTGAAGAGCTGCCAAGCTTGCCTTTTTCTCTCTCTTTCTTCTTTTTGGAAGGTAGGACATCTGTTAGCTTTAGTATGGACACAGAACATGAGAGAAATGATACAAATAGCCAAACTTCTTAAAAATCTGTATTGTGGTATACAGTATTGTGTGAAGACTTAAAATGTTTGGCTTTTTCCATGCTTCTTGTTGTTCAGTTAGGACTTTTTTAATTACAAATGAAAATTTCCCCTAGAGTCAGACATCATTCATAACTGGAATTGCCATGGGACTTCAGTTTCACTCTAGCTAGTTTATGATTAAGTGTGAGAAACTACAAGAAGAAATCCTGTTATTGCACTGAGTTTTTAGTTCTCATCAATGATTTATCAATGTCAAAATTATATAAGTCAACTGATTCATTCAGCTACTATGTAAGAAGACAGTTAAGTACCTCCAACATAAATGGTACATATTCATGACAAAATAACTATACAGTCCAACCATGTGTTACTTATAGTACATCAGAATTTCTTAATATAGAAACTACAAACTTGTTTTTTAAAAAATATTTTGATAATTGTATTTCAATATAAAGGGTTTCCTCTGTAATCCTATATATATATTATGCATTTAAAAATATTATTCATAGTAGTTCATTGGTTTCACTAGCCAAAGGAGTCCATGATATAACTAAAGTCAAGTATTTACTAAATATCTACTATGTTCCAGGTACTGCACTAAGTACTGCATACACACATACATACACACACACACACACACACACACACACACACACACATACATATTAAGAATCCATATACTAAGATAACAGGAAAAGATAATGACAAATGTTGTAGGGGATGTGGGAAAACAGGGACACTAGTACATTGTTGGTGGAATTGTGAATGGATCCAGCCATTCTGGAGAGCAATTTGGAACTATATACAAAAGGTTTTCACACTATGCATACTCTTTGATCCAGCAGTGTTACTACTGGGCTTATATCCCAAAGAGATCTTAAAGGAGGGAAAGGGACCCATGTGTGCAAAAATGTTTGTGGCAGCCCTTTCTATAGTGGCAAGAAACCGGAAACTGAGTGGATGCCCATCACTTGGAGAATGGTTGAATAAGTTTTGGTATATGAATGCTATGGAATACTATTGTTCTGTAAGAAATGACCAGCAGGGTGATTTTAGAGAGACCTGAAGAGAGTTGCATGAACTCATACTAAATGAAATGAGCAGAACTAGAAGATCATTATACACAGCAATAACAAATTATATGATGATCAATTGTGATGGATATGGCTCTTCTCAATAGTGAGAAAATTCAGGCAGTTCCAATGATCTTGTGATAAAGAAAACCATCTATACCCAGAGAGAGGACTATGGTGACTGAGTATGGACCACAACATAGCACTTTCACTTCTTTTGTTGTTGTTAGCTTGAATTTTCCTCTTTCTCATTTTTTTTCCCTCTTTGATATGATTTTTCTTTTGCATCAAGATAATTGTATAAATACATATGCCTATATTGGATTTAAGATATATATTTTACCATATTTAATATATATTGGATTACTTGTCATCTAGGGGAGAGGATTGGGGGAAGAAGGAGGAAATTGGAGTACAAGGTTTTGCAAAGGTCAGTGGTAAAACATTGTCCTTGCCTATGTTTTGAAAATAAAAAGCTTAAATAAAAAAGAATCCATGTACTAAATGATCTCTAAATTCCATTCCAGCTCTAATATTCTTCTATAACATGTTGTAAAAGTCTAAAAGAGGGTTGAAAAATCTTAAGTCCAAAAATAAAACTATTTATGTAGCTAATAGAAATTAGAAGAAACTAGAAAGCTAAAAATTTGGGCAAAAAAGGAATATTCTAATAAGAACTGCTATCATGTATTAAATTGGAAGAATTTAAACTAATTAAAACTCCTCTACTACTAAAACAAAAAATATGAGCATAATTAAATCAGTTTTAGTCTTAACTCTGCCATTAATTCTCTTTTTGACTTGGGCAATTCTTTTCTCAATAAATCCACAAGCATTAAGTCCTATGTGCCAGACATTGGAAATAAAAACACAAAAGTGAAATGATTCCCACCCTCAAAGAAAGAAGAAAATATATATGAATATATATTTACTTATATGTGTGCATATTGATGTCTTTTGATTCAAGTGTAAATTGAATTTAAGTGAGGCAGAGTTGCACGAAGTCATCAGCCTCATTATCTTCCAGAGTCATCACTGTCTTGTGGCAGAACAGAGTCAAGATGACTGATAATGCTTTGAGATGCAGTGGATGTCTACCCAAGTTCTAACCATTCCATAGCACCTGCTTCACCTGCCTTTATGGGCATAGGAATAAATTGTTCTCACTCTCCATTTCACCAGAAATCTAATGTGTGTGTGTGTGTGTGTGTGTGTGTGTGTGTGTGTACAGATAGAAAGATATACACATATATATGACATAAAAATTATGTAATTGTATCATGGGAGGAGACAATTGTTTAAGAAATGACAAAGGATTTCATGTACAAAGAATTATTTAAGCTTAATTTCAAAGGAAACTAAGGATTCTAAAAGGTGGAAATTGAGCAAGAAGTACATTCCAGGTATAGGAAAACAGCCAGTGACAGAGATAGGACAGAGATAGGAAATAAGGTTAGTTATGCTTTGCACAAATGGTAAGAAGGTGAGGTTGGCTGGAACCCTGAAGTAAGCAAAGGGAAGTAATGCATAATAAAGCTGGAGAGGTAGGCTGGAGCCAGGCTATAAAGGACTTTAAATGTCAAACAGGAATTTATATTAGATCCTAGAGTCTAAAGGGAACCACTAGACTATGTTGAATGGGAGAGCGACATGGTCAGGCCTACACAATGGGAAAAACACTTTGACAGTCTGTGTGAAAGATGGTTTGAAGAGGAGGTCTGAGGCATGGAGACCAATTAAAAGACCAGCCAGTTTCCTTCTCTGTGCCTCAGTTTCCTCATCTACAATCTAAGAATTTTGGAAGAGATGAACATTACCATTCCTCATAGCTTTAAAGCTCCAAGATCTATGATTGATACAGATATTCTCATGAAAAATCATCTCATTTTTCACTGACCATGGCACTTCAGCTGTGTTTGATTGACTTTTTCCCTCCTTAATGGCTATTCATGCTTACCAAAATTCCTCCATACATATTTGCTTAGGAGATTGTCTTAAAACTACAAGGGTTCTTGTATGCAAATAAATCTGCCCAGGAAAGCTAACAACTACATACATGTCAGGAATACAAGTCACAGAGCATCAGTCTAGCACTAAAAATGAGAGGCAGTGGAAGAACAACTAACCAAAGAAAGTTCCAAAAAATGATACTGAATTGCAATGCAAAGCAAGAATTATTAATAGGGTATACCACTGGAATAGAAAGGTGGATTGAAATTTAAAGACAGCAGCCCTTTTCTAATCACTTTTACCCACCTTCTCTGCTTTTGATTTCCAAACCAAAGTGAATCGAGATGAGGGACAAAAAAATTTCTGTCTTTTTCTAAACTCCAGACCCAGAAAAAAATAGCTTAGAAGAGAAACAAACTGTGATCAGCCCATTTTCTAGGTTTTCCCTTAGCTCACTGATCTCAGGTTTCCTGTCTCCTCAACAAGGGAAGGAAGCTAGTGCTTAACATTTTAATTAATAATAATAGGTAATTTTTAAGTGGTTCATCCAAGAATCAGGTATAGAATAGACAATTTGATTCCCATGCAGAAAGGGAAAACTGAGCAATAAAGAATCATGAGATTATGACTGCCAGTTGAAAACTGAATATTGAGTCCCATTAGGATCATTGCAACAGGATTGCTTGTTAGCTTCTATTGAATAGTCAGGTCAAAATCACATGGTCTCTTCTCTCCAGTTTTCTCTGTAACAATGATTCTCAGAAAGTCTGCTGTAATCTCTGTTGCTTCCATTGCTGTAGCCACAACTGTGGCTTACTACTCAGGAGCCAGGGCAAGGGGAAAGATAATGCCAAATGCCTTTTAAGTTCTTACAAGGCCTTGTGCCCAAAGAAAAAGACACAAAAAGAAAAAAAATCCCATTTTAGAGCCAAGCTTGCCAAAGAATTCAAAGAGGCATCCTAAAATTTACAGGACAAGAAAAGGATGCCTGAGGAGGAGGGATTACCACCTTCTTTTACTATATCTACAGGGTTCTGATTCAGCAGCCAATTGAAAGCATTGTCATGGCTAGTAGGAAGCAGTCAGAGGATATTTATGCCTTTTTGAAGTTGGTGGCAGGGAGAAAGGATCCTTCTATCACATATGCCCAAAAGGAGATATAGGGAGGAGGCAGGGACTAATCTGTGGAATTCAAGTTCCCATATGCTTACAGCCTTTCTATTTTCCTTTCTGAGTCCAGGTAAGAGAGTAGGAATCTTAAGAATGGACAGTTCCAGCCTCCAAGTTGGAAGGAAGGGAGAAAGGAAGGAAGGAAAGAAGGAAGGGAGGGAGGAAGGGAGGGAGGAAGGGAGGGAGGAAGGAAGGGAGGGAGGAAGGAAGGAAGGAAGGAAGGAAGGAAGGAAGGAAGGAAGGAAGGAAGGAAGGAAGGAAGGAAGGAAGGAAGGAAGGAAGGAAGGAAGGAAGGGAGGAAGGAAGGAGGGAGGGAGGGAAGGAGGGAAAGAGGAAGAAAAGGAAAAGATTCCAAAGATCTTTTCAATACAACTCTCTCAAACCTTAAATTGCTATATAAATATTAGAAAGATAGTTTTGGACCATGCTGTCATGGCCTTTAAAAAGATTGACAGAAGAGTTTGTATTTTATTCTAGACACAATAGAGGATTTGTAATTGGGAAGTGACATGCTCAAATTTTTTACTCTGAAATAACATGAGAAAGAGTATAACTGATTTCTTCCATCTCCTTTCAATAATAGTAAAATAAGAGTAAAGAGGGTAGATGATGGAGATAATCCTAGGATTATCTGAGTTTAGGGGGCTGGACTCTATAACCAAGGAATGAATAGTAATAAGATGAAATCAAAAGGGATTTGAGATTTCTCATTAGGAAATAGGTCCTAAGAACCAGAAAAGTAGATTTAGAAATCCCTTTCTTCAACAGTACAATAATTGGAAATTTCCTATGTCATTTTATCTTTTTATTTCCTAAGGAGAACAATAAGATAATTTTTGTAAGGAAGTAGAGATGTAAGAGACCTGTAGACATGGATATCTAAAAATTAAAATTTTAAAAAAACAAAATAGAACAGCACAATGAGTTTAGAAGGACAAGGTGAGGCTAACATGAAATAGCAGTCCTAGTATGCCAATGGAAAATACACTGAATTTAAAGTCAAAGGATATTGGCTTAATTCCTGAATCTTCATCTTACCTTATGTGTGACATTGGACAAATCATTGTCCCTCATTTATAAAATAAGGGATTTGGGCCATATAACTTCTTCTTTTTTGAAGCAATTATAATTAAATGACTTGCTTCAGATCACATGGCTAGTGTCTGTGACTATATTTGAACTCAGGTCCTCCTCAGAGCCAGTGTTCCATTCACTGTGCCAACTAGCTGCCTCTTAGACCATATAATTTCTAAAGTCTCTTACAGCTCAAAATCTAAGATTCTATGAACTGAATAGTTCTATCAGAGTAAGTGTGTGTGTTAACCAAAAGTGGCTGGGAAAGGGAAAGGAGGAAATCACAGGTAGTCCTGCACAAGTCTACAGTAGCCCCTTCTTCCCATTCCCTGATCCTAACTTCCACCAATCCTCTAGAAAACCACTTAAACTTCTTGTCATTGATGGTTCTTTGATAATTCAGCCAACAAAGGGAAGTTTTATATGAATTTATGCAGAGAGAAGTAAGTGGGTTCATAGGATCAAATATTTAAAATTGGAGGGATCCTTGAAGGTTATGGAGTCTAACTCCCTAATCTAACAGAACAGGAAACTGAGAGTATGGGGGCTAAATGACTTAAGTTAAAAATGGCAATGATTTACATAGCTAGTAAGTGTGCAAGGGAGGATTTAAATTTAGGTCTTCCAGACTCCATATTCAGCATGTACCAATAATAAAAGCAAAAGTACATTACTAATAGCATTTATATAAGAACTTTAAAATTTGCAAGGCATTTTACATGTCCTATCAGTCAATCCTCAAAACAATATTGTGATGTAGATGTTATTATTATGTTCATTTTCTAAATAAGGAAATTGAACCTTGGAAAGGTTAAATAAGACTTGCCCAAGATCCCACAGCATCAAAGGGAGGACTTTATCTTTCTTTGTCTCCCCAGTCTTAGCACAAGGACTGGTGCATAATAAGTGCTTGTTAATGTTTATTGACTTACTGTCTAACTGACCCAGGTCCTTCTGAGTCTAAGGATAACAGCACTTTATATACTATGCTTCCTAGCTGTGGATATTTACACACTGACCACAGTAATATAAAAGAAAACAAGCATGTGAGACAGCAGAACTGAGATCAATACAGTGACTGTGATTGACTTCAGAAAACTCGGTGAAATGTGCCTCTGTACTCTCAGCATTGGTGTACGAGGCTATAGGAGCAGAATTACGCTTGATCTAATTGATTTTCTTTGCCTAATTATATTTCTTTGCCATAAAAGAAGGTGGTGGGATGTGATGGGGTCAATTGCAATTGACAGTGGAATTTTAAAAGTATTCATTTTTTAAAAGGTTTAAGAAGATACAAGGGAGCACCATGATAAAGAACCTTCAATTTAGAATCAAAATACCTAGGCTTGGACCAGGGGGTTAAGTGCTGGTAAATATTTAACAACCAGCTCTCCAGAAGAAGGGGGGAGAAATAATCATTATACTTTTAAGTATAATCTATACTACTAACATTTTCACCATTACTTTCTTAGTCTAGAGCAGTGGTTCTCAAAGTATGGTCTAGAGAATCCTAGGGATCTCTGAAACCCTATTAGAGGGTCTACAAATTCAAAAATAGTTTTTATTTCCAATATGGTAAATGTCTATAAATATAATCCAGATAAACAAAAATGCTTTGGAGAGATCCTCAATAATTTTTAATAGAATAAAGATCCTGAAAACAAAAGTTTGAGAACCACTGGTCTAGAGCATCAAAATAATAAATCAAGACCTAATTTATAGTCTTTGCTGATTTCTGAGGTGTTAAAGCTAATAATGAACATTTTAACAATTAAGCTCCCCTGAGTTGTTTTAATCTTGCTTCAGCACATTCTTGGATTGAATTCTGTTATGAGTATGATATAACTCAGTATATCCTTAGACAAAACACTGTTTCTTAGATTCAATTTCTCATCAATGAGAAGATTAATTAATTGCTAAGGTTCATTCTAACAGAGATCCTATGATCTTATAATTTAGAGAAGGGAGAAGTGATACTGTCAGTCACATTACCCATAACTAGAGTCTGAACTTCCAGGATGGAATTGACTTTGGGATCATAAGATCCCAAGATTTGGAGATGGCCATCTGGTCTAAAACCCCTTCCCTCTGAGGAAACTCACGTCTAGGACCTAGCTGTGGATATCACTTCATAAATGTCAAAGTTGTAATCCAAGTCAATATTCCTCAAATCCAAATCCCATAATCTTCACATTGTACTGCACTGCCTCCTCTCCCACTTTTCCACCTTTATTCTCTACTATATTTTTCAGAGCTTTAACTAAAACAGGTTGACCAGGGCTTTGTGACAGAGAATTGACATCCTTGAAGGGACTTTTTCCTCTCTTTACATCGAAGGCCACCTCTCTAGCCCACTTTCATTCTTGCCTACATTTCATTAGCATTCCCTTACTTTTCCCAGAGTTTTTATGACTTCCACCTTCCCCACTTTCATCTCTTTTCAGGGGTAGAGAAAACATCACTAGCCATGTCAAGATGGGAGGGTACAGGCCACACTTTGAGAGAAATGGGCTAACTCTAAGTAACTAAACCCAGAGCAGACTGTCATCTATTAAATAGACTTTCCTCAAACCTTGTTCAACAAAATTTGCTTAATTATAGTTCTGTTGTTTATTTATATACATGTCTTATCTCCCTTTTTTCCCCTCCCCCAACTAGATGGCAAGTTTTTAGAATTCAAGGACTATCCATTTTATTCATCTTTGTCTCCTCCAGTCCCAGTTCTTAGAACAATACTTTATAAGGAATAGATGCTTAATAAATGTTTATTCTATTAAACTTAACTGAATCAAATGGAATCAAATGAAGTGAACATTTCAAACAGTAGTGGATTCAATGAACTTTCACTACTGATAAGAAAATATACCAGGCATGAGAGAGAACAAAGTGCCTCAGAATAGATGGTAAGTACTTGCTAACTCTCAATGAATTCAAGCATTCTATTGGATGAGTTTTTTCTACAACTGAATTACTAAAAATGAGACTTTAATCTGACTGTATGTATGTTTGCATGTATATGTGTATATTTACATGCATATGTATGCTTAGATTTATTGCATGCATATCTATATCCGTGCATGTATATATGTATATTTATAGGTATATATATTTATATGTTTGTATATCTGTATGTATATATGGGTGTATGTATGTTGATTGTTCTTCTTTCTCAAAGATGACATGATATCAAGAAGGTAGTTGATACCATGATATGCAAGTGGATTGGATTTAAGTGAGGGAGGGCTGTGCAAAGTCACCTGTCCCACTTTCCCCTCCAGAGCCATCTGAGTCCAGTGGCCAGATATAGACCAGGATGACTGGAGATGGCCCTGGATGCAATGGGAGACCTTGGTCTTTTTAAGCTAAGATCTTCAATAGGTCTCAATGTGACAGAGGCTGCATCCATTCAGTGATTAAGGATACATAGCAATTTATTTAGATATTTTTTGACTAGGTGAAAGAGGATATATGCAAGTATGTATAGATAAGTAGACAGACAACAGACAGGCAGATAGATAGATAGATAGATAGATAGATAGATAGATAGATAGATAGATAGATAGATATGCTCCCAGTTGATTGCCCACAGCTTATTGTCTGAGGGCATAGGTATAAGCTGAATTTTTAAGCAGCCTTGTCCCTAGCTTCAGCGCTTATTGAAAATTAACTCCTCTCAGAAAGGACAGAAATTGTCGATTTTTCTCTTTGCCTTTGACAGTCAATATCACTTGACCACAGAATTTCTGATTTGCAAGAAGCCTTTGGACTGAGGGAACTAAAGATCTGGATTCACAATCTTTCTAAATACAGAGACAACGGTTGGTAAACAGAAGGCAAGGCAGTTTTGCCTGAAAAAACAAGAGGGGCATTGCAGATAACTGCAGATAACTCCAACATCCATGTCTCATCTGCATTTCAAATAATAAACTAGGCTGTGTCCCTTTTTTCAACAGTGTGTATCAAATGTTTCTGTGGTAGTCAAAGGTTAATGCAAGTCACCAGTTTGAGGAGTTTAAGAAAACATAGCTGGAGGGAGGAAGGATTCAGTTCACCATTTTCAAGAGGGTGAATCAGGATCAGGAAAGGCAGTTGGGAAATTCCCAAACCAAAGAAGTGTTTAAAGATGCCAAACACTATGTCACTTTTAAAAATGAAAGGCAGAATCCAGTGGTCAAATAACCAATTTAACTCAAACATTCAAAAAGTATTTATTAACCCCCTAGTCTGAGCAAAACACTGTGCCAGCAAGTGGGAGAATTGGAAAGTTTAGCTAACATATGATCCCAGCTCTTACAGAGACAAATGGGGGCAAGAAAGTATGTACAAATAATTATAAAATGAAATGATACATGAAAAGAACATTAGAAAAAGTGCTGTGTGAAGTCCAAAGCAAGAAAGGTCATTACCAATTGGAAAAGGATCAGAGAAGACTACCCGAAGAAACATAACTTAAATTATGCTTTGAAGGATGGGAAAGAATTTAATTAGGAGTGGGGTAGGTAAAAGGGTATCAGAGATCTAAAACTAGAATAGGCATTAGTGGTCATCGAATCCAGTGTCCTCATTTTAAAGATGAGGAAATTGAGATCCTAGGGCATTGTCAGTCAACTAGCGTTTTTATTAAGGTCTACTATATTCCAGGCAGTATGCTATGAGACCACTGGGACAAAAATAATCTTTCAAGGAACTCACAGTTTAATGGAGGAGACAATATGAAAACAAGTATATATGAACAAAATGTAGATATAGATAGATGCAGGATAAATTGAGGAGAGTCTCGAAGGGGAAGGCACCAACATTTAAAGAATCAGGAAAAATTTCTTACAGAAGGCAGGTTGTAAGCTGAGGCTTGAACTATATCAGAGATGCTAGGAGACAGAAGTGAAAGCATTCCAAATAAAGAGGACAGCTGCTAAAAATGCTAAGCCAAGGAGATGGAGTGTCATTTAACTTAAGAAAGCCTGTAACAGTGCATCAAAGAGTATATGGAAGAGAGTAAGGTATAAAAAGGCTAATCAGGCAGAAGGGGCAGAGGTATGAAGGACTTTTTAAAGCCAAATAAGACTAAATTATTTATATTTGATCCTGAAGGAATAGGGAGTCACTGGAATTGATTGAATAAGGAAGCAATGTTAGATCTGTCCTTTAAAATGATCAATTTACCAAGTGAATGGAGGATTAGAAGTTCAGAATGCCAAGAGGCTATTGTAATAACTCAGTTGTAAGATGATGACAGCCTATACCATGTTGGTCACAATCTTAAGGGAAAAAAGATATATATATGAGATATTAGGAAAGTAGGAATGAAAGGACTTGACAATTGGTTGTATATGGGAAGAAGGGTAAGAGAGAATGCATGTACAATCACCTTTTTTTCTATTCTACTATGTTATAGAAATGCTGGTTTTGTTTCTTAAGTTTGGAATAAAACAAATAACATTTTAAAAAGAATCAAAGATAATACTTGGGTTATAAGACTGGGTGACTGATGATGATAACTTTGATATTATTAAAGAAGTTAGAAAAAGAGAAGGATTGAAGGCAAGAAAGAGGTAAAGATAATAAGTTTAGTTTTGGATATTGAGTTTCAAATGTCCATTAGCTATCCAGTTAGAAATATCTATTAGGCAAGTTGGAAATATAATTATTGAAAATATAAGTATAATATATACTGAAGGTCAAGAGATTAGGGCTTGATAAACAAGTCTAAGAGTCATCTGCACAGAGATAGTAATTGAAACTATGGGAGTTGATGAAATCATCAAATGAAATAGTATAAAGAGAGTAGAGAAGAGGACCCAGAACAGAGCTCCTTCCTTCCACCTGAATTAGTGAACTTGTCTAAAACTACAAAAAAAAGTATGAATCAGAGGTTAGATTTGAGCTTTATTCCTTTGATTCCAAAGCCTCTGTTCTTTCCATTATACCACAATGCCTGGTGGGCATTCTGCATATAGAGAAGAGAGGCAGGAAAAATGGGAATTATATTTGGGAAACAGATGTCTGATTTGACTTTTTTGCATCACAGGGTATATGAGATGAATAGTTTGAAATCAAACTAAAAAGACAGGGTAGCACCAGATTATAAAGGGCCTTCAATGATAAAAGAATTTCAATTTTTCTTGGTAAATAATATGAAGTTATTGACCAATCTTTAGCAGATAAGTGGCATGATACAAAGCAAAATATTTCTCTATAATTGTGAAGGATGCATTTGTGTAGAAAGCTAATGTAAACAGGGAAACCTGTTGGGAGGCTTTTACAATAGTTCAGAAAATGGCAATAAGGAACTACTTTAAGATTATAGCCATGAGAATGGGCAGGAAGGTGCAAATGGGGTAGATATTTTTGGAGTTAAAAATTAATAAGATGTAGTAATTGAGTAATTGAGTGGATGTAGAGGAAAAGATTTGAATAGAACACCAAGATTTCAAATATGGGTGGTATGTATTAGTGAAGTCAGAAGGAGGAGTTTGGGATGTGCTGAATTTAAGGTGCCATTTTGTAAAGGTCCAGTAAATACTCTTTAGGAAGTCAGAGGTGCAAGCTTAAAGTGTAAGGGAGGTATTTAGCCTGGACAAGCAGATTCATCCACAGAGAATCATCTCTGAAGTAATGAAATTGTCAAGAATGACAATTCCTTAGTAGAGAAAAGTTACTTATTGGGAAGTCAAGGAAGATGGTATAGAAAAAGGAAACCAGGGCTAAGGCTAGACACATGAGCACTAGTCACATTAAGAGGTAGAGAAGAGAAAAAAGAGTCCATGAAAGAAACAGAGACAGAATCATTTAAATAAGAGACCTGATACAAGCTATTTAACCAAGGCCCCTTGCCCACAGGAGCAGAATACACAGACAGAAATCACCAGAATGTGAAATCCATCAAATTTTACAAATCACACCTATGGTAAGTTTGGATCATTTCATCTACTCCTTCATATTAAAACAAATGAAAGTCTCAGACTTCTAGACCAAAAAAATCACCTATTTTCTTTAAAATTACTTTTTCATTTAAAAAAAAGGAATGAAATGGATATGAAAGATCCCTTTATAGCACCTATGATAACCATCTACCATAATTTCATTCCCCTGCTCCAGACTGAGAAAAAGAAATAGGCTGCTTATAGGAAGGCAGAGACACCCAAGGGATCAGCTTTCCTGGAAAGACACCACTTACATTGTGTAGAAGACAATCCCCATAGACTTCTCCATCCCCTCCTATCTCATCCCTAGTCCTGTTTTTGTTTCTCTATTCTTCCAGTGCTAGAGCCATCTCTCACTGTCTTTCTCAGCTGCAGAACAGAATGTCCATTTCATATTGTTCAAAATCCCCATCTCATTTTTCAGTAAAGATACAGTGCCCTGCAGCTTCTCAGACACTCATTCTTTTAAAAGCATTGGATGGGCCCCAGTTCTTTGGCTATGGTTTTAATAAACTCTCCCTGGCGCTGGTGTCTTTCAGTCTGTCAATTTAAAATCCTGACTCAAGCACCATAGATCACAGCTGAAAAAGAAATCTACTCATAAAGGGGAAAATTGTAAAAACACCAAATACAAAAATGATAGATTCAAAATGACAAGCTCAAAAGTTGGCATTGATCAAGATAACTCATCAACCAGTTATACTTGTTGTTATTGCTGCTGCTGTTATTGTTTTAAATTACATTAAAACATTAAATGAGATTTATCTATTAAAAAAAGACCAATGATGTTCTCATACTTTCTAGAGTGCGAATTATTTTTAAGATGTTAAATAGCCTCACTATTAAAAAGCTAACATTGAAATTCTGGTAGTTTTGAGGATGGTGAACATGTATTAAGGATATTCTAGGTTGTCCATTTAAACATTCTTAATTTTCTCTCTTTTCAGGCTATATGAAATAATAATCTGTTCTATCTGTATGCTTCCTTTATTCCTCTTAGAGTTCCATCCCTGTCTGGACTTTGTCTACTCTGTCACAATAGCCATCTCATCCTGAAATTCCCAGGGCCAATGCCAATTATCTTGACTTTTGTCTTGCCATTAGATTTCAATGTCTCTGGAAGAGAGAATAAAGATTTGGTGCAGTTCACCTTCACTTAAATCCAATTCACATGCAAGTTGAGACATCACTCTTATGATATCATTTGTTTTCTTCAAAGAAGGAAGGATGAACAATAATAACAACAACTCTTCCCCTATAGCCTTTCTTTCCTGGAAGTTCTCTTCACCTTTACAATCCCTTCCTGTCATTATCTGATTTTTTTCAAAAAGCTCCAAATTAAGGAAAGTGCCCAAACCAGCCATGCCTTTGTTACTAGTCTCTATTCCTGAATGTACAGAGTTTTCTTTACTGCTTCCTCCTTACTCTCACTCTCAGAATCCCTTTCAATTTTCTTTTATGGGTTGTCTTTCTGCCATTAGTATGAAAGCTCCTTGAAGACAGGCACTTGTCTTTCTTTTTTGCATGAATTTGTATTCCTAGCACTTATTTAGCATATAGTATTTGTTAATTAAATGTTAATGAATGTTAACATTCAGGGTTAGGGAATCTGCCCTGGGAAGTTTTCCCTGACTACTCCAAACTACATTGATCTTTCCCTCCATGTATTTTGCATTTATTTTGCCACCTAATGATATAATAATAGTAGTGATGATAATGATGACAATAATAATTACTAGCATTTATAGAATTGCTTTAAGACTTGCAGAGTACTTCAAATACATTAATTCATTTGGTTCTTGCAATATTCCTAGGAGTTAAATGCTATTATTATCTCTATTTTACCAGTAGTGAAATAAGAGAAAAAGTGACTTGTCTAAAGTCACATAGCTAGTGTCCAAACTAGTATTCAAACTCGTGTTGTATCATCTAGATGCCATAAATATAATGCATTTACATTGCTTTGTACTGTTTTCATCTTTCTATCTTATTTCTCAATAAGCTGAAAAGATCTCTGAGGGTAAGAACCATATATTTTGCTTTTTGTACAATCAACAGCACTGAGCAACTATGCTGACCACTTAGTAGATCTTAGTAAATACTTATTGAATTGAATTCAACTGAAAGCACTGAGGTGGAATTGAGGGAATTTGAATCCAGCTGTGAATCCGGCTGCTTGTTCCTTCTGGATTTGATAAGAATATTGTTTCTGGTCTTCCTCTGGCATTCTCAACTCATGTATTATTGATTTTGACAGGTGCCTCCTTGTTTTAAGGAGATAGAGACATGAGTAGCCAATGGCAACACATTATTCTAATCAGTACCAATTGTTGCTTTATTCTAATCAGAAACCATTATACAGTAAGGATACCTTCTATAGATGAAAATCATTTCACTATTGTTGAACAGTGAATACTGCACATAATCTTCAAGATAGAAGCTGCCCCTAAAAGTGGCTCATTAAATTATCTCACAGAGGAATACTGGGCAGCCATTGGTAATTGGGTTTTATCTTTCTTTTTGCCTTTGGGAAAAAACATAAGAGATAGCTGAAGCTGAATAAATAAATAGGTAATTTCATGAACAAATCAACCCAGAGTGATCTGGTAATTTTGCTGTCCTCACACCTAAGAAAAATTATAATTTTAGAGCCATGATTTTCCTATAAATCTATGCTCCTGTGAATTGATAGGGTGTCTGTAAAAGTGGATACTAATCACACAAAATGGGTGACGGGTTTGATTCAGGTGTGTACCCAGTGTTTACCCAGAGATGGATGGCACAGACATGGAACTGATTTCTTACCTCCCTCTCTTGAAAACATCAGAAACTGAAACTAAGGGCAGCACTATATATCACTTGGAACTGCAAGTTCATTCAGCCAAAGGTGACAAACTAAAAAAAGGACAAAAGACAGCACCAAGTTCTTTCTAGATCCAAATCTATGATCCTATGATTCTATAATATTAAAAAACTATGATAGAAAAAAAAATAAACAAACTTTCATAGATATTCAAGTGCTGAAAAAATGCAGGTCTTTTTTTCCCCAGTAATGCTCTGAACTAATTTTAGTAGGAGGAACAAAAAAAAAAATTGTAAAGTGGGATATATTATTTAACATATCTCTAAGCCTTAATTTTCTGATCTGTGAAAAGAGGGATACTTCAAATTCATCCTAGATGTCTCTAAGGTCCCTTCCAGTTTAAATCTATAATCCTATCATTTGAGCTAGAATTTGTTTGTACATTTCTATGTTTTCTCTAAGTTAACCATTCTCTTCCAAGAGATGAAAAGAAATTTTATTAAACTAGCTTTTTCACAACGCTCATAGAATTTCTTCAAGTTTTCTTAATCTTAGACCCAAATTACAATTCTACTTTCATAATCCACTAAAATCACCCCTCCCTCTCCCTCCCCCTTCCCTCGCTTATTAACAATTTTTTAACACTATACAGTGTAAGGTAGTGATGGAAGGGACATGCATAAGGCTTAGTTCCTTGTCCTTGGAGAGCTTATGGTCTAATGGAGAATATGAAAGATATTAAAAAGGTGATATTGAGTAATTTTTAAAAGCCATGATAGTTCAATGAAGGGAGATTTCACGTTCAATTAAAAGGATCAGGGAAAGGTACATGGAGAAAGTAGTATTTGATCTGGGCCTGAAAAAATAAACTGAGTAGTATTTCAAAGGCAGAGATATGCGAGTAACATTCAGGTGAGGGAAAAAAATACACAAAGACAAATAAGTTGGAAGATATGAGATGTGTTTAGGGAACGTCAAGTTCTCAGGTTTGGCTGAAGGTTAGGATTTATGCAGTAACAGAAGATTTGCAAGGAATAAAAGTTAGGGCCAGGTCACAAAGGGCCTTGAATGCAAATCTATGGACATTATTCAGTAAGCAATTATAATTTTTTAATAATAGCTTTTTATTTTCAAAATACTTGCAAAAATAGTTTTCAATATTCACTCTTGTAAAACTTTGTTCCAAATTTTTCTCCCTTCTTTCTCCCCATCCTTCTCCCCCAAATAGCAAATAATTCAACTTATTAAACATGTATAATTCTTCTCTATATATTTCCACACAAAAAATCAGATCAAAAAGGAAAAATGAGAAAGAAAAAAAAACAAGCAAACAACAATAAAAAAGGTAAAAATACAGTTCCCTCTTTCTGGGTGAGGACTTTCCATGGTTCTCCATCAAAGACCACTGGAACTGGCCTGAATCACCTCATTGTTGAAAACAGCCAAGGTGTCAGAGTTGATCATCATATAATTTTGTTACTGTGTACAATGTTTTCTTGGTTTTACTCACTTAATTTAGCATCAGTTCATGTAAGTCTCTTTAGGACTCTCTGAAATCATCCTGCTGATCGTTTCTTATATAACAATATTCCATAATATTCATACACCACAACTTTTTCAGCCATTCTCCAACTGATGAGCATCCACTCAGTTTCCAATTTCTTGCCATTACAAAAAGGGATGCCACAAACATTTTTGTACACGTGGGCCCTTTCCCTCCTTTGAAATCTCTTTGGGATATAAGCCAGTAGAAATACTGATTCAAAAGGTATGCACAGTTTGATTGCCCTTTGAGCATATTTCCAAATTGCTCTCCAGAATGGTTGGATAAGTTCACAACTCCACCATCAATGTATTAGTATCCCATTTTTCCCACATCCTTTCTAACATTTATCATTATCTTTCCCTATCAGCAATGATAAGCTTTTGACCATAAGTATGGTTATAATAGCAAAAAAGAATAATCTTTAAGAACTTTAGGAGAATTAACCTGGCAACTGTGTTTAAGAGTAGGAAAGGGGAAAGGAATTCTGGAGATAGAAAAGGCTAGTAGTTCAGGTGCAAGATACAAGAGCTTGAATAGTGTGACAGCAATGGAAATAAAAAAGAAGAAATTATTTTGTCCAATTCTGTCCAGTATGGTCAATGTGTCTTTCTTTTGCCTAATTTTTTCTTTGTAATAAGGAAAGACTCTAAAGTAGTGATCATAAGGTCATTGAGAGTAACAGTTGGAAAAATTCCAATGAGGATTATTTCTGTGGATTCTAGAAATTTTGAAATATTAAATACAATCAGTTTTTCTTATTTATTTCAACTCTAGTGGCAAAGCCCACTAAAAATAAGTGACTATATGATAAATCATATAGTTCATCCTAAGAAGAGTAAAACAAAAAAATCTATGCACAAGATTTTTATGTCTAAACCTAAAGCAGATACTAGGATTGACATAAGATATGTATCAAAGAACATTTTATTTAGAAGGTCAAAGCCTCAGGAGAGCTTGAGATGAGAGGGTTTCTTTGATCTTCCAAGCCCAGATCATGACTTGGAGGAAGGAAGATAAGAGTTCTTCAAATATAAACCTTTTTTTTTTTTTACAAATGAAGAAGATGAGGAGCAGAGAGGTTAATTACTTATCCAGGATAGCTAGTAAGTGTCTAAGTGAAGATCAGAACCTGGGTCTTTTTGTTTCTTAATTTAATAGTTTGTCTACTACATCATGCTGCCTTCTTTGGAGTGGGATGGAGGTTTAGCAGCTTCTCCAAAGATATCTTACTAACTTTTGTCTTTTGCACAACAAAAATCCTATCTCTGAAGTATGTTAGGATATTCTTTCACTTTTTAAAACCCTCAAGGGTCTTAAAATGACATATAGGGAAGCTAAATGTTATTTGATTTGGTAATGGTGGTAATGATGATGTCATTTCAGTTTGTTCAACTCTCCATGAGCTTATTTGGGATTTTCTTGGCAAAAATACTGGAGTGGTTTGCCATTTCCTTCTCTAGATCATTTTACAAATGAGGAACCTGAGGCAAATATGATTAAGTGATTTTCCCAGGGTTACACAGCTAGTAAGTGTCTGAGGCCAGAGTTGAACTCAGAAAGTTGAGTATTCTTTATTCCAGTCTCCTAGCCTTCATTACTTGTTACTTCTACTCCCAAATCTACATTTTTTTGTTTTTTGATATTTTCATTGTTTGAAGGTGGGGAAGCTCAGTGTAACAATGGATAGTGTGTCAGGTCTTGAATCAGGAAGATTCATTTGGGGCAGAAGGAAGAGAGAGCAGAATGGGACAGAGTAGAAGATGATTCTTACATACTGAGTATGAATGTGGACTTGTTTTCATAAAGAGACAGGGGTCATTCCTCATAGCCTTTGCTGGGCTTCTAAGAAATTCTGACCTGCACAAATGGTCATGAGCTTATTAAAAAAAATTATGATACCAGACTTTGTTCATGATCTGAATTTCTGCTTTAACTTTAACTCTCCTGAATAATGATGAGAGTAACTAGCATTTATGTAGCATTAAAAGGTTTGCAAAGTACTATATACATGTTATATCATTGGATCCTCATACTAATCTTGTGACATAAATACTGTTATTCTCATTTTACAGATAATGAAACTGAGGCTGAGAGGTTAAATTACTTGCCTAGGATCACAAAGTTAGTGTCTAATTCTGAATTTTAATTAAAGCCTTCCTGAGTTCAAGCCCAGGACTTTTACACACTGTCCAGGACTTTTACACATACTCTTGCCTCTGAAACAGATTTCAAGTTCTAAAGCATGCTACAGGTGCAATTAACAGGTTAATATTGTTCAGTCTTCATATGTCAGGGTGTCTTGTGTCTAAGAGATGTGCTATCAGACAATTGCCATATCACAAAACCTGGGAATTTTAAGAGAGCTAGATAATTAAGAAAAATGGAGGAGACTACAAAAAGAGCTGGCTTGTTAAGGAAGATGAGTTCAGTGTCAGATTTTAAATGTAACAGAAGTAGAAATACCCTCTCCCTTTAATGGAAGCTTTAAATTTTTCATTTTAATTCTATTTATTTTCAATGGGGAAAAAATCTATTTTTCCTCCCTTTTTCTTTGTCCCTGTTTATTTTGAAAAACAAAAACAAAAACCTTGTTACTTATGTGTATACTCAAACAAAACAAATTTACCCATTGGCCACATCCAAAAGCATGTATCTCATTCTGTGCAATAGTCCATCACCTCACTGCTTTGAGATGGGTAGCATTCTTCATCATAATTGATTGTTGCATTAAGCAAAGCTCTTGAGTCTTCCAGAATTACTGATTTTTACAGTATTGATGAAATAGTATAAATTGTTCTACTGGTTCTTTCATTTCACTCTATATCTGTTCAAATAAATCTTCACAGGTTTTTCTGAAATCATCCCCTTAGTCTTTGGTTAAAGCATAATACTACTACCTTATACTAAAATACCATAATTTGTTCAGCTATTTTTAATTAATAGGAACACTTCTGGTTTTCATGTAAATGCTTTAATCAGTGGTTATTTTCTAGCAGAGCTTTGATTTGACTCAATTTTGATATATATTAAGCTGTAACTCACTGGAGAATTCTCTGCAAACTAAGATCATAAAATGCTTTGTTCTTGGACATATGGATTTTGGCAAGCAAGTAGTGAGGACTTGGAAGAGAAGCAGTTACCATAAGAAAGTATAAAGCATACAAAAATTTCAGTATTAATCCAGCTGCTATGTTGAATTCAATGTTCCCAATGTTGCTGTTATGAAGAGAAAGAAAGAAAAATAACTAAGGGAGAAACTTTTGTATACACTATACCCTAGTGCCTTTCCATGAATGAGCTAAAGTATGCTTCTTAAGGTGAACTGAGATTAATGTTCCTGGAAGATATGTTAAAAGTGAAAGCCATTTGTGACTAGGTGGTAAAAGTGATGTTCAATACCTAATTCACCCGCTTATTATAACCCTGCTGCTCTGTTTCCTTAAATGTCATATGCTATGAATACATGTTTCATCTGGCTTATTCTAGTTAAAGGGAAACTTTAATATAGCCTCATTAGTTTCAGTTTTGAATACATAATTACACTAACCATACCTTGAACTTGAATATAGCTATGAGAAGAAACACATTCAGAGACTCTGGAACAACATGATATTTTTAAATTTTATTTTATTTTTAATTTATGTAATAAAACAGTATTTCCATAACAGAGTATGATTAAAAAAAAAAGATGATTGTGCATGAGAATAAAAATCTATTTTGTAAAACTTTCCATTCCTTTTAAATAATATAATAAAGTTCAGTATTTTTCTTTTTTTCTTTTCTTGTTTCCTTTTTTTTTCTTCATATATAAATACATGTATATGGGTATACATATAAAATTATTCTCGACATACTTCTATCAGTTCTTTTTTCTGGATGCAAATAGCATCTTTGTTCCTATGTCCTTTATAGGTAATTCTGATATTTGTAATAGTCAAAATGACTTATTTGTTGAAAGTCATTAATAAAAACAAAATTGCTATTACTGTAGATAATGATCTCTTAGTTTTGTTCATTTAGCTCTTATTTTCTGCAAGTCTTTCCATGTTTGTCTAAAATCACTGAAATCATCGTTTCTTATAGCATAGTGGTATTCCATCATAGTCATATATCACAATTAGTTCAAATCATGTTTTTAAGTGTAGGGGAGACATTTAGGTAGACATCTAATAGTTGAAAATTTGAGATTACAACTCAAAAGGAGTCTACCTTAAAATTTAAGCAATAAGAAGAGTCAAAACCTTGGGCAGAGAGTATATGCCAAAAGAGGATGAGGAGGGAAGAATTTTGAAAATCCTCATATTTAATGAGGCAAGTGAGGAGCAAGAGAAGACTTCAAAGGAGACAAAGAAGGAGTTCAAAGAAGTACAAGGGGATTTCAATGTCAACAAAATCTAGAAGGGGAGAGTAGGAGGAGGGCAGCCATCAGTGTCATATATTGCAAAAAAGGTAAGGAAAAAAAATAATAGGATAAGGCCAAAGAAATAGTAACTGGATTTCATATTAAATTAACATAAAAGAGCAAGGATGCTTTGGGACACCTCAGTCTCAGATTTCTCATCTATAAAATGGGGATAATACTAACACCCATCTCACATGAAGCTTGTCAGCATCAAATGAGGTAATGTATGTAAAGAACTTTGTAAATCTTTGCTTAATAGCTATTTTATAAGCTCTCTCCCTTCCCCACCACAAAAGTTTAAGATAATATCTTACTTTTGATACCTGAAATTCTACCATAAGCATGATTTCTTTTGAAAATGCAAATAAGACATCCTTAGTTGTGAGAATCAAATGAGATAATACATACAGTACTTTGCAAATGTTAAAACACTATATAAATATTATCATCGTCGTCATTATTATTATTATTGTTTAGTCCTAATAGAGGCATCAAGGTAGTACAGCAGATAGAGTAGTGGGCAGGTGTGGAGTGAGAAATATGCATCTTCCTGAATTCAAATCTAGCCTTAGACACTTACTAGTTGTGTGACCTAGACATGTCACTTATCCCTGTTTGCCTCAATTTCCTCATAGGTAAAATAAACTGGAAAAGGATATGGCAAATCACTTCGGTATCTTTCCAAGAAAACTCTATATGGAGCTACAAAAAGTTATTCACAATTGAAAAATGAACAAAAGTCTCTATAACCTCAGTGTTACTGTGATGAAAGGAAAGTGATTAAAAACAAAGGGGTCAATGATGGAAGAAGCAATGTGCTAAACAAACAACAACAAAAAAAAAAGAGTGTAAAAGATTCAAGACATTGCAAAAAGAACATCTCTTCCTTTTGTTCAGCCCAGTCTCTGCTACTTCCTCCAAGTACATCCTCCAAAACATTGTTGCAGAATGAATGACAACCTAGATTTTTTCCATTACAGTAGCATTTGACCTTGATCGTGATTTTCACTTTTAAAACTGGCTTCACTTTCTTTGGGGATCAGACCAAAAAAGAAAGAAAGAAAAAATAATTTCTATGACCACAGTAAACTCTCTTGTATCTAGCATGGTTAGGGAATAGCACGTCCCGTTTAATTAAATCATCTGGTTAGTAGAGAAAGGCCATGTGTGACTTACCAATTTGCAAAGAATTCAAATAAAATAAATTTCCCTCTAAAAACTAGGCTGAACAAAATTAATCTTCCTTGATTGACTCAGGGCAATTCAGATCTCATATGGCCTCTAGGTCACCACAGTGAACTACAATTATCCATTAATTGAGATTTCAGACTAAGAAAATGATGACTAAACCAGCTTTAAGTATCCATAGAAAGGCTGAGTTAAATGGTCAAGTTTTGAGGAATCATTTGACTCAATAAACATGTTTTGTTTGAACAAGAGCAAAGACTGCATCTAGGAACAT
The DNA here is from genome assembly GCF_016432865.1 of Antechinus flavipes. Lineage (NCBI taxonomy): Eukaryota > Metazoa > Chordata > Mammalia > Dasyuromorphia > Dasyuridae > Antechinus > Antechinus flavipes. Next base: position 123,705,376 of record NC_067401.1, on the reverse strand, counting down.
GAAGTTCATAGGGAATTATTCAATTCTGAAGGGACTAAGAAGAACAGAATAAATGTTATGAATGAAAGAGGCTGCCACCAAAAAGATGACTTCAAGTGTCAACTATTGACTCACCAGGAAGATTCTACAGTAGAACTCAAAGCCTGAGTCATGAGTTGATTGATGGAGACAGGTAATGTCAATGACATTATTTAACACAAAAAATTCATGATGCTTCTCACTCAACAAAGACATCCTACAGAAGTCAAAATTCCCTAATAACTTTGTTTAAGGTCACAAAATCTGTCTCTAGACCTGGCATTTTTTCCCCAAATGCAGGTCTCTGGTCATAAAGATCAAGTGAATTAGAATCATAACTCAACTCAACTTAGTTTAACTCAACTCAACAAGCATTTATTAAACAACTATGACAGTAGAAACAGGATGAACTGGTCTCAAAACTAGGAAGATCTGATTGCAAGGCCTACCACTGATTCATTCAAATTATGTGATCTTGGATAAGTCACTCAATTTCTAAGCATCTCTCAAAGATTTGAAAGGAAGTGCTCTACATTGGTTGAAGGGGTTTTCTCAATCAGCAGTTCTCTATACCATTGAAAACAATTAGTCAATCAATAATTATTTATTTAATACCTATTATGAACTAAGCACTAGACTACAAAGGAAAAAAATGAAATAGTCTGTGATCTCAAATATTTTCACATTCTACTTAAGGAAAACAACATAAACAAGTAAATATAAAAATAGAAATATATAAAATAGAAAAAAAAGAAAGCGTATTAACAACTTGGGGGGAAGAGTCCATTTGTACTTGACCAAATATTGGAGGGAATCTGAGATTTTAAGATGTGAAGGTGAGGAAGGAAAGCATTTTAGGCATAGGAAAAAGCAGGTGCAAAAGCAGAGAGTTGGAAAATGGAACATACAGGACAATTTGTCTGCACTATAGAGGGTGTGATGGGAAAGAATGCACAATCAAAGTAGAAATATAGGCTGAAGCCAGATTGTAAAATACCTTTAATACCTAAGATAGGAGTTGCCTAAAATCAATAGAGAACCATTGAAGATACTTGACTTGGGAAGTAAAATGGTCACACCTGTGTTTTAGGTATATTTGGCAGCTGTGTGGAAGATGCACTAGAGAGTGAGTTTGGAGTTGGAGAGACTAGATAGAAGGCTGTTACAAAATTCAAGTGAGGCTGATATGTGAGTGGAAAGAAGTAATAAAAAAGGAATGGATGAAGAATATTGTAGATGTGGTAGAATCAACAAAACTTAGCAGCTGTTTGCATATAAGAGGTGAGGGAGAATGAAAAGTCAAGGATGACTGAGATTTTACAAGTGGGTGACCAGAAGGATGACAATGCACTCAACAGAAAGAAATAACAAAAGAAAATAGACCAATTCTATTAGAACCAAAATCCAAAGTGAGCATGGAAAGAATCTGATGATCACTTGAAGAAATTCACATTTCTCAAACCTACAAATAGCTGCTACTTCTTAAAAATGTCCATTTTAGTTGGTCAATAACTTATGCCAGGAAAAGAATCATAATAAAGAAGTAGCCAGGAATTTTGAGATCTCATCTCAGGCCCACTTATTTGATTGCCATAGAAACTAAGAAGAGAGAAGAGAATGAAGAGAAATCTATCCCTACTCTTGCTGAAAACCCAAGGAATAACTCACCAGCATCCTCAAAGAACACAAGTCCACCAAAGGAAGGAGGTAGCATCTTTCCAAAGTTCTCATAACTTGCTTCAAGGATTCATGGCTCAGTCATCAATAAATTTGGATAGTCCCCAGTTATGAGGATATACAAAGACCAAAGAGAAGTTAATGAGTCCCATACATCCTTTAGCATAGAGTTATGGAATTTAATATTAGTTAAGTGTTAATTAAGTTAAATTGAGCTTTTGCTCAGTCTTATAGCACATGATATTATGATATTTACTAGTTTGGTGACCATAAACTAGGCAATTGATGTTTCTGTGACTGATATTAATTGGTCCAACTATTTTGAACCGATTTCTGGAAAGATAATATGGAAATATGCTTTTAAAAAGTGACTAAGATGTCCATATCCATTGCCTCCAAGATCTCATCACTAGGTATATGCTCCAAGGACTCAAAGATTAAAAGAAAGCAACATTTTGGTGATTAAGCATAATTGGAGAATGTTTAAACAATCTGTGACATATTATTGTAAAGCAAGGGTTTGTGAACTTGGATTACGAAAAAAAATACATCTTAAATATGTTTAGCTTGTAATCCAATGTATGTTGTTTATGTACTCAAAACCATTATGCTGAGAATGAGTCCATAGGCTTCACCAAACCACCCTAAAGATGTATAGCACAATAAAAAGTTAAGAACCTTTGATATAAAGGAACATTATTTAGCTATCTATCTATATCTATATACACAAATTTAAAGGTGAAAAATTCAGAGAAACATAAAAAAAGTGAACTACAGCAGAATGAAGTAAGAAGAACCAAGAAAATGATATATACAACCTTTCTATAGATTCTAACCTGTAAAATGAGCATAATAACCTTCCCATAAATTTGCTACAAAGATAATGTATGATAAACCTTAATACACTACTTAAAGTGAGTTTTTCTTAATATATTTTTCTATTTTTATTCCTCTATCTGTTTCATAGAATTTCAGTCCAGGATTGAATCAATCTTGGTTACATTTATCTAGTGGTCTCTGCTCCTCTTAACCCATTCTCACTCTCTGGCATCTTGCCTCATGGTGTTCCCACCTGAGACTATGAGTTATTATTAAACACCTATAGCCAATCACACAGAGCATGACAGAGGGGAAAAGAGCATGGCCATCTCAGAAAACAGTAATTCCCAGCACAGTGCCCACATTGCTCTTGTCCTTCATTTTTATGGCAAAATTGTGACAAGGACAGTAAATAGCACGATGTGAGCCAATTCTTAGGACTATGATTGTAATGAAGATGGGAAATGGTACAATTTAAGTATTTGACATCTGAAGCCCTGCTTGGTAAAAATCTAATCTATTTCTCATTAATACTCCCTCTCAGAAAATCCCATGGGACATATCAGAAGACTGTTCTTTTGGCAATCAGATTACTGGGTCTGGGTTTCTGATATCTCTAAATGCTGTCCTGTAAACAGCAAAGCACATTCAGTCTGACACTCCTGCTATATTCCTTAGTCTTATCCATAGATAGATATACGATCCTGTCACAGGATCAGCATTTTTGAAGCAAAGAGATTAATTATGACATATTATATGGAGTTTAATGTAATAGGCCACACCTGAATCCTGATTTCAAAGGAATTTCATTTGTGGGCAGGACAGAAAAGAAATATGGAACAAAAAGTCTTTGAACCATAACATTGCTTTAATGAACAGACATGTTTACCTCACAAAGCAGACCAGATCAAACTTTACATAATGAAAGCATTCTTCTGGATGATAGAATCAGTATCATAAATAAGTAAAAAATAATTTTCTTCCATCACAGCTCTTTGTAGGAGAACATACAGAATAATTACCTTCATTTTCTAACACAGTTCTAACAATTTGTTTCAGGATATACTTGCAGTAATTTCTTCTGGAAGGGATGAAGGTATAACAGTATTTCCCACTAACTACAGATAAAACTTGGGACACCATGTAAACATCAGCTAATTGGTCAAATAGATCTCCTAAATACATTCACCCAATATTTATTTCTTATTTTTAAAGACAACACAGAACAAATCAAGAACATTGATAATGTTTATCCCTTAGAAGTTCTGAGGGATCCTTCCTCCCAACTCCTGTTCTCACTACAGTTAGGTCCCCCAGAGGATGACTGTTTCCATCTCTTGTCTTAGAAATACAGAGATATCCCTGGATAGGTGGAGACTAGGGGGAGAGATTTTCCTAACACTATAAACTCAAGCCATAATTCCAGAGTGTTGTTCCTCCAGTATTAATCACCAGTTACAGTTAGTGTCTTTTTTTATATTATTGATCCTCTAGCAATAGTGTCCCAGTATCATTTTACAATTAAAATTAATTAACTTCTATAAAGGGATATTTACTCAGAAGATTATGTAAGTTACAAAGTATTTACACACACACACATACACACCTGGGGATATACTCTCATCTACCTTCTTGGACTCTAAGGAGAATAAACTCCAATTTAAAATAGGGGCTAGAAAGCATTTTCCTCACCAAGTTTATTTTCAGATGCAGCATAGCTGATGGATGAGTCACTGTCACAGTCTCTAGGCTGCCTTTGATTCACTTCTAAGCTGAATTAAGCATGTCCCTCAGGACTTTATTTCTTACAAGGCTAGACTGTTTGCAAAATAAGATTTGGACTCTAGTTCCTATATTTCAGGCAGTTCAGTCTCCTGAACTTTCAAAACTCACAAGGTTGAAGTCTTGTCTAATATTCCTTCATTTAAGAACAAATGACAAGAGGCAAAGAATACAGGTCTATAGTCATAGTTACATGTTGGTCTGGGAGGGGAAGAGGGAGGAGAAGGCTTGAGGTTTCTCCCCACTCAGAAGTTTACAATATGGCACCTTCACTCAAAACAGCCAGGCAGAAAAGAAGGAACAAGCTGTTTCTGTGGAAATCTTTTGTCTGTTTTCAATTTTTATTCACCACCATGACCTAAGCAGACTGAAAACAGAATACTTGTGCTTGCTCTGAACTAAAAAGCACTTCTATTATATATCATGCCTTTCTGGAAACTGTGGTCCTAGATTTCTGTGAGCTGACAGCAGACACATGGTTCTGCACACTCTCCAATGATGGAGTTCCATGCTCCAAGGAGCATTCCTCCCCTCCCCTCACCCATCCATTCAAAGATAGTTTCCGTGAGTCCTTAGCCCAATGAGGATGAAGCTACAACTGAAGGAGAAGCATTTCACTCCTTAGCAGTCTCTGGTGTCAAAACTTACAAGGTTGAAGTCTGATATTCCTTTACCAACAAGTTAGAAAGAATATCCCCAAAAAGCTTCTTCCCTATTTTTCACTACCATACTTCTACTTTCTACTGATATTCTCCAACTTCTCTCAGCTCTGGGGATAGATTGCCTTCAATCTATGAGGAACTTTCTATTGTTTTCCTCCCAGGTTCTACAGCTCAAGCAAATACATAAATTCAGTTATGGGGGAAATTTCTGCTCAACCAGGTCTGTTTTTCATTCCTATATGACTCCATATTGTTGTTGTTTTTCATATGTTTCAGTCATGTCTGGTTCCTCATATCCCTATTTGGGATTTTCTTGTCAAAGATACTTAAGTGGTTTGCCATTTACTTCTCCAGTTTATTTTACAGATGAGGAGACCAAGGCAAACAGGATTAAGTGACATGCCCAGGGACATATTATATGAAACCATATTTTATTCCTGATTTCAGACCCAGCATTCCATCCATGATGTCACCTATAGAGATGCCTCTATATAACTTAGATTGAATCTATTCAATTTATATCTTCCTTCTCCTATCACTTGGACTCCTGCTAAATCTATCCCTGTCCAGTGTCTTTGGGAGTGTAAAATACACTGACATGCTTCATCCGCTTTCACCTACCATGAGGGAGCCAGGCTATGCTATTTAAATTACCCCCAGGCTCCTTCTTAACGTGGGAAGTGAAGCTTGGAGAAACCACCTGCTAACTGGTAGTTACTGTCACCAGTATCTATGACAGTAATGTAGAAGAACAACCTAGCTCAAAATTGCTTTAGGAAAGACTTGCAACAGTAACTTTTGGAGGGAATGAAGGCTACAGTGTTGTACTGAACTCTGAGCTCAACCTAGCAAAAATGCATGTCTCTTATGAAAGAGCAAGAAAAATTGTTTTGTTAAGAACTACTGGGAAAAGCTCAGCGAATGTGAGTATAGAGGCTTAGTGTCCCCAGAGTCATCAAAACTAGAACAAAGCTAAGTATAGAAGGGATTGGTGAGAGCATGGCAAGCTGGTAGATTGTTTAAAATCGCTGAAAGCTGTGTTAAACTTGAAATATTGAAAGACAAGTTCTTAAAGAAAATGCCTGATGGAAAAGCCCTACTTAAAGCTTCAACAAGACCTAGAGAAAGCTTAATCTGTCAGATGAAGGGCAGTTTCTCCCACAATCCAGAGTCTCCTTTGAAACATGGTTGGACACTCCTCAGTGACTTTCCCTTCTTACCTATTTGAACATGGAGACAGCAGGATAAATAGTTGAGGTATTGGGGAAAGAAGTTAGTGTAAGGTGAATATCTCCTTGGGAATCATTCTCAGAAATCTGGATTGATATGGATCAAATAGAAAGATTCTTTCTTTCTCCACCATACTCCCCAGCCCTCAATATTCATCTTTTAGCAATGAGTTGAATATAATGATCTGGAGTCAGGAAAACTCCTCATCCTAGGTTGCAATACTAACTCAGTATCCTCTTATTGGCTGAATGATCCTGGGCAGGTCACTTAACTGTTTTTTACACTTTCCTTTTCTGGAAAATGAGAAGGAAATGCAAACTACTCCAGTATCTTTGTCAATAAAACCCAAAAGAGATCACAGAGAATTGAATATGACTGAAAAAATAACTCAACAACAAGAATACATAATAATATTATGGGAAACAAATTAAATATTATGTTATTAATGGTTATTTAAATATTCTGGCATATGTATATACCTTACATCTTGATTCCTCAAAAAAAATTATAACCTTATTGAAAACATGGAAGATGTTGTTTATTTCCTTTTTATATCAATATCATAAAACCACTTTAAATCTATTTGAAAATCTTATTATAATATTATTTTAAAATGTTTTATTCTAATAAAATAAGTTCTCTTGGTAATTTTATTAATGCTAAATATGTAGACTAATTTAGGCATATCAGCATTTTTATTAAATTAGTACAGTCTAATCATAGGCAAGGATATTGCTACAATTATTTTGGTCTTTCATTATTTCTAAAAACATTGCAGAGCAATTTTATTTAAACAAGAGCTCAACATACATTGGTAAGCTCTTAGATAAATTTTGTGTAGTATATAATTATATTAAATGGATTTTTTTCTTTTTTTCTCCCTGGTTTTTCTTGATAAAATATAGAAATGCCAATTATTTTTTGTGGAATTATTTTGAATCCTATTTGCTGAAGCTATTATATATCATGAGTTCTTCATTTGTTCATAAGGGTTTTCTAAGTAAACTGCTATATCATCTACAAATAAAAATAATTTTGCTTCCTCTAAACCAGGGCTTCTTAACTTGGTTACATGGGGGTAGATAGATTTGTCATTTTAATATTTTGATAGCTATATTTGAGTGTAATTAATTTTCTTTGTAAGACCTGCATATTTAATTTCTGGATTAAAATATACTGAGAAAAAGTTCACAAACTTCACTAGAAAAACAAAAGGATCTATGACACAAGGAAGGCTAAGAAACACCTTGTTTTTATTTTTGTTTTTTTAAACAATACTTATTCCCTTAATTTCTTTTTCTGCTTTTTAAATCACTACAGTTAATCTTTCTGGTACTGAGCTAAATAATAGTGAAGAGATAAATCATCTCTTATTTCACTTCAGTCTTATTGGACTTTCTATGTTTATTGATATGCTTATGCAGATATTTTGTATTATTAATACAGTTAATCATGCAAAGTATTTCCCTAATATTGAGTCATCCTTGCAATGCTCTTATAAATATCACTTGGACAGATGACACAAAAATTACCAAAGCATACTTTATAGAATTATATCAAACAATAACAAATTCATGTGGAGAAATAAAAAGTTAAACATAGCAAGAACAACAACAACAAAAAAAAAACAGTAGTTAAAACTTTATGTTATTGGGTTTTTTTAATTGAAATTTAATTGAAAAGTACATATAATTGAAAGTACATTTAAAACATTAATTTGCAAAGCAAAACTATGAAGCAAACTTGTAAAATAAGAAAGTATTCAATAAATTCAAAAACATAGACTTTCTTTTTTTTTTAATTTTTATTTAATAATTACTTTATATTGACACTCGTTTCTGTTCCAATTTTTTTTTCCCTCCCTCCCTCCACCCCCTCCCCTAGATGGCAAGCAGTCCTTTATATGTTGGATATGTTGCAGTATATCCTAGATACAATATATGTTTGCAGAACTGAACAGTTCTCTTGTTGCATAGGGAGAATTGGATTCAGAAGGTATAAATAACCCGGGAAGAAAAACAAAAATGCAGATAGTTCACATTCGTTTCCCAGTGAAAAACATAGACTTTCAAAGGAGAGAATATTTTGTGAAAACAGTTGGGGAAACTGGGGAAAGAAAATAGATTTAGGCCCCATCTCATATCATATTATTAGAATCCCAGTGTTAACTCCACTTGAAATAAGGTGATAAGTCAAGGGAGATGTTAGAATCCTAGTGTTAACTCAATGGAATTGATACAATGCTTATTGGTTCACACCTTAGAGCAAATCTTTACAAAGTGGTAAGTCATTTGCCTAATTTAACATGGTACTTAGCAAATCCTCTAGCTCACTAATGTATTTAAGTACTCATTGGAGTTCACAAGTATGGGAGATTCACAAAGTTAACTTTGTAACTTTGTGAATTCACACCTCCCTTAATCCCTCCCTCAGAGGAGGAGTCAACCTTTGGAAAATCATATATAAGGAAGCTCTTAGCTTCAGGTTAGTCACTTCAGAACATTACCAGGAGTCAGAGAGGAGCACTATTGGAGAAAGCCCACAAGCCCTCTTTCGAAGGCAAGACAGATTCATCCCAACTTTCTCCTTGGTGCTGACTGGAGACATTCAGAGTTGAGCTAGAGGAAAAAGACTAGCAACGAGAGCTGTCGGAACCAAGGAAAGTTGAGGCCTCTAAGAAAGCTATCCAGACCCAAGGAAGGAGAAAATAAAATTTGCATTTTATCAGCTGGCTGCATTTGGAGTGATTATTACCTTTAACTGAAACTAAGGCTGCCACCAGAAAACCTCCACAAGAAACCTGCTCCCAGAGAGAATCATTATATTTTAAGGAAGAGAACACCACATCATATACTCTTTGTTGTTGTTCATTTGTTCTGTCTTGTCCAACTCTTCATGACTCCTTGAACCATAATATGTCAATGTTGTTTGTGGGGATTTCTTAGCCAAAGAGATTAGATTGGTTTGCCATTTTTTCCTATCATATATTCTTAATAAATGTCTAAATATGTAAAATTCCAAATATAAAAATCATGTAACAAAAATAATTAAAGGAGAAAACAAGGATATATTTTTGACAACTGTGAATAAAAAAAAAGTTTATAATCAGATAGGAATTATAATAAGTGTGCTTATAAATGTTTCACAAGCAAAATGTATCTATAACACATATGTAATTTGCATTATTAGCATTTTCTCCATCACTCTTTTAAGTCTAGAACAATCAACAAAACAATAAATTAAGTCCTGATTTGTTGCATTTTCTGATTTCCAAGATGTAAATGTTCATAATGAATATTTAATAATGGGTTCTTATGAGCCAATCAAGCTGTCCCCAGCACATCTCTGAATATAAGAGATTATTAAGACAAAACAAATAATTTTGGTTACATGAAATTTAAAAAGTTTTGCATGAACACAATCAATGCAGCCATTTTTAAAAGATATTTTTTTAAATCCTTGCATAAAATATCTCTGATCAAGGTCTGATTTTCAAAATGTATAAGAAATTAAAACAAATCTATAAGACTACAAGCCATTTCTCAATAGACAAGTAGTCTAATTAGGGGTAAGTATTATTGGACTTCCTTCTTCCTATGCATTGAGGCTTTTCCTTATCCTTCATAGAGAGAGGCAACAAATAGAACCAGAAGAAATAGACTTGGAAAATTTGTGACTTTAACACATTATTCAGGTTATTACTTGTTCTAATTGAAAAAGTAAAAGACACTGAGAAAACTCATGTGATGAGAGTGATGAAAAACACTGGTCAATACCAACACATGATATTAATCAGATGTTGGGAGATATGAGAGAAACAGCTATGAAAAGCTATTTGCTATCAAGTTGATGAAAGTCTCAACGCTAAGAAAAACCCTAGGAGAGTACTTGTTATCAGAAAAATTGATCAAAATAATGAATTAGAAAAAAATATCATATTCACATTTAGGAAAAACTATTTTCTTAATTGCAGTTACATTGCTCTCACTAAAGTTCTTTAAGCTCCCATATGCCCTGTTTCCCTATCCATTTTTTCAGCACTCAATCTTCCCTTGAAGAAAGAACAGATAGTTTAGGCAGAAGCTTGACATTCTGTTATATTGCACAATAGAGTATTTGAGTAGGCTGCTCATCATGGTTCAACAATAACAATTCACATTTATAGAGTACTTTAAGTTCTGTAATGCTCTTTCTTCAGTACAACCCCCTGAGGTGGATAGTACAAGTGTTATGATCCTCATTTTACAAACAAGGAAAATTAGCCTCTGAGAGATTAAGCTATTTGCCTACAATTACATAACTAGGAAATCTCTGAGGTGAGATTTGAATTCAGGTTTCTTGACTCCCAGTGCAATGCTCCATCTGTTACCCTATAACAACAGCAGTATGAGAAGGGGATCAGGGGGTAGAGAAGAGGATCAGTCAGACTACAACAACCTCTGACATACTCACTTATGTTCGTTCTACATGCCAACATACAGCTTGGGACTATAACTTTGCATTGACATATGGTAATGCTCAAGGAGAATCCACGCTCCAAACATGTCTATCCATATACCAATCCTCTTAAATAAATTATTTTTCTTTCAAACCTATTCTTCTCTCTTCAAAACATATAAGTTCTCTCAGACATACTCTTTTTCACTTGAACACATTCTGATTTTATAATCAAATACAACTCATCTCATGGACAAATTCTACTTCTCTCAGTGCTATATATCCTGAGGTCAGTTTTTCCCCAAAAAGTCAATTCCAACAATATGTCCTAAATCCTGCTAAATAGGAAAACAAAATGTGGAGGTATATATAGATATAGATATAGATATAGATATAGATATAGATATAGATATAGATATAGATATAGATATCCCTATACAATAACCAGGGCACAACTGTTTCTGTTTTCAAATAGAACATTCTCAGATTTTAACATCAGGAATAAGACCAGAATTTGCAAAGCCATTGCAAATAAGTTGCAAAGTGAATAGAGTGCCAGGACTGGAGTCAGGAAAACTCCTCTTCCTGGATCTAAATCTAGCCTCATACACTTACTAGCTGTATGACTGTGGGCAAGTCTCTTAATTCTGTTTGCCTCATAAAGAACGAGATTATAAATAAATTAGAGGAACATAGGATAGTTTATCTCTCAGACTTGTGGAGGAGAAAGAAATTTGTGACCAAAGATGAACTAGAGACCATTACCGATCACAAAATAGAAAATTTTGATTATATCAAATTAAAAAGCCTTTGTACAAACAGAACGAATGCAAACAAGATTAGTAGGGAAGTAACAAACTGGGAAAACATCTTTACAATTAAAGGTTCTGATAAAGGCCTCATTTCCAAAATATATAGAGAACTGACTCAAATTTATAAAAAATCAAGCCATTCTCCAATTGATAAATGGTCAAAGGATATGAACAGACAATTTTCAGATGAAGAAATTGAAACTATTACCACTCACATGAAAGAGTGTTCCAAATCACTATTGATCAGAGAAATGCAAATTAAGACAACTCTGAGATATCACTACACACCTGTCAGATTGGCTAAGATGACAGGAAAAAATAATGATGAATGTTGGAGGGGATGCGGGAAAATGGGGACACTGATGCATTGTTGGTGGAGTTGTGAACGAATCCAGCCATTCTGGAGAGCGATCTGGAATTATGCCCAAAAAGTTATCAAACTGTGCATACCCTTTGATCCAGCAGTGTTTCTATTGGGCTTATACCCCAAAGAGATACTAAAAAAGGGAAGGGGACCTGTATGTGCCAAAATGTTTGTAGCAGCCCTGTTTGTAGTGGCTAGAAACTGGAAAATGAATGGATGCCCATCAATTGGAGAATGGCTGGATAAATTGTGGTATATGAATGTTATGGAATATTATTGCTCTGTAAGGAATGACCAGCAGGATGAATACAGAGAGGCTTGGAGAGACCTACATGGACTGATGCTAAGTGAGATGAGCAGAACCAGGAGATCATTATACACTTCGACAACGATATTGTATGAGGATGTATTCTGATGGAAGTGGATTTCTCTGACAAAGAGACTTAACTGAGTTTCATTGGAGAAATGATGGACAGAAACAGCTACACCCAAAGAAGGAATACTGGGAAATGAATGTGAACTATTTGCATTTTTGATTTTCTTCCCGAGTTATTTTTACCTTCTGAATCCAATTCTCCCTGTGCAGCGGGAGAACTGTTCGGTTCTGCAAATATGTATTGTATCTAGGATATACTGCAACATATTTAACATATATAGGACTGCTTGCCATCTTGGGGGGGGAGGAGGGAGGGAGGGGAAAAAACGAAACATAAGTGATTGCAAGGGATAATGTCGTGTAAAAATTATCCTGGCATGGATTCTGTCAATACAAAGTTATTATTAAATAAAATAAAATTAAAAAAAAAAATTCTGTTTGCCTCAGTTTCTCATCTATAAAATGAGCTGGGAGAGGAAATGGCTCACCATTCCAGTGTCTTTGCCAAGAAAACCCCAAATTAGGTCCCAAAGAGTCAGATACAACTCAACAACAGCCATATCCTATTGCTTGCTTAAAATTCCTGAGATACATTCATTCATTATTTCTTTCATCTGTAATTTTGGTTTTTAAATGGATTAGTCACCAAAAAAAAAAAAAACCTCTGCATGTCCCTTATTCCCAAATAAGAAGTCTTTACTCAATCCTAGACTTAGAAAATTACTCCCCCCCAAGAAAAATAAATAAAAACATTCTACCCAGATTCAAGACACTATTTTGATCAACATCTTTTCAAAACTACAATTTACAAATTTGAGCTGGTTACCTTTTCTTTCTCTACTAGATCAAAACAGGAGTATTAAAAAATAAACTTTGTCAGGTCAAAAAGATCTGTTAAGACAGTTCTTAAAGACTTTTGAGGAAAAATGTTTATATCATGTCTAGAGAAAGAACTGATGGAATCGAAATGCAGAATGAAACATACTTTTTAAAAATTCTACAAATTAGGACTTAATTTATTGTTTTATTGAATGTCTAGATTTAAGTAATAAAGAAAATGTTAATAATGTGATTAAATTCAAAGGTATGTCATGCATACTTTTGAAAAGCTAATTATTAAAAAGATTAAGGGAAGCTAGGTGGTACAGCAGATAATATGCCAGTCCTGAAGTCTGAAAGATTCCTCTTCCTAAATTCAAATCTGGCCTCAGATATTTACCGGCTAGGTAACTCTAAACAAGTCACAACTCTTATTTGTCTGTTTCCTTTTCTGTAAAATGATCTAGAGAAGGAAATAACAAATTTCTCCAATTTCTTTGCCAAGAAAATCTCAAATGAGGTCATGAAGAGTCAGACACAACAAAAATGACTCAACAAAATTATTAAATATTTTTCTAGTATACCCCTGAATCCTATCCACTTGACCACATGCCTATGTCTTCATAATGGCTGTTGTAGTTTATTCTTCATTTTCAGAGAGGATCAATGATATTATTGGTGATGTCTTGATTTGTGGCTGAATTGGAGTTAAATGAGAATTGTCAGTCTCACTCTATCTTCCAATAAGCAAAATTCAGGCAAGATAAAAGTAGATATGACTGGCAATGACTCAGGCAAGTTCTAAGCGTGTTTCAGCTGCCTTCATGACTACTGGAACAAATTGTTCTCATCTGCCCATTCCATCAGGAAAAGTCTTCACCTGCTTGGGCTAGACATCACCCTAAATTATCAGTAGGTTTGAGACCTATCAGTTTCCCTCAAACTAGTTTTGCCATCTGCTGAGACAGTACATGAATGCTACAGCTTCTTGGAGCTACAGCTTCTTAGAGATAATAATGAGTCTTTACTTTAGCCCTTTTCTGGAAATTCTCCTCTATTATCCCACTTTAGTTAATGCTGAGTTTATGCATTTCATGCTATCTAATAAGTTTGTTTCTTTAAGAAGCCAGAAAAAGCATGGCCCATATAGGCCATCCATCCATGGAAATAGAGCTGTGGAAAGGCCTACATCACTGTCACACAGTCTGCCTACTTTCCCTCTATCTTGTCTAATTTTCTGTGTTCTTGATACTGCTCTCTTGATATCTTCAACCTAGCTTCAGTACCTTTGATATCCATTCTTCATCACTCCTTTAACTTGGCATTCTCAGCATTTATTCCTGGCAATATTTCACCATTGACAGCCCCTGAATTAAATAGCAGCAATATATCTAGAGTCCCTCCCTATTCCTTATTCACCTGTCAAACTTCATTGTCTGTGGCCTCAGCTAATCCTAAATTCTCCACCATCTAGTGGTAGTATATGATAATTTTCTGAATTAAGTCTAAATTCTTCTATAGAATAGAATTGTCATAATAATTCAACTAAATTCAATTCAACTCAACTAAAATTCAACTAAACATTCCCACTATATTCCCCTTTCAGATGGCATGAAAATACTCGAACTGAGACTAAAAGATAGATCCACTATGGCAGAAAGCCTTCTTGGTAAACTGTTCCTAGTTCTTAGGAAAAAAAGGGCTCTGTTCTCCATTTGGCCATGGTCTATCCCTTACCCACTGTAAATATTTAGGTAATATTTGTCAAATTTTACATTTCAACCCTTAAATCCTCACTGGAACTAGCATCTGCTAGTACCTTCCTTTTATTGAATTCAGAAAACCAAGCAGATAAAAGACTTTGACCAAAGATATAAAATAGTCTACTTTTTCCTCTCTGCTTCCTCCAAATGTGACTATCTTCTCTGCTGGGTGGAATTTTCTCAAAGAGTATGCTAAGACCCTAGTGATTGATCTGAGTGCTAGCCATAGTTCTAAGGGTATTCAGGGAAGACTAGCACCTCTAGTGTAAGGTGCTTTCCCTTTCAGGGCTGCTCATCCACCTTTGATGTTCACCTGACACTCAACTCTCCTCTAGGGAGAAGCAATAGCATGAACAGAGGCGATACCCTGGAAAACCATCCAAAGGTGAATTACAGAGCTGTCTACTTCAAGCATGTGAAGACTTTCCTTGGTGGAGTGGGAGGATAAGAACAATTTCTTCCAATGACCATGAGGGTGTCTGAAACAGATGCTGTAGAGTGCTTGGTCATGGATCAGAGAAGCCAAAGTCATCCAGTGCATGCTAGGACATTGCCAGCTGCTCTGAGTCTTGTCTCGCCCCTGGACTTTGATGACTCTGGGAGAGAGAGAGACTGATGCTTTTGGGGATCTCTGCCTCACTTAAATCCAATTTACATAGGAGTCAAGATATGAGGAAGAATAAACATTAGCAAGCAAAAGAAGAAGAAAAACAGATAAATACATTGTCTTTTCTATGTAAATATTCATGTTTGTTGGTGTTGATTAAGTTCAGAATCACAAAAAAAGAAAAAAAATTAGAGAGAAAACAAGGCAAAGATGGAGAATCAAGTTTGTTACATTAGAAAACTTCAGCACAGTCTTCATAATGAATAAAATTGGGAGCTGAACATTAAACTTTCAGATTTCCTAGTGAGAATGTCAGAATGCTCTGTCACATTGATATGCTCCTTGCTAGTTCATTAGTATGAGACATTTCCTAGAAATTTTTTTCTCCTTTTATTTAATTAGGTTAGTGTAAGCAGCAGAGAAATACCAAGAGGGCACCTGTTATTCACAGAGAAATAAGTGAGGCATAACTAACAAACAGCTCCCCTATTCTCTGGGGATATTTGTATTTTCACCCAGTGATTGTATATTTCTCAGTTCACTCTGTGCATTAAACAGAAAGAAAATGGCAAACTTTTTAACATACTGGATACTGAGTCAAAATCGGGAATAATTTCCTAACAAGAAGACCTATCCAAAACTGGAATGGCTACTTCTGGGGGAAATAGTTCTCCTTCTCCAGAGGCTGGCAAGCAAACTTTCATGGCCATTTGTTGGCTATATTATGCAAGGGATTCTTATTTAAGGACATGTTAGATTTAATAGCCCCTGAGTCCCTTATAATTCAGATTCTATGAATGACATATTCTAGGTTAATCTAGAATCTTAAACTACTATGGGGCAACCATAATTCCAATTTCATTTTATTTTTCTCCCTTTTGCCATAAGTTTTCTGTAATATACACATCAGGATGGCATATTAAGAAGGGTGGTGGTAAGAAATGTGTATCCATCTAGGAGATAAAGAACTGACAGACTCAGAATACAGATCAATGTACTGTATTCTTTCTCTTGTTTCTTTTTTCCTTTTGATATGTTTCTTTCACAATTGTGACTGATATAAAAATATGTTTTATATGACAAAAAATGTATAAACTATATCAAACTACCCACTATCTTTGGAAGAGGAAAGGGAACAAGGGGAAGAAATGGAGAAAAATTTGAAACTCAAAATATTGTAAAATTGGATGCTAAACATTTTCTTGACATGTAGCTGGGGGAGGAAATAAAATATTATTTAAAATAAATAAATAAAATTTAAAATAAAAGAGTGATGGTAAGAAAGATATGTGTGTATGTATGTGTATGTGTGTATATGTATGTAAAAATCTGAAGATAGGGTAAAGTTTGTCCATTCCTATAAGTACTTATTTATATGCAATTGAGAGAAGAAATTGATTAAACAGAAGTCAGACAACAATAAACATATATCTTGGTTCCTCACTAATAGGACCGTTTGTAATGGAAATTGTGCCCCAAACACCAATTCCAGGGACAAGCTAACAAACATATTTTTAAAAGCTCTCTATGTCAGTATTTATTGGGTTAACAACACCTGACATTTCCATTCCTAGCTTTCACCTTTTCTAACTTCAGAATTACAAGATCTAATTGGAAGATACAGTTCCTGGGCAGAGTGTGCTACACACAGCCCTGTTGGAATTGTTCAGCTTCTGAATAAAACATGTTAAGTCACTTCTCTGAAGGTGGGAAGTTCATTGACTTTGTTATTATTACTATAATTAAGGTAAAATAGAACTTGCTAGAAAGGTCTGCCCACCATTAATGAGGATTTCTTAATTGCATGACCCTTTGTGGTAGGCTAACTTTATATGAAATTCTGTGTCTTCTCCCCTTTCCCTGAACACACATAGTAAAAGTTTAATAGGGGGCAATTTGGAGTAAAATCACTGAATCTTATGTTAGAAAAGACCTCAAAGGTCAGGCAGTCCAACCCCCTCATTTTATAGTAAGGAAGTATTAGTCTCTTATCTTGGCAAGTCAGGAGTAGACCCTTAAATTGCTGGGATAATTCCATTTGCCCTATGATTATCCAAAAAAGAACTTTAATGCCTGAAGTCAATATATTAAACCATTTGGGGAGTGATGGGAAAGCCACCTAATCATAAGCAGGGCATTGAATTATATGTATTATGGATAAAAATCCTGTTGTCCATTTGCCCTCCTAGATTTTATTCACTGCTTAGAGCTGGAGCTGCTGCTTGGTTTCCATGTTAGGAACAGCTGAAAGAGAGAATAAGACATAATTATTGACTATATGGGCTCACTTTAAAGGAAAATAGACAAAGCACCAGGACAGTTTGGCCTTGAGGCCAAAGAGGAAGTCTACTACGACTTTAGAGTATCCAAATGCCATACATGTCTTCCCTACAGCAATAATAATAATTATTATTATTACTATTACTATAACATTGACAACAGTAATAATGATAGCTAGCATGTATATAGTCCTGTAAAGTTAATATATATTTTTCTCAGGTTAATAATAAATAAAAAATAGTACCAACCTTCTAAGGTAGTTATGAGGATAAAATGAGATAATACTTGCAAAGTGCTTTGTAAACTATACTATATAAGTACTCACTATCATTATTATTGCAGCAATAATTATTATTTAATATATAATATGCATATTAACATGGTGTTATTTTATCATATATAATATACATCTTCATATGTTAATAGTATTCATTATACTTAATTATTTTATTAAATAATTATATTATTAACATAGTATCCCTATTTTACAAATGAAGAAACTGAAATTGAAAGAGTATCAAGGGCTTATTCAGGGTCACATAGCTAGTAATTATCTAAGGCTACCTTTGAAGTCGAGTTTTCCTACTCCAGGCCCATTACTCTAGATCCACCACCATCTAGCGGCCTCTCATCACACAAAGCTACCTCTAGCTATACAGAGAGGAAACAGAAGGTTTTCATACATATCCATGGAGATTTGTTTACTTCTAACTTCATAGAATCATGACTTTAGAGTTGGGAGGTACCTTTTGATTTTACAGGCAAAAATACTAAATTTTAGAGCAGTGAGATGATTTACCCAAAGTTTCACCTGTGGTAAGCTACTGAATTGGAACTCAAAACACAGTTCCTATGACACCAAATTCATAATCTCTTTTGCCTTATGGTGAATCTCTTAATTACAAGGTAGAGAGACCTCCAAAATTCCAGCACAGATTAACCATACCCTACAAAGTCAACTCTTGAGTTCCAAAAGTGATAGATGGTCACTCCCATTGGGCTTTTTTCTTTTGTTTATTTTATCTTGCTCCTTTAGAAAGGTCAGGTTCATTATCTATCAGAAATGAACAGCAAACTCTTGAGTTTCAGAAATGCGCCACTTTCTAGCTTCAAGACAAGCTCTTAAATCAAACCCAGAAAGCTCTGGCTAGAAATCATTCGGGGTTGTCGGCTATAAAGGTCACATTCTGAGCTATCAAGAGTTCATTTCATCATACTTTATGGTAGAACCCTATCTTCCAGACACAACAAACTCCTTATACTTCTATCTTCCAATATCTTCTTTGCCTTCCCACCTAGTTGCTGGGATCTTTTTTATTTGCATAGCAAACCTAGCTGGAGGTAACTGAAACAAGAAAATGATGATAAATATAAATAAGGAATTGAGGTAGGGATAGTGCTACTTGGTGGGAAAAGTCAACTTGTTTTATAAGCATTTTCCCAAGGACAGCATAATTCACCTTAAGTTTTTCCATTGATCATGGGGTAGTTTGTCAAACTTGTGGCTTAGGATGGATGGAAGAAAGTGAAATAATTTTCTTAAACTTTGGGTTTCATAACTGAATGAAGGAGTCATGAAAAATTTGGTAACAATTTCTGAATGCTGTACAACTTGCAGCATCATATTTGATCCACCAAGATTTGATTCTTTATATAAAAATAAACAACTCATTAGTATGCAAATTTGTTTTCATCTTTAACAAAGATGAAATTATATGTATACCAAAGAACTGTTTTAAAATAAATTTCTTTATAATTTATTAATCAATAAGTGTTTGTATACCTATTTTATGTACCTATATCCCCCGGGGTTGCATAAAAATTTTTCAGTTTAAGAAGCCCTGATATAATGGACACAGAATCAGAAAAGTGATTCCATGGCAAATACCATGGCAGATATTTACCTACTACGAGCATACCCAATTCTTAGTTTCATCATCTATAAAAATGAGATTGAACTCATTTGGTTCCTATCAGCTCTAAACCTAGGATGCTGTGGTCTCATCTCTGAGCATATATAGATTGGTTTCAAACCTTTCCTTTCAAATAATAACTCAGTCACTTTAAATAGTTCAACTCCAATCTAGGGTTCAGTTTCTGGAAATATCTGAATTTGACTCTATCATTTTAAGAGCTCTCAATCAAACAATAAGGCTCATGAAATAAGAATACAATAAAGTGGAGATTTATTAATGACTGTACTAAACCAGAAAAAATCAATAGGAATATTTCCCTACCCCAATGAGCTATATGTGGTCTATAACCATGATTCTGAATGATCTATCCCACATTTCCCTGTGGAAACATGGAGGCACAATTGAGAAGGGGACCAATGGTGGACAGCAGAGTAGTTCTACCTTTTTTTCCAACTCACCTTCTAAATCAGGATTTCTTAAACTTTTTCCACTTAAGACCCCTTTTCACCCAAGAAATTTTTGGGACCCTAAGTGTATAGGCATATAAAATAGGTTTACAAATGAAACTGATTTACTGACTGATAAATTATAATTTCATTACCCCCATATTCAATTGTGAGACCCTACATGAGGTTGCAACCCACAGTTCAAAAAACTGTGAGGTCCAACCAAGCCCTCTAGCCAGAGAAAGAAGAAAGGGTCAGACTTTTTCAAAACACAGAGCCCCAACTGTGGAGGAAGAGAAGATTAAAAACATCTGGGAGGAGGCTCTTCAGGGCTCAAGGCAATCAAGAAGGAGGAATGACTTCTCCAATTGATACTCAACCACTCTTGGGGGATGTAAGAGGAAGGGCTGGTATATAAGAGAAGAAAATGAGGAGAACTTCAGGTAGGGCAATTCAGAAGACTAACACAAGATTAACCAACCACAGGATCATTGATTTAGAGGTAGACTGGGCCTTAGAGGCCATTGATTGCATTTTACAGACAAATCAACTGAGGCATAGAAAAATTAAGTGGCTTTCCCAGAGTTTCACAATGACTAAAATTTGAACACAATTCCTTTTGAATCCAAAGACAGTGCCTTATCCACTATATTATGTTGCCTCTCTTGGGGTCCTTCTTTCGCTTTTTTTTTTTAATTATATCTTTTTATTTACAAAACATATTCATGGGTAATTTTTCAACACTGACCCTTGTGAAACCTTCTGGGTTTCTAGGCCATCTAGGGAAGAGGCAGGCAGTCCAATACATGTTAAATATGTTAAAGTAAATGTTAAATCCAATATATGTATACATATTTATACAATTATCTTGCTGCACAAGAAAAATTGGATCTAGAAAGAAAGAAAAAAACCTGAGAAGGAAAAGAAAAATGCAAGCAAACAATAACAGAAAGAATGAAAATGCTATGTTGTAGTCCATACTCATTTCCCATAGTTCTATCTCTGGGTGTAGATGACTCTCTTCATTACTGAACAATTGGAATTGATTTGAATCGTCTCTGTTGAAGAGTGCCACATCCATCAGAATTGAACATCATATACTTTTGTTGTTGCCATATATAATGATCTCCTGGTTCTGCTCATTTCACTCAGCATCAATTCATGCAAGTCTCTCCAGGCTCCTCTGAAATCATCCTGTTGGTTGTTTCTTATAGACTAATAATATTCCATAACATTCAGATACCATAATCCATTCAGACATTCTCTAACTGGTGGGCATCCATTCAGTTTCCAGTTTGTCACTACAAAAAGGGCTGCCACAAACATTTTTGCACATGTGGGTCCCTTTCCCTCCTTTAAGATCTCTTTGGGATATAAGCCCAGTAGAAACGCTGCTGGATCAAAGGGTATGCACAGTTTGATAACTTTCTGAACACAGTTCCAAATTGCTCTCCACAATGGTTAGATTCATTCACAGCTCCACCAAGAATGTATCAGTGCCTAGTTTTCCCCATCTCCTCCAACATTCATCATTATATTTTCCTGTCATCTTAGCCAATCTGACAGGTATATAGTGGTATCTCAGAGTTGTCTTAATTTGCATTTCTCTGATCAATTGTGATTTGGAATACCTTTTTATATGACTAGAAATGATTTCAATTTCTTCATCTGAAAATTATCTGTTCATATCCTTTGACCATTTATCAATTGGAGAATGACTTGATTTCTTATAAATTTGAGTCAATTCTCTTTATATTTTGGAAATGAGGCCTTTATCAGAACCTTTGAATGTAAAAATGTTTTTCCACTTTATTGCTTCCTTTCTAATCTTCTCTGTATTAGTTTTCTTTGCACAAAATCTTTTTAACTTAATATAATCAAAATTTTCTATTTTGTGATCAATAATGATATGTAGTTCTTTGGTCACAAATTCCTTCCTCTTCCACAGATCTGAGAGGCAAACTATCCTATGTTCCTCTAATTTATTTAAAATTCCATTCTATATGTCTAGATCATGAACCCATTTTGATCTTATCTTGCTATACGATGTTAGGTGTAAGTCAATGCCCTAGTTTCTGCCACACTAGTTTCCAATTTTCCAGCAGTTTTTGTCAAATAGTGAATTCTTATCCCAAAAGCTGGGGTCTTTGGGTTTGTCAAATAGTAGATTGCTATAGTTATCTATTATTTTGCCTTGTGAACCTAACCTATTCCACTGACCAACTAGTCTATTTCTTAGCCAGTACCAAATAGTTTTGATGACCTCTTCTTTACAATATAGTTTTAGATCAGGTACAGATAAGCCACTTTCATTTGATTTTTTTTTTCTTTAGTTCCCTTGAAATTCTTGACCTTTTGTTCTTCTAGATGAATTTTGTTGTTATTTTTTCTAGGACAGTAAAATAGTTTCTTGGGAGTTTGATTGGTATAGCACTAAATAAATAGATTAGTTTAGGGAGCATTGTCATCTTTATTATATTTGCTCGACCTATCCAAGAGCACTTGATATTTTTCCAATTGTTTAGATTTGACTTTATTTGTGTGGAAAGTGTTTTGTAGTTTTGCTCATGTAGTTCCTGACTTTCACTTGGCAGATAGATTCCCAAATATTTTGTACTATCAACAGTTATTTTAAGTGGAATTTCTCTTTGTGTCTCTTGCTGTTGGATTTTGTTAGTGATGTATAAAAATGCTGATGATTTATGCACATTTGTTTCATATCCTGAAACTTTGCTAAAGTTGTGGATTATTTCTAATAGCTTTTTAGTTGATTCTCTGGGGTTCTCTAGGTATACCATCATATCATCTGCAAAAAGTGATAATATGGTTTCCTCATTACCTACTCTAATTCCTTTAATCTCTTTTTCATCTCTTATTGCCCAAGCTAGCATTTCTAATACAATATTGAATAGTAATGGTGAAAGTAGACAACCTTGTTTCACCCCTGATCTTATTAGAAATGATTCCAATTTATCTCCATTACATATGATGCTTACTGATGGTTTTAAATAGATGCTGCTGACTATTTTAAGGAAGAGGCCATTTATTCCTATACTCTCTAGTGTTTTTAATAGGAATGGATATTGGATTTTATCAAATGCTTTTTCTGCATCTATTAAGATAATCATATGGTTTTTGTTAATTTGGTTATTGATATAGGCAATTATGCTAAGAGTTTTCCTAATATTGAACCTGCATTCCTGGTATAAATTCTACTTATTTATGATGTATTATCCTGAAGATGATTTTCTGTAATCTCTTTGCTAATATTATATTTAAGATTTTTGCATCAATATTCATTAGGGAGATTGGTCTAAAATTTTCTTTCTCTGTTTTTGTCCTACCTGGTTTAGGTATCAGTACCATGTCTATGTCATAAAAGGAATTTACTAGGAGTCCTTCATTCTCTATTTTTTCAAATAGTTTATATAGTATTGGAGTTAATTGTTCTTTAAATGTTTGGTAGAATTCACATGTAAATCCATATGGTCCTGGGGATTTTTTCCTTAGGGAGTTGATTAACACTTGTTCCATCTCTTTTTCTAAAATGAAACTATTTAAGCAATTTAGTTCCTCCTCTGTTAATCTGGGCAACCTATATTTTTGTAAGTATTTCTTCATTTTACTTAGGTTATCAAATTTATTGGCATAAAGATGAGCAAAGTAACTCCTAATTATTGCTCTAATTTCCTCTTCATTAGTGGAAAGTTCTCCCTTTTCATTTTTAAGACTAACAATTTGATTTTCCTCTTTCCTTTTTCCAATCAAATTTACTAAAGATTTATCTATTTTGTTGGTTTTTCAAAAAACCAATTCTTAGTTTTATTTATTAATTCCTTTAGGTTTTTTTTTTAATTTCAATTTTATTAATCTCTCCTTTTATTTTTAGAATTTCAAGTTTAGTATTTGATGGGAGAATTTTAATTTGCTCTTCTCCTAGCTTTTTTTGTTGCACGCCCAGTACATTGATCTTCTCTTTCTCTATTTTATGTAAGTAAGCCTCTAGAGATATAAAATTTCTCCCTATTACCATTTTGGATACATCCCACAAATTTTGGTATGTTGTCTCATTATTGTCATTCTCTTGGATGAAATTATTAATTGTGTCTATGACTTGCTGTTTCATCCATTCATTCTTTAGGATGAGATTATTTCATTTCCAATTACTTATTGGTCTTTTTGGTGAATGTAATTTTTATTGCATTGTGATCTGAAAAAATGCATTTACTGTTTCTGCCTTTCAGCATTTGATTTTGAGGTCTTTATGTCCTAATGTATGGTCAATTTTTGTATAATTTCCATGAACTGCCAAAAGGAGCATGTACTCCTTTTTGTCTCCATTCAATTTTCTTCTAAGATCTATCATACCTAACTTTTTCTAGCATTCTGTTTACTTCTTTAACTTCTTTCTTATTTATTTTGTGGTTTGATTTATCTAGTTCTGAGAGTTCTAGTTTGAGATCTCCCACTATTATAGTTTTGCTGCCTATTTCTTCTTCCAGTTCTCTTAACTTCTCCTTTAGGAATCTGCATGCTATACCACTTGGTGCATATATATTTAGTATTTATATTGATTCATTATCTATGGTACCCTTTAGCAAGATATAGTGCCCTTCCTTATCTCTTTTAATTAGATCAATTTTTGCTTTTGCTTGACCTGAGATCAGGATGGCTGGGGACCTTCTATTTCTTAGGTTTTGTCCTTCCTTACTGCATCACCAACTTTCCTGTCAGCTTAAAAGAGAAGCTTAGATCCAGGGTGCAAATGTAAGAGATGATCATTAATATTATACTTTGAGGGTTTGGGCAAAGGTTCAGATTCAAATTCTCTTTCTTTGTTCTCCCCAAAACCATCAGTTTGCTGTGAAGATTACTATTCCTTCCCCCATTATGGTAATAATTCCTTAGGTGCCAACTATGAAAAAGCAACCAATTATCAAGAATGATTGAAATAGTAATAAAGCAGAAAGCTATCAAAGAAGACATTTAGAAGGAGAGGAGAGGCCTTATGCTGGCCTCCTGGTTTCCCCAAACCTTTCTCTTCTCTCTAGGGGCAATGTCCATCTCCTTCCCCAACTGAGAGAGAATGCTGTGCTTCAGTAGTGACTCACAAGCTTGATGCTATAGCTGATTAAAGCAGAAGCTTTAACATTTTACCTTTCCAATTTGGGTTATTCACCCTCCTTTAGGCAGCCTACTGGCCCCCAACTCCAGGGGCTTACCATATTGTTGACAAACTTAAAGTGAACACCTAATTGCCTTCATCCCACTTCAGCTGGAAACTCCCAACCTCAAACAATTAACCAGCCTCTGACTTTCCAAGTATAAATGATTACAGATAAGTACCCTGAGTTTCTTACAGATAAGTCCCTTTGAGTTAGAACTAAAAGGAGTATAGACTGAGAGGAGAAACAGACAGAAATAATGCGTTCAGGGTTATCTAGAAAGAAGTGGCAAAGGGAAGAAACATTTTTATTAATCACCAACTATGTCACACACTGTGCTAAGCACTTTTTACAAATATTATCTCATTTGAAAGAACCACCTTGAGAAGTAGCTTCTATTATCTCCATTTTGTAGCTGAGAAAACTGAGGAAAATAGGAGTTTCTCAAGGTCACACAGATAATAAATATCAAAGGTCATATTTGAACTCAGATGTTCATGATTCTAAATCCAGTGTTCTATTTACCGAAACACCCTCTGTCCGCGGAATAAATATGAACAGAGACCTATCAGCAAAAATATTTATAATTTGTAAGAGTGTGATAGATAAGTTTGGCCAGAGTGAAGGACCAATAGTAAGGAAAAAAGAGTTTAAATTGATGAACAGGGGGAGTTAAGAGAGAAGCATTTACCCTTCTAATCCCTAATTATCTTGATTATTTTAAGAGCCTGTTCAGAAGGCAAAAGGAATAGGGCATTACAATAATTCATGAGTTTATGTAATACAGAAATTGTACTTAGTATGTATAGGGCCAGAGGCTAGAGCTAGAACAGGAAATATATGTCACAAAAAAAAAAATCAATTTTGGCTCAATATGGAGAAGTTCTTCCTAGCAGAGGAAGTGAACTACTCACAATTGTAACTTCCCTGCAAAATTACCTTATATTTATATATTCTGTATATGTTTATGTGTTATTTCTCCAAATAGAATCCCATGTGACCCTGAAGCCAACGTGACCTGTCTTTTTGAGTTGTCATATTTTTGTGGAGTTTGTGACTTTTGGTTGACACCCTGAAGGCAGAATATTTTTATCTTCCTATGTTCCAACATCTGGCACAGTCCCTGGCAAATAATAGATAATTAATTATTGTAAATGATTGATGATAGAGATCATTTATTTCCTGGGTGGGATATTGGACTAGATGACTTCTTAAGTCTTTCAATTTTAAGATTCTTTGATTCTAGGATTGTATTATTAAATAGTATTAATTAACTCATCGATTCCTAGCACATGAGTTACTCTCTGACATACAATTCTAAATATAATTCTCATTGAAAGACAATATTTTTTTAGTATTAGGGAAGGGGACTTAGAGTAAGGAGATCCTGGGTTCAAATATATTATGTATGTGTGTATGTGTATATATATTACATATATATATGTGTGTGTGTGTGTGTGTGTACATACACACACACACACACACACACACATACACATCACATTTTGAGGTTTCAGACTTTTTTATATCCCTTATGTTCTTTAAGCCCCACAACAATCCTGTGAAGGAAGTACTTCAATTCTTATTGTATCCATTTTACATATGCAGAAACTGAGGTATGAAGAAATCAAATAACTTGCCCATGATTATACAACTCAAAAGTGCCAGTGGCACATTTAGAATCCAGTTTTCTCCTCATTTCAAGGTTAATACTTTTCCCTCAGGCTGCCTATCACTTTTTGGAATCACAAAGGAAGACTGAACTAAGAGTTTTATGATCAATAGAAAGAATGCTGGATCTTGAATTGGGGTGGGGGATAAGAGGGTAGCTAGCCCATGGGGAGGTGGGACAGTCCAGGGAGTGACGTGAATAGCATAGCAGAGAGATGACCATTATGTGGAATCCACAGGAATCAACATATTAACAAAATGGTATTTTCGGGAATTAACTTTAACTATAAATAGATGCAAAGTTATTGTCTCACAACCCAAAGATTTATTTCAAGTTATTACACTGTGTGGATTTTAAGTCTAGCAGTTGTTCAAAAGAGAGTCCTTAAAGAAGCATACATAATTCTCGACATGCTGAAGCAAGTATATTAAGTTTTCCTCCAATGGGTGATATCAATAATTACTAATGTTCCTGCATGGTAGAATCATTACTTTCTTTCATTACAGTGCATGCTTTGAACACGTTATCTTCCCTACAAGTCACATTGTTGAGAAACAATGAAAAGATCCCTGAAGACCTCCTAGGATTCTGTTGATATAACATTCTGCAAATTTCATGAGGTTTCCAGAAGAGATATGTTTATCATAATAGTATCATTCATAAGTTCCCTCAAGGTTTCCTCTTAATCTTTTTTTAAATAGTCAGATATTAAATGGTAATTCCTTAGACTGGAAGGCTACTGTTATTTCAAGGTGAGAAACTAAGAATGGGGAAATGCCTAAGGCACCAATATTATGGCATCATTAAACTAATCTTATAGAGATTTGACTCAATTAAGAAGCCAGATTAAGAAAGATACAGATATCATATTGAACAGATTGTACACTGGGTTAGGGAGCTGCAGGGAAGGAGAGGGGGACTTGTTTCTAATTCCAATATTAGTTTTCTCAATTCAATTTACCCAACATGTATGAAGTGCTTACTTTGTGCTGGTGTGTGTACAAGATCTGAGAAGAGGAAAACAAAAACAAAACAATACTTGTCCTAAAGGAGCTTATACTCTATTAGTCCCAATTGTTTATTTATTTATCCTTCCCTACATTATAACATCAGGCTCCTGGGGAAAACTTACCTCCATTTTATCCATTATTCAGGATATCAAGCTATTCCTTTTCCATCTTCACCAGAAAAACATTAAAAGATCGAACTGATGCCTATCTTTCTTCCTCAGAGGAATTTTATTCCCAAAACTGGGAGTATTTGAATATATTATATGGTGAAAAGGCTTGATTTTTTTTGAATTTTATTTTATTTTTATTTTATTGAAATTGAATTATTAGCCCAATAAAGGTACCATTTTCCTCTAAATCTCAATGTTTTCTTTGATCCGTTGTTCACTAGAAATTGTGACACATCCTAAATTCTATCTTGGGAACCTACAAAAGAATATTACAAAATTCAGAGGTCATTTGCAGCCTCCCTATGAAAATATGGGGAGATGTTAGTACTAAAAGATTGTACTAAAGTGAATATGGTATATGAATGTGCCCAGACCAAACTTCAATCTCTGTCTCTAAAGGTGATATGGAGGAATATTACACAATAAAAATGGATCCTTTTAAATATCTAAGATATTTAAGATAGTTATAGATATACCCAACTATCCCATCATGAATTAATCACCCATTAATTTATACAAACTCTTCTCAGGAAATTCTCCAAGATAAAACTGAGTAAGTGGAAAACTGAATTAATCAAAATCAATTCAGTTGCATTCAATAAACATTTCATTAGGATCTGCTATGTGCAAGACACACAACTTCTAAGAAACGTGATGTTTTCTGAGTGTCTGACAAGAGACACCACACTTCTGACTGCCTTACAGAGTTATCAGATATTTATCCAGGGTCTACAACATGGCTTTTAATAGGTGATATGGATCCCTTTGGCTGCCTAGTGAAGCCAATGGACCCTTTCTCATAATAATATTTTAATGACAGAAAATAAAATATGAAGTAATACAAAAGAAAAAGTATATTATTATATGATTATTGATTTTTTTAAAGATCGCTCATTCTAAGTCTCTGAGTAGAATGAAGGAAAGAGAAATCTTGTTATTGCTACCTCTTAACATATTCTAATAATAGTCTTAACTATTCACATAGTCACTATCCTGATTCTGGTTCTCATTGCCTATTTTTTAGATTATTGCACTGACCTAATTAATCTCCTTTCTTCGTGTCTCTCCCCATCCAATCCATCAGCTGTTAAAGTTCACATCCTAAAATACACCTCTGACCATGTCATCTCCCTATCAATGGGATGTAGTCACTATTACTTCTAGGATCAAATATGAAATTGCTCTTTTTAGAATTTAAATCTTCAAAATTGGCCCCCTCCTATTTTTCCACTTTTTATCTGCATTACTTTATTTCACATACCTATGAGTTCAACCAAACTGGCTTTTCTAATATTCTTCATACAACACATTCCATCTTCCACATCTCTGTGCCTTTGTATTGAGTGTCTAACACATCCTTGTTCACCTGACCTCTGGGAATTTGTGTTTTCTTCAGATCTCAACTTAGTCCTCCCTGATTCTCCTTAACTGTCAACAATTTCTTCCTCCCCTAAATAATTTTTCATTTATTTATTTTTAAATGTTTTTAACCCAATTGATATGTGACTTGCCCAGGGTCACACAGTTAGTACAGTGTCTGAAATTGGATTTGAACTCTGATATTCCTGATTCTGAAGCCTATATTCTATCCATTATATCACCTTTCTGCCCCCTTTTGTATTTATTTATCTACAACTATGCTGAATCTTTCAGAGAAAAATAATCTAAGCTTTTTACAGGCAGGATCATTTGTCTGTGTTGTTTTGTTTTGTTTTGTTTTGGTCTTTGGTTCCCCAGTGCTGTGCACAGACAGAAATAATAGATGTTTAATACATTTTTATTGAAATGAGGACAGGTTACCTGACAGAACATGGTCACACGATCCACACAACCCATATGTAATGACTACTTCCACTTTCTGTCTCTAATGCTGGCCCAGTAATACTTGAAATCAGGTAATCCATAAACAAGGGAACTTTCTTTATTGAAAGTTTCAGGCATTGATTTTAATCTGCTTTTGTGTGCAAATTCCCACTTCTGAAATGTGGGATTTCCAAACCTTGCCTGATCCTAAGAACAAAGGTAATATGCAACATCCTATGCTGCTGCTCTCTTGAGAATGATGAGGATTTCACGTTAGCAAAGCCAAAGCTTTCAGAGGGAGGGAGAGGAAAAGAGAGAGGGGGGAGGAGGAGGAAGAGAAAAGGGCGGGGGTTGACAATGAGCAATGAGGAGAGAGGAAAAGGACAGAAAATAACAAGGTTAAATGTGGGGCTGTCAATCTCCCTGGTGCCCCTGCCAGACAAATGATAGCATCTTCCCTTTTCAATAACCTTCCTGGCATCCAATTTGCATGAGTTGTGAGATAACTCACAGCTCTCTCTCTCTCTCTCTCTTTTTCTCTCTCTCATTTGCAAAGCAGAAAACATAGTGGACAGGTACCAGAGTTTTTGGCAGTAAATGTGAAAAGAGGAACCTGCCTGGATCTTCTCTTTCCAAAAGCAAATAAGGATGTGTTTGTCTCTTACAGATGGGGCTCGACCTGTAATTTAATGGATTTAGAAATCTTCCAATCAAGGAAATTCCCTTTGCTGGTGCAGGTCAACACAACCTCAGCATATTATAGTCTTAAAGAGTTGCTTGGGGAAACTGAGAAATCAATTCATTTACCCAGGGTCATAAAGCCAGTAAGTGTTATAAACAAGATTTGAACAAGTCATCCATCCATTATATTATGATGATAATGGTGGTAAGGGTGAAGGGAAAGGGTGAGAGAAAAGTCCATAACATTAGAAGTAAGCTCTGTTATTTAAATACTGCACCAGTCAGGAGAATAAAGTCATTAAAAGACATTGGCTATGTGCTTGATTTTCCTCTACACCTGGGTCCTGAAGTACTGGCAACCTATTTAAGAAAATGTTGAAATGCAAAATCAAGTCAATCGGTATTTATTAAGTATCTAGTTTGTGCTAGCCACTGTGCTAAATGTTGGTGATACCAGTTAAGGAGGGAAAGAAAACAGTTCCTGCTCTCAAGAAGCTCATAATTTGAGGGAGGAGGAGACAATACACAAACAATTATGCACAAGGAAGATATAAGGTATGTGTGTTTGTGTGTGTGTGCACATATGCATAGATATGTGTCTATACATAAATACATATTTGTATATTTGTGTAGTGTGCATGTGCACATATAGGTAGAAGGTGATGAAACCTCAGCTAAGATATGAAAGAAGCCAAAAAAGTGAGGAAGATGAAAAAAGAGAGAATTCTAGGCATGAGGGACAGCCAGTGTAAATGCTAAGCCAAGAGCAGGAATGTTTTGTGTGAAGAAAATCAAGGATGCTATTTGCCCTAGATCACAGAGAGTATGAAGTGGGGTAAAGTATAAAAAGACTGGAAAGGTAAGAGGGGACCAGGTGAAATAGGGCTCTAAAAGCCAAACAGAAGATTTTACATTTGATCCTAGAAATTATAGAAAGCCACTAGAGTTTATTGACTTGAAGAGAGGGAAGGGAGAAAGAGAGGGCATGGTTAGAATTGTGCTTTAGGAAGATCAATTTTGGACTAAAGTGGGTATAGACCAGAGAAAAAGAGATCAACCAGCAAACAATTTCAATGGTCCAAGAATAAGCTGATAAGAACTATATCAGGCTATAACATGACAGCATCGAGGAAGAAAAGAAGATATGAATGAGAAATATTATAAAAGTAGAAAAAACAAGACTTAATGATCAGATAGGAGGCAGGAGATGAGAGAATCAGGAGTCAAGGATGACACCTGGTTGGCAAGCCTGAATTACTGAATATGGTGATACTTTCAATAGTAGCAGGGAAGAGGAGAAAATTTAGGGTAAAGATAGTGAGTTCTGTTTGGAGAAAGTTGAGTTTTAGGTCTCTACAAGGTATCTTATTTAAACTGTGTATAGGCAGTTGGAGATATGAGCCTGGAGGTCAGGAGAGAGCTTAGATATTTCCGATTGCTTGCTGTTGGGGGAGGGGGAAGGAAAGAGAGAGAAAGAAAGAGAAAATTGGAATACAAATTTTGCAAAGATATTTTTGCATGTATTTGGAAAAATAAAATACTATTAATTTTTTTAAAGAACTTGGACATTGTGAAAAAGAAAGGTTATCTGAAAATTATCTGCATAGGAATGCTCATTGAGATCATGGGAGTTGATGTGATTACCAAGAGAAATAGAGAAAAGAACTCATGGCTAGCCAAGATGATCTGGGTGAAGATCCAGCAAAGGATACTGAGAAGCAGTAATCAGAAAGGTTGGAGTAGAACCAGTAAGAAGAGAGCAGTATCATGAAAACTCAGAAGATTATATCATGGAGAAGTTGATGTTTACCATTAAAGGCTATAGAAAGTCAAGATGTGGATTGAGAAAAGACAACTAGAGTTTGAAATTAAGAAACAAGAGTTAATTTGGAAAGAGAGGTTTCAGTTGAATAATGAATGATAATTTTTTTAAAGCTTTAATATAGGAATAAAATCCTCATTCAGGACCAAACAATGAGGTTAGCCCAAGTATGAAATGGATATTCAAGCCCATCTAAGTCTGTTCACATGACCAATTAAAAAAAGAGAGAACTCCACACTAAATGTCTTTTTTTTTTTGTCATTTCACAGAATCTTGGAGATTTAAAGGATCTCAGAGTTGTTCAACCACATCTGAACAGAAAGTCCTCAACAACATACCCAGGAAGTATTTATCTAGTCTCAATATGAAGACCTCCAGTGAGGCAGGAAAACATTCAGAGACAGCCCATTCTACTCTTGGATAGATCATATTTTTGGCAAGTTAAAACAAGCTTAAATTTGCAATCCTTCAGTTTTCATTCCCTAAGCCTGATTCTACTCATTTGGGCCAAACAGAATGAATCTGATCCCTCTTCCACATGACAGCCTTTGACCTACTTGAGGCAGTTCTCATGTGTGCCCAAAGTCTATCCCTGTAACTTGCATTCACCGGATGGGCTCTTGGGGGACAATTGGCCCAGATTCAAGGTACTCAGTGAGTCAACTAAAACTAAAGTTTATCAACCTTTTTGAGTTAGTTTACCTTCAATAGTAAATTGGCACAATTGACTTAAATCAAATACATTTACTAAAATAGCATAACATGAGTAGTAATAATAAAACATTTATTCTCCAAAACTGAGATATACTCTCTCACAAATGCACACAATAGCAGTGGTAATACTGAATCCATTCATAGAATATAGCCATAAAGGGGAACACACACCTAGGGAGTATATGAAGCCCAACACATCTGACACTTTGGAATTTTAGGAACCCTTTTCTCTTCTTATGATGTTTTTGCACTACTCCAATCTCACATCTATTTTTTTTCAGATATCTTTTAGATTTCCAACATGTCCAAAACTAAATTTATTATCTTTCCCAAAAACTCTTCCTCCTATTTTACCCATTACAATAGAAAGCAACACCATCCTCCAGTCCTCCAGGTTCAGAACTTAGTATCATCCTTGACTATCCATTACCTTCTACTCTCCTCATCCAATCTATCACCAATTCCTGTCAATTCCCTACATATTCTTCCTTCTCTCCTCTGCCATTGTCACCATTCTAATACAGGCCTTAATCACCTCAGGATAGTACTATTGCAATAAACTGTAGTGCCTCAAGTCTCTCCTCACTGATAGTCCATTTATCATTCAGCAGACACAGTGAATTTCCTAAAACATAGGTCCAACCATGTCCCCTCCTTACTTGAAAAACTCCAATGGCTTCCAATCATCTCCAGGACCAAATCCTCTATTTGACCCTCCATCAAATCCTCCATCAAAACCCCTCATAAACTACTCTTCCTCTTATTTTTCTAGTCTTCTTACACCTTATTCCCTTCTATATACTCTGATCAAGTAACCCTGGCCTCCTTCTTGTTCCATGAACAAGACATTCTCTCCATCAGCTCTTTCTTTTGCTATCTCCCATAACCAGAAAGCTCTCCTTGCTTAGTTCCACTTATTGTTTTCTCTGGCTTCCTCCAAATATCAACTAAAATCTCACCTTCTATAGGAAGCCTTTCCCTTCTTAATTCCAGCATCTTCCTCTCTCAATTATTTCCTATTTGTCATGTATATAACATATTTGTACTTGTTTGTGCTTTGTCTCTATCATTAAAATGTGAGTTCCTTGAGGGGAGAAATATCTTTTGTCTTGTTTTGTATTCCCAGCACTTAGCACAATGCCTGGCAAGTAGTAAGTCTTCAGTAAATGCTTATTTTCTGACTGATTATTTATCAATGGGCATGACATTTGTTCCTCAGTTGTGGGTCCACCATTTCCAGACACTAGCTTAACTTAGAGCCTAAACTAGGGCACTGCTCCATATTTTAGGAATGAACCAGAATCTATATTCTAGTATCAGCAATATGCATACAGAGAACCAGTATCAAGGCTCCAACCTTTTCCAGCTTCATGATATAATATTGGTTTTTTAACATTATTCTGAATGAACCATTGATTGAAATGCCTACTATGTGCCAGACATTATGCTAAGCACCAAGGATATAAATATAAAAATGAGACAGTCCATTCCCTGTCCTCAAGAGGCTGACATTCTTAGTGATAGTGTAGTGTAGTATAGTGTAATTTAAGCTATTAAAGCTTAAATATGCATTAATTTACATATGCAAATATAAATATGCATGCAAATATGTATAGTATATTTACACACACACACACAATATAGTTCAGAGACTTTTCTACTGTAGTTCCAGATTTTTCTGACTTACTTTTACAATACCCATTGATGAAATTCTTTTTTCTTTTTTGAAAAACATATCCTGATGCTAAGTGAAATGAGCAGAACCAGGAGATCATTATATACCTCAACAACAATACTGTATGAGGATATATTCTGATGGAAGGGGATCTCTTCGATAAAGAGCTAATTCAGTTTCAATTGATCAAGGATGGATAGAAGCAGCTACACCCAGAGAAAGAACACTGGGAAATGAATATAAACTGCTTGCATTTTTGTTTTTCTTCCCAGGTTATTTATACCTTCTGAATCCAATTCTCCCTGTGCAACAAGAGAACTGTTCGGTTCTGCACACATATTATGTATCTAGGATATACTGTAATCTATTCAACATGTAAAGGACTACTTGCCATCTGGGGGAGGGGGTGGAGGGAGGGAGGGGAAAAATCGGAACAGAAGTGAATGCAAGGGATAATGCTATAAAAAATTACCCTGGCATGGGTTCTGTCAATAAAAAGTTATTTAAAAAAAAAAGAAAAAGAAAAACATATCCTAAATACATTGTCCTCCACGCCAACTAACAAAGCTGACAGTTTAATATAGTTCCATGAAGTTCAGAGGAATTAATATGCCACTGAATTATTTAAAAGGAATTGACAGACCTTTATTTTACATAAACGTGTTGCTTGGTGATCTAGCTGGCTTATAGTAACAGTTATGATGAGTGCACATGATTTTCGAGATAAAATTCGATCAAATGTTTTCAAGTTAAAATTCTGTCATAGCTTTAAGATAAAAACTTTAGCTCTATGAGCTAAATGAGCTCTATGAGACAAGAATTGATCCTTCAAATACATAGGATGTCCCAAAAATTTTAGTGCAGTTAAAAATTACACCAAGACTTTTGGGACATGTTGGCCATATTGCCACTCATTTGTATTGATCTATCCTGCACTCTTAGGAATTATAGAAAGGTACACAGATTTAAATATGGAAATAACCCTAAAGGTCACCCAGTTCAGCAGTCTCATTTTACAAATAAGGAAAAAGAGGCCCAAAGAAATGAAGGAACTTACCACAGATAACACATTGCAATGGGGCAGAGCCAAGATTTTTTACAGAATCTGGTAACATTTATTTGATCTTCAACTCAACAGTATCTATTGTCACCAAGAAAGAAAGAGTTGTAACAATGAAAATAATGAAAGCTCAAATTCACATAGTACTTTAAGTTTTACAAAGCACTTTAATATTCACTTTCTCTGTTAATTCTCATAAGAATCCTGTGAGGTAAGCATCATTTCTTCTTATTTTGCAGATGAGAAAAAAGAGGTAGAAATTAAGTGTCCATGAAACTAGGAGAGTTTCTTGGTCTGGGAGCCTGTTTTACTGAGTTCCAAGTCTCAGATCTAGGTTTTCATGGTCTTATCTTTCAACCTTTGTAATTTTATAGGGACATCTCTGGGTCTTTTTTTTTGTTTGTTTGACAGAAATGAATGATCATGAAAACTTTAAGCTATATAATATAAGTTAAGTCATACATTACTAACCTTTGGGAAATCTTGGATGTAGTTTTATTTTATTCCTGATATAATGCTGATTAAGCATTCTCTGTGAATGATAAATCCTCAAAAGGCCACTGAATAATTTAAAAGGAATTGACAGGCCCTTATCTTATATAAACATGTTGTTTGATGATTTAGTTGGCTTGTAGCAGTTATGAGGAATGAGCAGCAATTCAAATGCTTGAAACTTGATTCCTTTCCCTGAACTGGCTTGCACCACTACCATTTCAAACATGAATCGCTGCAAAAATATACATGCAGCAAAATATTCATAGCAGTGAATTCAAAACAAAGCAAATGCTCACCAATTGGAGAGGAACCAAACAAACTGGGGTGTGTGAATGTGATGGAATATCTCTAACCCATAAGAAACAACGAATATAGAGAAGTCAAAAAACTGATGCAGAGTCAAGTTAGCAAAAGCAAGAGAAAAAAAAAGTACAACCTATTAGAAATGAATAGCACACCAACGATGTAGTTCGCAGGCAAAAGCAAAGAACTCCCTAATTACCAGATCAATTGAATTCAGATTAAGAAATTAAGGCTCAGAGAACAAAAATAATTTGTCCAAGATTTCCTTTGCAAAGGTCCTGATTTTCCCTGATTTCTCCCTGACCAATCAACTATTACATATAATGATTAATGAAATGAGCTATTTTTTTCATTCTTATTTTGCACTCTTGTTAAGATAGGGGAGACAGAAGGAAAATACTAAAGACTGATGAGACTTTAAAACAAAAGATGCTAATAAAATAATTGGATTTTTTTAATCTATATATGTATTTAATATATGGTGAAGGCAAATGATTAAAAGTACTAGCTGAAGAGAGAAGTTGGAGAAGAAAGCAACATGTTACAAAAAAGAAACCGCAGTAAATTTGAATTCCAGCCCTGTCCTTCTATTCATTTCAGCTTAACTACCACTTACTTATCAGCTCCTTTAGTCCAGACACTTTGCTAGGCACTTGAAATACAAAATAAACATGAAAACAGTCCCAGAACTTATAGAGCTATTCTACTAGGTAAAAATGACATGTTCCTGTTTAAGCATTTTGTGAATGAGTATTTGTCAAATATGGGTAACCTCCATAGCTATGGAATTATGTTATACAGTATCCATGATTACAAAATTCAAATGTAGATACATAGAAACCATGTTTTGTTTTGTTTTTAAATTTCCACTCTAAATCACATGCCAAGAATCCTATTCTCTGTCATTGACTTTTTGGGTATGACTTTCAGTTCTCTGCACATCAGTCTATCAATCTATAAAATGGGAATATATATATATAATATAAATACGGTATGCCTCTCAGGAGAAGCTCAAAATATTCTAATTAATGTAGCAGCGGCAGTCAAAAGTCACATTTGCCAAGCATTAGGCTTTCCTTTTTATTTTGTTAACTTGCCCAGGATCACACAGCTAGGAAATGTTAAGTATCTGAGAGGAGATTTGAACTCAGGTCCTCCTGACTTCAGCGCTGGTGCTTAATCCACTGCAACACCTAGCTGACCCTAAAACATTATTGTTTACTTTGAAACCACCTACAATGAGCTGAGAATTCTATAGGATGAGGTCGATCCCTGTGGTCTGCAAATAAACAAATTTATACAGAATAAAAAAAAATTAAAGATAAAATTCTCAATCCAACTGAATAAGTGTCTCCCACCTTTGTAGAATTTGTCAAATTCCTAAGGATTTCTTCCTCCTTCTCACCTATTCTACATCCTACAACTATTGCTCTTCAGTTCATCAATATGGGGATTTTCTGTGACACTACTGATCTCCATCAACCTAGATATCTGATCATCAAATTTTTTGTTTATTAATCAAAGATTTAGTTTTTTAAATGTTGACATATTAAAATGGTTGGTTAATTACAGGGTCTAACTATCCCCCCAAAGTAAATGCATTACTAGTCTACTATAAATGTGGTTTTTCCCAAAGGCAGTAGAAATTAGAGGATACAAAAAAATATAATAATGATTCTCAAAAGTTTGTGCCATTTTAAAATTTACAACATTTGCATTTTAGCAACACTTAACACTCATCCTGGAACATTGAAACAAATGACTTTTATAACGATCAAGAATAATTAGCTGTAATGGTTTGATTCCTCCTCCAAGTAGTTAGGGCTATGCTTCTATCAGGCTGGATGCCCTTCTACCCTACCACCTCCACCAAATTGTCCTCTGTCCTCAACAGAGATCTTGAGATATGTCAAATATTCTCCTCCCAGGGAAATAGGCAATGATGGAGTCTTTCCCACCAACATGAGGCTGGCTTTCAGAGGCATGGAGAGAGGGAAAGGGGGGGAGGGGGGAGAAGAGGGTCTTACTACATACTCAGCTGTATTGAAAGTTATTAATTATTAATGATTAAGTTATGCCAATGTAAAAAAATGTCAAAATGACCTAAATTAAGTAATAGATTTAGTGCTACACCAATTTATTTTATAGAATGAGAAAAATAATCACAAAATCATTCTGGAGAAACAAAAAGTCAAGAATCTCAAATGAGGTAATGAAAAATCTCAAACTATCCTACAAAACAGTTATCAAAACTATTTGTTCTGGTTTAAAAAAAATAAAAGTTGATCATTGTAATAAAGTAGGTACAGAAAACTAAAAGCAACTGAGCATAGTTTATGGTGTTAAATGACCCAAGAATGACAGATACTGGTATAAAGACTCACTATTTTACAAAAAAAAAAAATAAACAACCAAACAAAACTATTAGGAAAATTGGAAAGCAAACAGGAAGAAATTAGATTTAGGTTAATATCTCACATAAAGTATACTGAACTCCAAATGGATCCTTGATCTAGATATAAAAGAATATATCATAAACAAATTAGAGGAACAGAGAAGGAGATATAAAATTAATTAATGGGAGGGTTTTTTTTTTGATCAAATAAGAGATAGAGGAGATTACATGAATGAAATAGTCAATTTTGGTTGTATACAGTTGAAAAATATTTGCACAACTAAAATCTTTCAGGTTAGAAGTAGAAGAAAAGTAGTTGAAGAGGAAAGTTTTCAGATTTCCTCTGATTATCTACTATCCAAACCATAGAGGAAATGAATTAAAAAGGAAAGCAAGAGCCATTTACCAATGGATTACCAGGCAAAGGATTTAAATAGGTATTTCTCAAAAGAAGGGCACATCACTAACATCATATTGTTAAAAATACTTCAAAACACTAATAATATGAAGAGTACAAATGTTTAAAATCTTTGATTCTCTTCCTCATACGTATCAGATTGGCAAAATTGGCAAGAAACAAAAACAATAATTTTTAATAAAATAATGCAATGTTAGTGGAGTTGTGAATGGATCTAACCATTCCATTAAATAATATAGTTATATACCTTAAAAAGTTATTTAAACTGCATATATCTTTTGACATGGCAATGCTATTTCTAGAAATATACCCCAGAAAGGTCAAAATAAAAAAATGATCCTATAAGCATAAAAATATTGATAGCAGCACTTTTTAGCTATAGAAAAAATGTAAACAAAATGAATACCCATCTGTAATGGAATTATTGCATAAATGCAATAATGGAAGATTATTATGATATAAGAAATGAAAAAAGGACACATTCAGAAATACCTGGGAGCACTTGTATGAACTGATGCAGAATGAAATAAGCAGAACTAGAAAAAAAATTATTCAATGACTACAATGGAACTATGAAAGTAAGATCTTTGATCAGTAATCAGTCATGATCCTAGAATCATGATATCTACATCTTATTTGAGAGGTGACAAACTAGGGTTCAGAAAAAAATCTATATTTTTAGATACCACCAATGTCTAGGTTTTCCTTATTTGACCACACTTATTTGTTACAAAGGAGGGATCTTGGTAGGAAGAGCATGGCGGGTGCTTGGAAAGTAGGGAGGGAAAAAGCACAGAATGATAGGAGTTAAAAAAGAAAGAAAAGAACATCCATGAAATATTTTCCTTCAAATTCGTAGATGAGCTGAATAAAGGAAGCACTACTTGGGACACAGATAAGCAACATATTATTGGAACTATTTTGTTAAGTTTAATTTATACTTTTAAAAAAGGTATCTATAATATTGTATCATCTTTTTAAAGAAGCAATCTTGAAAGCATCAGGCTGCTTCAGCTTTATTTCCACTTTCAGCAGAAATATCTCCTTCTTCCATAGGGTCTCAGCAACATGCTCTGACTCTTAGGTCCATGGATAGTAGTTTGGCCAATCACAGATAGGATTAGCAGTACTTCCTCTAACTATACATTCTGGTTTCTCTTTTTTCCCCACATTCTACTCCTTAATGGCTTCATATGAATTGGTCATCCAACATTAGAAGTACACAGTCTCATGGGGAATGGAGGTCTGACAATTTTTCACAGTGACCTTTCAGGTCTAAGCATTTTTAAAAATGAAATTCATCAACTCTCCATAATCATACTTCCTAAACATATATTCATTTGACAAATATTTTGGGAGCAACTATTCTATGTATATTTCTTTTATGTGCTATGGGGGATCCAAAGAGGTCCCTGTCTTCAGTTCAGTTTTACCCATGTCCATAGGTAAAAATAAAGAAATAGATTTTAAAAATTAGAAAAACCAACAATAGTCTTTCTATGACTGTTTGGAGCTAGTGAATTTGGAGATAGGGGACACAGATTTTAAGCCCTACTTCTATTAACTACTCCAGTTTTAGATATATCAATCCACATCTTTGGGCAACATTTTCCTCATCTGTAAAATAAAGGAATTGGACAGGATGATTCCTACAACACTTTCCATTTCTAAAGCTTATAATGTTTCTAACATTTCCTAACTGTATGACTCTGGATAAGTCACTTACCCCCAATTGACTCAAGCCAAAAAAAAAAAAGAAGAAGAAGAAGAAGAAGAACCATTTGTTCCTAGAGCTTATAATATTTCAACAAACAAATGGAACAAATGAACTAACCAGTGAATTAATAAATGAATGAATAAATAAATAAAAACTAACATCAGAAGGTTAGATGCCAATAAATACTGTGTATTCAGAGATAGGAGAGACCAATTCAAACACTTGCTCTTTATATCTAGAGTCCTTTTTGCAGACAGAAACTTTTGTGCTGAGAGTGCCTCATTTTGGCTTTATCTAAATAGTCTGGTAAATCAGAGGTCCTGGATCAAAGAGCAGTACTGAGGATACTCAGCAAGTCAGAAGTGAATAAAAGAAGCTCTCTCCCTATTCCCCCATCTGCTTCAGTGGATAACATGGATGATCAGGGACTAAAGTGCTTCCATTCTAAAAGGTATATCTTTTGATGGACTGATGAGATAAGGCAACTCAAGAACAGTTTGTAAGGAAGGCACAAAAGAGTGTTGAAAAGGGAAGCAGCAAATTCAGAGCAAGGTGAATGGTATAAAGAGATTTGGCCCTAAAAGGATTTGGACTGAAAGATGGAAAGGATAAGGAAGGGGGAAGGGGGAAATCAAGAAAATGATGAAACTACATTTCTTCTATTTCTTTTAGCATCAGAGCATTCAGCCAGAAAAGTGCTGCTTTTAAACCACAGGCCCTGACTGAACAACAGATGAGTTATCAGAGTTATAATCTGAGCTCTGAACAGATGTCTGTACTGAGGAGTTGCAGACAAGCCCAAATCCAAGGGCTTCCCATTTTGCACCAAGATGTTTGCTGAAGTTTCTTGGAAGGTGATAGAGAATATTGTTTAAGGAACTGGGCACTAAATGGTTTGAATAACCATCCTATGGTGAATAGAATAAATTGGTAGAGAAAATAAATAATGAGGGTTAGGTTTGGGGTATTTGCATAATTCAGAAGAATAGGGTTTTTTTTCCTATTTTTTTCTACATGACTATAGCAAATGCCTGTTTTCTCCTAAATTACCCAAGTAATTATGCCAAAGAATCAAGTCTGTTTTGGGGAAATACAGCTCATCCAAGAGATAGTGAGCAAAGACTAGACTCATCAAATCAACCTACAAAACATCTCTCAAATCCATTCCTTTT